>NC_079189.1:560366189-560966189 GCF_029499605.1 Hyla sarda | reverse complement strand
CTCCTGGCTTGTCAATCATCTTGCTGTGTGAGACAGGAGAATGTCATAGAGCCTTAGTGTATATAGCCCTGCTTGTCCTCATAGCATACAGCCCTGCTTGGCCACACACACTTCCTGTATTTGGACTCCTCATAGAGACACATAAACAATCACCGTAGGGACAAAATTATACACATTTTTTAACCAATGTATATTACAAATATACACATAATTGTATTATCTACATTATATAAAACGTTTTTGTTGACGACAGGTACACTTTAAGCATTCCCATAAAGGGCCTACACACAGCAGTGTCATTTCCATGAATCCCAAGTCCTGGAGAAAAAAAGTGCAGGAAGTCACACAAGATTTTCACTCAGGAGCTGGTCCTGCAACCCTCCTGTTAATGGGAAGTTAAGTTCCCACACATTCCTAGAGGACTGAGTCCTGTATATAGCCTATGATTTCAATATAACCAGCACTTCTCTGCCAGCTTTGGTTGATGGCACACGGCAGCTGCCAGACAACACCGCCTTACACTGCAGAAGTCAATATATTTTGAATTGTCGCCTCCTACAAATGACCCATTTTTGTTCTTAGTTTCACTTTACGGCAAGCAGAGTATAGTATGTGGCGGAAATGCCAAAAAGTTTAGTCCCTCCCATTATAGCCAATGACTCTTCTACCTCTTCCTATGTAAATCTCTATGTGTATGTGAAGACTATGAAACGAATGTGTTGTACTCAATCTTGTTATGTATCTTCTCCACAGTCTTGAGGGGCCGATCTCTAATTCTTGGTTTCTTCTTGTTTTTTTCCAGCACAGAGCCCCACCGCGGCCGATCCATTGCAACAAGCCTATGCCGGAGTGCAGCAGTACGCAGGTCGTTAGTATTAACACTTTCTCCTAATAAATCCTTATATATATATTTATCTCCGATACTGACCCATTCATGTTGTAGACTTGTAATGCATGCTGATGAATGTACATACCGTCGTACATATGATGATAACCGTCTGAACTAGAAACCAATGTAGAAAAACTACAACTCCCAGCCTTTGGCTGTCCGGGCACGCTAGCAGTTGTAGTTTTGCTACAGCTGGAAGCACACTGCTTGGGATAAACTGGTCTTATATATCAACATTATTTGTTACTTTACTACCTTTCTGTGGTCTTTCATGTTTTCCTTCTGTTTTTGATGCAAAATGTCTGCTTTGTCATCTCCTTTAGCCCATTGTCTGGTGTACATCCTGTTATGGACTTCCTGTTACTATGTACACTTTAGCATGGAATTTAGCCAACTATATGAAAAGATTTATTATCAAATAGTTTAATGGGAGAGAGATAGTTGACTGAATGTACACAGGGACAGTAAGTTCCTTACAGGATGTATGCCAGACAGAAAGTCTGTTACAGTATGTAATAAAGACAGGAAATTGGGCTAATGAAGACTGCAGAGCAGACAGTTTGCATCAGAGGGAAAGATCACGGGAAGGTAACAAAATTCCGTTCTGGTGAACATCCTGTAATGGACTTCCTGTCTGGTGTACATCCTGTAATGGACTTCCTGTCTGGTGAACATCCTTTAACAGACTTCCTGTTCCTGTGTACACTTTATCCATAAATTCAGCCAACTCACAATATGGAAAGAGATATAATCAAAAGGTGCAGAGTGAGTTGGCTCAATTTCCAGCTAGATTGTACACAGGAACAGGAGGTCCATTATAGGATATATGTCAGACAGGAAGTCTTTTACAAGATGTATTCCAGACAGGAAGTTGGGCTAATAAGAACAACAGAGTAGACAGTTTGCATTAGTAACAGAAGGAAAGATCACGGGAAGTTAATAAAATTCCTGTCTGGTGTACATCCTGTAATGGACTTCCTGTCTGGTGTACATCCTGTAATGGACTTCCTGTCTGGTGTACATCCTGTAATGGACTTCCTGTCTGGTGTACATCCTGTAATGGACTTCCTTTCTGGTGTACATCCTGTAATGTATTTTCTGTTCCTGTGTACACTTTAACCAGGGATTCAGCCCAGGGCCAGATTAAGGATGCCTGGAAGATGGAGCACTTCATTATGTTGCCCCCCACCCCGACAGTTCCCCCACATTATGTGCAGTATAGTTCCCTCACATTTGGTGCCGTATAGTTCCACACATTAGGAGCAGTATAGTTCCCCCACATTAGGTGCAGTATAGTTCCCCCACATTAGGTGCAGTATAGTTCCCCCACATTAGGTGCAGTATAGTTCCCCCACATTAGGTGCAGTATTGTTCCCCACATTAGGTGCAGTATAGTCCCCCCACATTAGGTGCAGTATAGTCCCCCCACATTAGGTGCAGTATAGTCCCCCCACATTAGGTGCAGTATAGTCCCCCCACATTAGGTGCAATATAGTTCCCCACATTAGGTTGGCAGTATAGTTCCCCACATTAGGTGCAGTATAGTTCCCCACATTAGGTGCAGTATAGTTCCTCACATTAGGTGCAGTATAGTTCCCCACATTAGGTGCAGTATAGTCCCCCCACATTAGGTTAAGTATAGTTCCCCCACATTAGGTGCAGTACAGTTCCCCTACATTAGGTGCAGTAGAGTTGCCCACATTAGGTGCAGTATAGTCCCCCCACATTAGGTGCAGTATAGTTCCCCACATTAGGTGCAGTACAGTTCCCCCACATTAGGTGCAGTATAGTTCCTTACATTAGGTGCAATATAGTTCCCCACATTAGGTTGCAGTATAGTTCCCCACATTAGGTGCAGTATAGTTCCCCACATTAGGTGCAGTATAGTTCCCCCCATATTAGGTGCAGTATAGTCCCCCCACATTAGGTGCAGTACAGTTCCCCCACATTAGGTGCAGTATAGTTCCCCACATTAGGAGCAGTATAGTTCCCCCACATTAGGTGCAGTACAGTTCCCCCACATTAGGTGCAGTATAGTTCCCCACATTAGGAGCAGTATAGTTCCCCCACATTAGGTGCAGTACAGTTTCTTACATTAGGTGCAATATAGTTCCCCACATTAGGTTGGCAGTATAGTTCCCCACATTAGGTGCAGTATAGTTCCCCACATTAGGTGCAGTATAGTTCCCCCCATATTAGGTGCAGTATAGTCCCCCCACATTAGGTGCAGTACAGTTCCCCCACATTAGGTGCAGTATAGTTCCCCACATTAGGAGCAGTATAGTTCCCCCACATTAGGTGCAGTACAGTTCCCCCACATTAGGTGCAGTATAGTTCCCCACATTAGGAGCAGTATAGTTCCCCCACATTAGGTGCAGTACAGTTTCCCCACATTAGGTGCAGTACAGTTCCCCCACATTAGGTGCAGTATAGTTCCCCACATTAGGTTCAATATAGTTCCCCACATTAGGTTGGCAGTATAGTTCCCCACATTAGGTGCAGTATAGTACCCCACATTAGGTTGGCAGTATAGTTCCCCACATTAGGTGCAGTACAGTTCCCCCACAGACATACAGCCTTCAGCCATATACAGTGTATGGCTGGAGGCTGTATGTCTGTGTACTGCCCCACTTCAGTGTTCCGTCCACCGCCCCTCTGGTCCGGGGACCCCGGGGAGCTGGGTCATGATCTACTGCTATGGCCTATGGGCCATAGTAGTAGGTCCCGGGAGCGGAGGTCGGAACACTGAAGATGATTTGCCACTGGTAACTTACCATGCGCGCGCGTCCTCCTCGATGCTCCACTCTGCTTTTCTCCTATGGACGGGATGTCAGTGACATCCCTGCGTGCGCTACCTCCTGGCGGCCCCTGCGTTTTTAAAGTTAACGCGGGGGCCGCCGCAGAGAGGTAACCACCGGGACCTCCTTGTGTCCTGAAAAGATTTTTCGGGACAAAGGAATGTCCCGAGTGTGACGGGGTCCCCCTGCAGCCACGGGGCCCGTAGCAGGTGCTCCATAGCGCCAATGATGATCCGGCCCTGATTCAGCCAACTCACTATATGAAAATAATTATATTCTAAGGGTATAGCCAGTGGGAGATAAAGTTGAATTAGGAAGTTCCTTTCAGGTTGTATGCCAGACAGGAAGTTGGGCATGAAGACAACAGGGCAGACATTTTTGCATCAGTAGCAGAAGGAAAGATCACAGGAAGGTGATAAAATAATGTTATTTACCATTATACATTTATTGGCAGTTAAAAATAGATTTCATTGTCAGACAACCCTTTCAGAACTGTAAAACACACAAAATGACTGAATTATCAATGTGCCATAGACCAATATTGTCTGTTTTTTCAATAGTAACCAATCAGAGCTTTCATTTTACCAAAGCTTGTTAAGATATGAAAGCTGAGCTGTGATTGGTTGTTATGGGCAAAAGCATGCAGTTTAGGTTACAGGCAGATTGGCAATCTGGGGAACTGGCAAATTGGACAAAGGAACAGATGGAGAGCAATGTGAAGTTGGGGAAAACTGATCTAAAGCCCTAAAATATCCCTCATATTGTTGTTTTGTATCTGCTTGTCACCATTTACTGTGCCTATAGATATGATATATAGTCCTGTATCTGTATATGAGATGAATGTTTTATGTGTTACACTTTTAGCTCATCTGATGAGAAAACAAAAACATTCTTCTACTTATAATTATTGTCTTCTTACCGTTACATGAGACACAGTCATGTGATATAGGGTGAATAAGTTCAAAGGGTTGTGGGTCAACATCTGGGCCCCAAAACTTTACAGACTGACTATGGTCACACTAGAATTATGCATGCACATTTTTGCATCCGTATCACAGCCACATTTGTCCTAGGCTAGTGCAGGGGTTTACCGATCTTTTTCTTCTGAATGTCTACATATGATGCCTGGGCCTCAAGATTTGTGATGGAAATCTGTGCAAAAATTTAAAAGGAAGCATGTTTGAATCCAGCACACTTGAATGGGACAAATCTTCTTCACCTTTTATTGGTTGGGCTTAAAATGGTCAAAATAACCATGAAGAAAAGTAGCAGACAGCATAAATAGCAGTAGATTGATGGGTTTCTGATCTTAAAAGTGTATTCGGGGATATAAAAATTGTCTTTTAAACTGCCGGCAGTAAAAAAAATAAAGGGATGCATACCTGCCGCTGATCCCCTGGTTCCACAGCAACCGGCTATGGCCTCCGTTGCGATCCTCTTCCTGGTTGCCGGTGGTCGGTGAGTCATACTGCACTCAGTCAATCACCGGCCGCAGCGAAGTCCCGCCTCGGCCGGTGATAGGCTGAGCGGCAGTGTGACGTTTTCAGTCCCGGCACCAGGAAGAAAACCAGTGCCTGGGCCGAAAAAGTCACACTGACGCTCAGCCTAAGTGCAATATGACTCACCAACCACCGGCAACCAGGAAGAGGATCGCAGCGGAGCCGGAGCGGGTTACCGGAGGCACGGGGGAGTGGGGGCAGGTATGTATCCCTTTATTTTTTTACTGCTGGCAGTCTGAAAGGCATTTTTTACATCCCGGAATATTCCTTTAACAACCCTTAATCATAATCTAGATTATGATTAAAGGTCATTAAGACCAAAAACCAGTCAATCTGCTGCTGTTCTTGTTCATGTTGTCTGCTGCCTGTGTCCACAGTGTATTATTATTTTAACCCATACCAATAAAAGGAAAATAAGTTTTATCTCATTCATGTGTGCTGCATTCAAACTTGTTTGCTATTTCATTTGGGGCTTTGGATTCCGGGCACCTTGGATGGAAATTAAATTATGACTATGGGTCATTAAGACCAGAAACCTGTCAATCTATTGCTATTTTTGTTAATGTTGTCTGCAGCAGACAACATGAACACGATTAGCAGTAGATTGGTGGGTTTTGGTTTTAATGACCCTTAGTCATAATCTTGATTATGATTAAGGGTTGTTAAAATCACAAACCTGTTAATCTACCGCATGGGGTGCGCCCTCCTCACATGCTAGGCCAACTTGTGATACCTAAAGTTACAAAAGTATAGGCCAGCTTATAGTTAATGCCTATTTCTGCACTGGGCACAACGGCAGCCATGGACCCGCTGGATTTACTAAGAAGCGTCTGCCCAGAGAAATTAACATACCAAAGCGCTGCACATAGTAAATCTTCCCCATAATCTACAGCAATGCTCCTCCCAGACAAGAAAAGACTTTAAATTATGGTCGTACATGAGACATCATATAAACTGAATCTAAAATCATACAAATATTATATTAATATATTTGAATTCTGCAATTTTCCCATTTTTGTCTCTTTCATCCTACAAGAGGGTCAGTCATGTAAAATGATGCAATAAGTAGAAACCAGCTGTTTTACATAATTTGTGTAACTCCTTCCAACTTCAATGGAAAATATGTAAACAGTATAGCTCAGGGTGCTACAGTGTGTACACAACTCTCATTTAAGCTCAGAGTGCCACACTGTGTACGCAACTCTTATTAAAGTTCAGGGTGCTACACTGTGTACGCAACTCTCATTAATGCTCAGAGCGCTACATGGTCTACACAACTCTCATTAAAGCTTAGGGTGCTATACTGTGTACACAACTCTCATTAAAGCTTAGAGTGCTACACTGTGTACTCAACTATAATTAAAGCTCAGTGCACTCCACTGTGTAAGCAACTCTTATTTAAGATCAGGATGCTACACTGTGTATGCAACTCTCATTAAAGCTCAGGGAGCTACACTGTGTATAAACTCTCATTAAAGCTCAGGGGGCTACACTGTGTATAAACCTCTCATTTAAGCTCAGGGTATCATACAACTCTCATGAAAGCTCAGAGTCCTACACTGTGTACTCAACACATTAAAGCTCACAGTGCTATACTGCATACGCAACTCATATTAAAGCTCAGGGTGCTACACTGTGTACACAACGCTTATTAATGCTCAGGGCGCTACACAGTATACACAACTCTCCTTATAGCTCAGGGTGCTATACTGTATACACAACTTAATAAAGTACAGGGCACTACACTGTGTACTCTTGGTATATGCAACTCTTTTTTAAAATTCGGGTGCCACACTGTGTACCAAATTTCATTTAAGCTCAGGGTGCTACACTGCGAACTCAACTCTTATTTAAGCTCAGAGTGCTACACTGTGTACACAAATCTCAATAAGGGTATGTTCACGCTACGGATATGTAGCTGAATCTCGGCTCGCAGAAATGAAAAATTGCAATGTGAACGGTTCTCGCGGAAGACCCATTCACACTGATGCTAACGTTCACTGTGCGGATTTCCGCTCACGGAATTCTGCGGGAATTCTGCAGTGTGAACGTACCCTAAAGCTCAGAGTGCTACTCAATTCATTAAAGTCAGAGGGAGTTACAATTGCATCCATAGCCGGCTGATTTTGGCGATGGGAGTTGTAGTTTAACATCAACTGGAGACCTGTAGCGCAATCTTTTGACTTCGACGTCCCTAATCTTGCCCAGAGTGGACAAAGCCTTTAAGTTTTAGGGGAGTGTTACATGCATTCGTCAATACAAGAGCCAACTTTGCATAAGATGATTTTGCAATGCTATAGTCACTGGTAGCACAGAGTGACTTTCCCAACCAGCGAACCTACATCTGATGCAAAACTACAACTCCCAGCATGCCCGGACAGCCAGCGGCTGTCCGGGAATGCTGGGAGTTGTAGTTTTGCAACAACTGGAGGTATACTGGTTGGGAAACACTGCTTTGTACAATGAAAGTGTTAAATAAAATTTTTTTGTTAACTAAACTAGGTTTTTGTTAACTAAACTAGAATCACTATAAAACAGCATTCAGAGTTTTACCACCCCCTGGCATCCCATGCCCACCTGTGCCCCACATATCCCTATGCTATGTCATAGTAAAAGGGCATGAAGCTGTTTCCCAGCCGAAAGAGCTGCGTTAGATCTGAACAGCAGAGGGCAGCAGAGCTAATGCAATTTTCTGCACAGGAATTACAGATCATGGATCCAAATTCACAAATAATTGTATCAGAAAACAAAGGGTAGCCACGCGCCACCATGCAAAAATTGCCATTTAGACCTTTACCGAGCAATGATTATAATGTCACCGTGCATAATCTTTTCTCGCGGTCTCACGGCGTTCTTAGGAATCAAGCAGATTGGATTTTTGCAAAACCTTGATGAGCGTGGAATGGCACATGAATATAGCAATTTGTATCCATTATTTCTTAGTACACAGACCTTAAATATACATTATTACCTTACTCGCTATGTCAGCTCTGGGGGAGAACATACTTTACCATTTACTTTTCAGAGCACTTTCTTTCGGTACAATATAATTGGCACATAGGTGAACCGGAAAAAGAAAAAAGCAAAAAAAAAAACAATGTAATATATAGAATGAGAAGTGTCAGATGACACAACACCCAGCTGCTGAATAGGAGATTTTTTTTAGTATTGCCTTTGGCAGTGCAACATGTTCCGCAATTTCGTGCGACGTGCTGTAACCTACTATTTTACGCCATTGGGCCGGGAAGTCTGGTAACGTTTTAGACCTTTTTTGGGCATGTATAAAAAGAGTCTTGCTGACTTCTCTTTTCTTCTTTCCCCCAATAGCTGCTTATCCTGCTGCCTATGGACAGATCAGTCAAGCTTTTCCCCAGCCACCTCCAATGATCCCACAGCAACAGAGAGAAGGTGAGTCCCCCTGCCAGCCTTAAATGGGCACTCTCATTAAAACAAATTTTTGCTATTGCACTCCTTATGGTAAATAAAAAGCTTTCTAATGTACTTTGTTTTAAAAAAAAAATATGTTTTCTATGTTTTATTTGTGTTTAAAAAAAAAGCTGCCACTAGGTGTCTCCCTACTTGACCAGAGCACATTTCTCCACATCTCTTGCACAGACTTTGGACTCCTGCTGGCCTGGCAGAAGTCCAAAATCAGGAAATGCAGTCTGGAGTGCTGAGGGGGGGGGGGTGTGCAGCCTTTGCCAATCATAGCTCATCTCATACTGAACAGCTCTGGACTGTGTGTAGCAAAGTAAGGGAGGAAGTTCTTCCCTGTATGGCTTCAGATGATGTCATGCCTGCTGGGGAACGCCCCTTCCCAGTCTTTGAATCTGACTGTGAGACTGAGCAGAAAATACAGAGCAATATCAAGGTAGAAAACTAACAAATAATAAAAATAAAGGCAGGGGGTGGTTTATCATGATGAGGGCAATGAACTGGGAGGATTATAACATTTAACAAGATCATGAGAGATACTTTTTAAGTGCCCCCTGGTCGCTAATAAAGTGTCTCTTGTATACTTGAATTAAGAAGCATCTGTCTATCAATGAGATGCCCCTAGGAGTTGAACAGGAAAAATGAATCCTAAGGAAATGTTCTCCAACCTGTGGTTCTGCCGCTGTTGCAAAACTACAATAACCAGCATGCCCTAGCATGATGAGGATTGGAGTTTTGCAACCAAGTGGCTGTGGTGGGAATTGTAACCTGTCGTTGGGGGTTTGCTGGCATGTACGGTAATGTATGGAATTTAGATCGTGAGAAATTCATGAAATTTGCAAGAAGGTAAAGTTGGACACACGTGGAGCATGATTTTGTCTCTTCTGGACATTTTGTTGACCATTGATGGTCACAGTCCGCACTGCTGAAATTATGGAATATCTCCAGGTGGAGATACAGTCTACAGCGGGCACAGATGAACGCCAATGCAGTCAGGGCAGAATTCCAAATATGTTCATTCTTTTGGTGCATCCTGAATCTTGTATTTCTGCTGTGGAATTTTTTGCGGCATAAATTCCACAGTGTGAACGGTGCTGCAGAATCCCATTGTTTTATCTTCTAAAATGCAGTTTGGAAAGTGGGCAGAAACCGAACACAGTAAGGAACCCCAAAGATGGGATTTTCTAGTACTTCAACTTTAAAAAGTACAACGTATGCACCTGATAATGGATAAGCATTTGATCACGGCAGTCCGACCACTGGGACCCCCGAGATCTACAGAATGGGGAAAGAGAGCTGCGTGTCAGCATCATGCATTCCATGCACTGTCTATGAGAGATACGGAGTGCACAGTACTTATGTATCTCCAGCACTCTCATGGAGAATGCATTAAGTGCATGCTCCATGCGAAGGGAAAGACGGGTCACAGACCTTGTTCTAGGGATTGTGGGGCATCCCAGCAGTTGGACTTCCCATGATCAGATGCTTGTCCCCTATAATGTGTTGATTGGTGATTGAAGGTATTTGAAGTACTGGAGTACCCCTTTAAGCTGGCCACATATTAGACAGCTATTGTCAAAATGCTAGTCTCCTGCCCGATTCTCCCCACCACATATACTTGCACGCTCGGCTCAGCTGAACTTGCATGTGTTTTCAAGTGAGAAAATGAAACAAGGTCAACGCCCAGTGATGCGTGCACCAATATAAAGTTTGTCCGCACCATTCCTTGCAAAAGATCCAACAAACAATAATGGAGACTTTATAACAATAGTGTGCATAATACTGAACAATCCAGTGAGACTCATCCTATCACTATGTGGATAGTCCAGGTAGTAGTGTCCAAAAAGCCACAGGGCCTTGGTTCAAACGCTTCAATCCAAAGAACAGAAGGAAGGTTTTCTGGGCAAATTCCTTATTTTTATTGTAAAACTTGTCACAAAAAACAAGCGTGGCATCTTGTATGTGCGTCACAAGTTATACTGACACGTTTCCAACACACAATGCGTTCTTAGTCATAGGACCATGACTAACTTATGACACATATGAAGATGCCATGCTTGTTTTTATGACATTTCTGACATAAAGAAACACTGATTTCAAGGAATTTGCCTGCAAAATATTCCTTCTGTTGTGTGCAAATAACTGTAATTCTCCACCAAAAGAGGTGCAGGAACATTGTGGAATCCCATAGAGCAGTACAGGAAGCCACGTTGTGTTTTGTACCTGGCGATATACGTATAAATACTTGTTTTTATTATCCATGAATGCTCATAGACAATACATCCCTGAATAAATTTTCCCTCTGGACAGATGAAAACAATATTGTGACAGCCCGATGTTTATTCTTGGCGTTCTGCTTTGGTCAGCTGCCTATAAATTGTCCCTAACCTGCTAATGACTTGTACAGGACACAGTTTGTTTTGTTCTACATGTGGTAGCCGTGGCATCAATCTCGGAGCAGCGGGGATGAGCTGAAGTTTAATCAATAAGCGCAGGAAGGTGGTAATGGAACTGAGCTCAGGAGAGCGGTGCAGGCGGATGAGGCTGGACTGGAGACACCTGATTGCTGCTGAGCCTGATATACAGTTTAGGCTCATCCACAGCTATTCTTAAATATATATATAAAAAAAACACTAAGTTTTTATGCTTTTTTAAACTATTTAAGAAAGTTTAGGAACATTCTACAGCTTTATTGTATTGCCCAAGTCACATGAGGATAGAAAGCATTTTCCTTGTCTCCAAATAAAAAGTGCATAAAATAACTATTATTTGATTTAACTTTCAAAAATAACAAGTAAAAAAAAAAATATTCAAGTGTAAGAAAAATTAGAACTGGAGATGAGCAAATGCTCATGGTGGCAGAAAAAAATATAAAAAAATAAATAAAAATACTTACCCGCTGCCGATTCCTGGCCGGTGCCATTCCAAGTCCTGCTGCTCAGAGGTTCCTGCTCTCTGTACGAACACATAGGACAGTGGTCTCTAAACTGTGGACCTTCAGATGTTGTAAAACTACAACTTCAAGTTAACCAATATGGAGTCATGGTGGTCGAATGAGTAGTTCCTGAGATGGTAGATTACCTGAGAGGACTTTCTATGGGGAACTAATTATACTAGCCCCTTCTTTATATCTACTGGGACTCAAGGTGTACCATCAAAATGGGTAACTTTACTCAATTTCATCACAATGTGGAGGCACATAGCTTGAACAGTTTCAACTAAAGTACTTGTAGATGGTAAATGGCCTTGAAAAAGTTAATCAGTGTGGAGTCAAAGTGCTCGGATTAGTAGTTCATTGGATGGTAGATTTCCTGAGAGGACTTGAAGTAATATTGCAGGTTGGCTCCCAGGAGCTAAACAGATGATCTGGCCCAACCGGAGTCCCACCAAGGCACAGACCCTCGGACTTGAAGTGTAGTAGAATAGATGTCCATACACAGGATGTCTTAGGGAAGGCAGCATGGCAGCCAGACCAGGTTGCACATGATCCTGGAAGTTCTTGGCAACTATCTCTAACTTTATCATTTAGATGTGAGGAACCAACCCCAGGCCGTGATCTCCAAAGTGTAGATCTTTAGCTGTTGCAAAACTTCCAGCATGCCCAGACAGCCAACGGTAGACTCCATGTGTACAGAGAACAGGTAGACCTGAGGAAGAAGGTTGCAATACCTTCTAAACACATATTGCGCCCTGTTTTATGCATAATAACCTGCTATTAGAACATGGTGTCTGTGATACGGGGGGGGGGGGGGGTATTTATCATTCCCTGCACCAGTGCCAGGAAAATTGAACATTCTTTTGCGCAAACTCTCAAAAAACTCCCACTCCCATAAAATTGTGCAACAGTGGAGGTTGGCCACCCATACGACCACCTATAGCCACCTATATGAGTCCTGCTGAAATCAGCGGGTTCGGCAGACAATCAGCTACTGTGTATAGTTAGCTGTAAAACTCGAAGGAGCCATTTTTCTTTTATGTTATACTGTCTATGGTTTGTTTGAAATCATACTTTAAGTAGGGGATACATTCAACAACAACTCTCTTATGCCCCGCATTCACCCTATTGTATCTTGGGTTTCATCTCGCTATTACGGCATGGCTGCACAGTAATGCAGGACTGCCGTACCTCACCCTCATCTCTGAAGCACCTGCCCAGGTGCGAGAGTATATAGCCTGACCCAGTGGCCGTCAGTAGACACAGGCATAGTGTTCACGTCACCTCTGTCAACAGAAAGTCAGGACGCCACTCTACATGTAAGATGACCAACTGTAGGGCCAAAATCGGTGGGTTCAACCAACAATAATCTAGTGTGAAGTAGCCATTTCCTTTAGTGTTAGACATCAGAACTCACTCAGACCAATCCAGTAGACTATTGTCAATGGGACCGGCTGACTATGTTATGATTACCGTGGCCTCCTGACTGTTCCCTTATGAATTGAGTCTGGAGGCCACCATAAACATTAAGATACCAAAAGAAAAAATTCCCACACAGTAGGTCCTACGCCACAAGACATAGATTAAATTCATAAAGAAAAGGCGTCAAACAGGACATAAATATCACAAAGTATACTTTATTAACATGAATCCAAAATGACAAGACATTTAAAATAATTTAAAAGAATACATATATAGTAATAATCATGAATCCAAAAAATGCTGAGAGAGAAACGGGGGCTACGCTTGTCTGCCAGGAAAAAGGGTTAAGTAATTAGTGCACAATAACTATTGACTCCCGTGGGTTAATGAAAGAGACTGCTGCTCATATATTGTGGATTGAGTATTAAGGTCGGATCCAGCAAGTATGCTCGGACCACAGGTAAGTACAGAAAATCATAGAGCAGACAAAGAAACCCCAGGGGATCAATAATGCATAATAGGTAGGGCAAAACCAAGACTGGACAGAGATAACAAAATACTTTACCAAGTGGAGCAAGGAGTACGGCGTTACAGCCCCCCGCCACCCAACGTTTCACCAATGAAGGCTAGATATCTGCTCCTACCAGTTATATTGGCAGGATAGGTTGACAATCATGTGATGGAGTGACTTGCCCTAAATCAGGAACCAACTGGCTTATTTTTAGGCCTGAATCTATTACCATTACCATCCAAAATCAACCTAAAAAATTAGGAGCCAATATAAAAAAATTATAGAACAAATGACTGGTACTCAGGTAGATGTTTTTTTAAAATCTATTTAGGCTCCTATATTTAACCTATATGTTACGTGGACAAAGAAGAAGCCTCTAAGTAAGCAAGTGCAAGTCATGTGTTCCAATAGTGTGCAAAATACTGTAGTTCTCCACCAAAAGTGGTGCAGAAACATTGAAGCACTGGCCGAGGTGTGAGGGTATGTAGCTTGGCCCAGCAGCCATCAGAGAATCAGAGTTATAACTTGTAGCTTTTGGGCCCCAATGCAAAATCTGTAACCAGGTCCCACATTCCATTTAAAATACTGGTGTTTTCTAAGGTGCAGAAATGTCTTCGGGCCCCCTTGGGGCAACTGCTACCTCTACACCCACTACAGTTACACCTCTGACTGAGATAGCAGAAAGCCTGTCTGATGGATTTTTCTTGTTTTTTTCTGAGCACAATAGTAGAAAATTTTTAATGAAGACAATTTGCAATGTTGAGGTTGGTCTTGACTATGTGTGGCGCCCAACACCTGGAAATGGGGCTGGCTGTCTGTATTGGCTTTAGTGTCGGGTCCTCTTTAATTCCATAATATTCCATTACCTGAACTCGGCATGACATTATATACAAGAGGAATTTGGATCCAAAGTCTGTTTACAAATGAACCTCCACTTTATTATGGGCCATTATTTCTACTTGTTACACTTTTATGTAACAAGGCATCCATCATTAAGATGTAAGCACCTAAATGTCACCGCTATTTCGCTGTACCGGGGATGGCGGCATTAACGATGCAATCTTCATTTTATCACTTCCACATTAAACATGAATTGATTTTATTTCTTCATATATCTGTTTTGGTCACATTAGCAAACTCCCGAAAAGATGTAATTAGCTGCGGAACATAAGTAAATGCTTAGCGGGGCTTTACTTGCGTCTCATTGCGGTAAGAAAACCAATGGTGTAGTTCTTACCACCCCCACCCCCCATTGTCTTTCGGCCTACTGGGTCACAGGTTTTCATGATCTACTTTACATTGAGTTTTCAATTCTTCCTGTTGGCTTGGGTTTCCAATAGGCATTCTGAATTCCTTCATAAATATATAACAGTTCCAACACCAATACTTGTAGATGGCCGTGAAGAAGTTAAAGGGGTACTCCACTGCTCAGCGTTCGGAACAAAATGCTTAGAACACTTAGAGCCAGAATCGTGAACTCATGACGTCCCGCCCCGCCCCCTCAATGCAAGTGTATGGGAGGGGGCATGGTGGCTGCCACGCCCTCTCCCATACACTTGCATTGAGGGGGCCGCGGGGTGACATCACAAGGGGTGTTGCCATGACGTCACAAGCTAATGACTCCGGCTCACATTTTGTTCTGAACGCTGAGCAGCAGAGTACCCCTTTAACCAATTTTAAAGAAAAATGTGTTTTCCACCGGAGTACCCCTTTAACCAGTGGGGAGTCAAGGTGGTTGAATGAGTAGTTCCTGAGATGGTAGATTCCCTGAGAGGACTTTTTATGGGGAACTAACTATAGTATATCTACTGGGACTCAATGTGTACCATCAAAATGGGTAACTTTACTCCTTAGAGGACTTAAAGAAATACTGCAGGTATATGCTGGAATGGGAGATTCTAATCATAGATGTGCAGCTGACAAATCTGCAGCAGCTGCTTGATGTCATCATGTCCATATGGAGGAACTGTGTGATGTCATCATGTCTATATGGAGGAACTGTGTGATGTCATCATGTCTATATGGAGGAACTGTGTGATGTCATCATGTCCATATGGAGGAACTGTGTGATGTCTTCATGTCCATATGGAGGAACTGTGTGATGTCATAATGTCTATATGGAGGAACTGTGTGATGTCATCATGTCTATATGGAGGAACTGTGTGATGTCATCATGTCCATATGGAGGAACTGTGTGATGTCTTCATGTCCATATGGAGGAACTGTGTGATGTCATCATGTCTATATGGAGGGACTGTGTAATGTCATCATGTCCATATGGAGTAACTGTGTGATGTCATCATGTCCATATGGAGGAACTGTGTGATGTCATCATGTCTATATGGAGGGACTGTGTAATGTCATCATGTCCATATGGAGTAACTGTGTGATGTCATCATGTCCATATGGAGTAACTGTGTGATGTCATCATGTCCATATGGAGGAACTGTGTAATGTCATCATGTCCATATGGAGGAACTGTGTGATGTCATCATGTCCATATGGAGTAACTGTGTGATGTCATCATGTCCATATGGAGGAACTGTGTTATGTCATCATGTCTATATGGAGGGACTGTGTAATGTCATCATGTCCATATGGAGCAAAATCTCTGATTAATGTTTTCAGCACCTTGTAGAAAGTATTCCACCAAGAATGAAGACCAAAGGGGGTCCGACCCGCTACTGGCAAGGTTTACCTACCAGTCTAAATGACCTAAGTCCATGCATTGAACCAAATGGTTCCTTTTCCAATAGAAAATGGACAGAAGGTATTGACTACTGTGAGATGGGAGTACCTGTAGAGTATTTGATTCCGAGTTCCGCTGCTTTCATGGGTCAGTAGAAAGGCTGGTGTGAGAGTGTTTCCCAACCAGGGTCCTTCCAGCTGTTGCAAAACTAGAACTCCCTGTAGGCCTACTGGGAATTGTAGTTTTGGAAAAGCTGTAAGCACCCCTGATTGAGAAACATTGCCCTAATTCATAGACATTTGCCTGTCCCACCTTTCCTGTTTTTCCAGGTGAAGCCTTCTTTCTTTTCCAAATAATTTTGAAGCTGTACCAAGAATCAGCCCCCCCCCCCAATAAAGAGTTAAACTAAAATGGCCTCCATCCATTATGATCTGCGGCACACTCTCGACTTCAAGTTAAGCTTCTCTGTGACCTCTGAACTTGAGCTTTGTAGGAAATGCGGAGATCAGCTGCACCCTCTTAGCACATTAGAAGGGGGGGGGGGTTTCCAAATATTCATTAAGACTTAATTTTCTCTCAGTAGCGAGAAATGCTCTGAGACCCTAATTGTGTTCACGCTGAGAGTGAAGAATTTTAATGGGCTTTAAATGGGCATCTGTCAGGGCATTGATCCATCTTCTTTCATTTTGCCAGCAAGGTGAGTGAAGTGCGGGCAGGAGAGGTGGGCACAGGCTGAAAACAACCATACCTTTCATGGATTTTTTACAAATGTAGAATTATTTCACTAAATATGCTGATTAGCGTTTTCAGAAGACATGCTCCACCATCAGAAAACCTTATGTTATGGTTCATTATATTCATTATATACCTTCCTGCAATTTTGACAAATTTCCCCAAATTGCTGTTTTTTTTTAATGTATTTACCTGAGACGAACCATTGTGACTTCAGTATGATATACAGACATGTACAGTTTTCACCCCCTTGGACTTTTTACCCATTTTGCTTCTGTTACAAACAGAAATTCAAATAGACTTTTACCGTTTGATCAACAAAATATGCAGAATACTTTAACATTGCAAAATACCTTTTATTATGACTCAAACAATAATGAGAACACAAAAGTAGAGAGCGGTAGGTAGGTTGGTAGGTAGACAGATAGATAGAGTAGATAGCAGCACAACCAAAGATGAATAAAAATAGCAGGGTGCACATAGGTATAGGATTGTGGCAGGTCAATCCAAAGCAATACAAATGGAATAAATGCAACACACCAAACAAAATCCTATGCAATAGTGGTGTATTCCATAGTGTATAAGGTGGGTTACAATGTTTTAGTAGCCTCAAGCTACCTTTCTACCTTTTTCTTGAGAAAAGTAGCGTGAGGCTGCTGAAACATTGTAACCCACGTTATACACTATGGAATACACCACTATTGCATAGGATTTCATTTGGTGTGCCGCATCTATTCCATTTAGATAGATAGATATGAGATAGATAGATATGAGATAGATAGATATGAGATAGATAGATATGAGATAGATAGATAGATAGATATGAGATAGATAGATATGAGATAGATATGAGATAGATAGATAGATATGAGATAGATAGATAGATATGAGATAGATAGATAGATAGATAGATATGAGATAGATAGATATGAGATAGATATGAGATAGATAGATAGATAGATAGATAGATATGAGATAGATAGATAGATAGATGTGAGATAGATAGATATGAGATAGATAGATAGATAGATAGATAGATAGATAGCTATGAGATAGATAGATATGAGATAGATAGATAGATAGAGAATACTGTAGATAGATATGAGATAGATAGATATGAGATAGATAGATAGATATTAGATAGATAGATAGATAGATGTGAGATAGATAGATATGAGATAGATAAATAGATAGATAGTTAGATAGATAGATATAGAAGATAGAAGCAGCACATCCAATAGGATATACTTAGGCGGGTGCACGCAGGTCTAGGATCATGCAATCCCAACTGACATAGTTTAGGATAAATGCAGTCCAAAATAAGTGTAATTTAATCTATGGTGTATCAAAAGGAACAATGTTTCCTTAGCCTCACTGATAGATAGATAGATAGATAGATATGAGATGGATAAATATGAGATAGATATGAGATAGATAGAGAGAAAGATAGATAAATATGAGATAGATAGATAGATATGAGATGGATAAATATGAGATAGATATGAGATAGATAGAGAGAAAGATAGATAAATATGAGATAGATAGATAGATAGATATGAGATAGATAGATATGAGATAGATAGATATGAGATAGATATATATGAGATAGATAGATAGATAGATAGATATGAGATAGATAGATATGAGATAGATAGATATGAGATAGATATATATGAGATAGATAGATAGATAGATATGAGATAGATAGATATGAGATAGATAGATAGATATGAGATACATAGATTAAAAAAAAGAAGGTTGCAGCAGCACTCGTGGTCAAAAAATGGATGCACTTGTCGCACTTTTTGATAAAAACGTGTCCCCCATCCACCACACGGATAGATAGATAGACATGAGATAGATAGATAGATAGATAGGAAATAGATAGATAGGAAATAGATGGATATGAGATAGATATATAGATAGATAGATAGATAGATAGATAAACGGACGGACGGACAGACAGACAGATAGATAGATAGGAAATAGATCGATATGATATAGATAAATAGATGGAAAGATATGAGATAGATAGATAGATATGGGATAGATAGATATGAGATAGATAGATAGATAGATATGAGATAGATAGATATGATATAGATAAATAGATAGAAAGATATGAGATAGATAGATAGATATGAGATAGATAGATAGATAGATATGAGATAGATAGATAGAAATGAGATAGATAGATATGGGATAGATAGATGGGTAGATAAACGAAAAATGCAGCAGCACTCCGTTGTGGATGAAAAAAGTGGAGTTTGGCTTTATTCATCAGGTGCAGTACAGGACGTTTCGACCGTCTCTCACGGTCTTTGTCAAGCGACGTGAGAGACGGTCGAAACGTCGTGTACTGCACCTGATGAATAAAGCCTAACTCCACTTTTTTCATCCACAACGGAGTGCTGCTGCATTTTTTCCTTTATATTTGGGGACCCTGCCCGGGTTGGACCAGCTTGCACACGTAATCCACATGGGAGTGCGGTTCCCCTACAGGACTGTAGATAGATAGATAGATGGATAGATAGATGATAGATATGAGATAGATTGAGAGATAGATAGATAGATAGATAGATATGAGATAGATAGATAGATAGATAGATAGATATGAGATAGATAGATAGATAGATATGAGAGAGAGAGATGATATATAGATAGAAGATAGAGAGATAGATAGATATGAGATAGATATGAGATAGATAGATAGATAGATATGAGATAGATAGATATGAGATAGATAGATAAATAGATAGATAGATATGAGATAGATAGATAGATAAATAGATAGATATGAGATAGATAGATAGATAGATAGATAGATAGATAGATATGAGATGCAGATTAGAATGGAAATCTTTCCTTCTTCTGTCCTCCCCAGATGTTATGTCGGTGACCTGAGATCTCGCAGTAACCTGTTCCGTTTTTCTCTTCTTTCTCTCTTCAGGACCCGAGGGCTGCAACCTGTTTATCTACCATCTGCCCCAGGAATTTGGGGACACCGAGCTGATGCAGATGTTCCTGCCTTTCGGTAATGTCATCTCCTCGAAAGTGTTTGTGGATCGGGCGACAAACCAAAGTAAATGCTTTGGTGGGTAAAGATAACAAACATAATAAGCTTCATCCAGGAATTTATAAAAAGGGTTTTTCTCTAGACACTCACCTGCTCAATCTGCTTGATGTCATTGTGCTGTTCTCTCCTCTAGCCTGATGTCCGCTCATGGTAGGGACCAAACCGGGAGCTGGAAGGCAACATATGCAGTCACGTAGAGCATTGTTTTACCCATCCACTCAATACATATGGCGTCCTCCAGATCACCAATATGTATCCCATGTGCACCTGCTGTGAGGATATTACAGGCGTATATTAAAAGGATATATTTTATGCTTATGGAATATATTTGTAGAAATTCCTCAAGACCTTTGCTTGTTGTCAGTGAATGGAAAACATTATTGTTTACTTCTAGACCAGTGTTTACTAATCAGTGTGCCTCCATCTATCGCAAAACTTCAGCTCCCAACATGCCGGGACAGCTGTTGGCTTTCTGAGCATGCTGGGAGTTGTAGTTTTGCAACAGCTGGAGGCGCGCTAGTTGGGAAATACTACGTGCAGAAGAAGCATATCGGCTGGATGGTGCACCTTGTTAAGGGATTACATTGTAAAGTGAGGGGGAATTTGTTTGTCCTATATAAATTAATATGTATTATGATGATGATTATTATTATCATTATTATTATTATTATTAATAATTATATTTATTTTATTATCAATAATAATTATTTGCTGTATTATCATTGTTATTATTACTATTTCATTATTATTATATATTTATTACTATTATTTATATTATTGTTATTATTATCAGCATTGTTATTAATATTATTAATAATAATGCATATTTATTATTTTTATTATTAATAATAATAATAAAAAAGAAATAATAGATATGCATTATTATCATTATTATTATTATTATTATTATTATTGTTGTAACCATTGAGGGGCTACACTGCCCATTTGGACAGGTGTTCCTGCTTTCGGACATAGCATTAGTAGTGTGCGGTTCTATTAAAAGTTGCAGATCAGGACACATCCTAGATTCACTATAAGTAGCTGAAATGTTTTATATTTTTGTTTATACGTCACAGCATAGGCTATTATTAGTAAATAATGTAGAGGTTCTTGTATATGCCTTGTGCATACCTCTTTTGCTGATGTGGCAGGCATGGGATAAGCTTCATTTTAGTTTACAAATGCACAATGATGTGGTTCCTGTTATGTAACCTTTATTTCCCATTAATGCTCTAGCTGTGGGTGTGGAGTCTCATTACTGCACCTGGTTGTCTAAATAAGCTGCTAGTGCTGGAGGTCACCCAGGTTAACTTATTAGACTTATAAATGGTTTAGTGTCAGTTCACATTATGTGCAGTTTACATGCATTTTCTTATTCAAAGTGCATTTTTTTGATAAATATTATCATGAGGAGAAAGTGATTTCACTTATAATCTAAACTGAGTTGTTATATTATGATTTAAAGTATTGAGGTTGTGTTCACAGCTTTTTTTTTTTACTGCATTTAAAAAAATTGCTGTAAAAATGACTCATGTATACTGTGATGAGCACAATTGTGGTATATCCTGATACCATAGAGATAGCAGCAGCAGTATACAGATAGAGCTGGAGGGGAGATGTATATCTACTATATATCCTGATCCCATGGAGATAGCAGCAGTATACAGATAGAGCTGGTGGGAGATGTATATCTACTATATATCCTGATCCCATGGAAATGGCAGCAGTATACAGACAGAGCTGGAGGGGAGGTGTATAACTACTACATATCCTGATCCCTTATAGCAGAGGGATCTGGTAGGTGATGATGTCATTCTGTAGTTCATAGGAAGTCAGCGGACCCAGAACTGACATCCTGCGACTTACAATAAGCAAAGTAACTTTTTTTTAAATCAAACTTGTGATCACATGACCAAGTTTGAATAATAAAACACATGGACTCGGCTGCGCTGTATGACTAGTGATGGTGAGTGTTCATGATTTGGCAAAAAAACAAAGTTCTTCTTTAAGGCTGGATATTGTCATAGTGTGAAATAAAATGTTTATTACTGCCATTCCTGCTGAAGGAGGGCACCACTGATGGCCGGTCAGATCTTTATACTGTATGTTGGTATTCTTTTAGCACGGTATGGTGGTAGTAGGTTTGCACTTCTGATCAGAAACTGTACAGTGTATTATTTTTCAGTGTAAGGCGGTAGAGGAAGGGTGTAGCATTGTTTTTACAGATGTAGTGCCAACAAATTGTATTGGTGCCTTGCAGTTTGCAGTTTCTATGGCCCGCTATGCTATTGGCCACAGAGATACTTTGGTGAGGAGCCCATGGAGTCCGTGTCATACAGTACAGCACGCACATGGTCTGCATGGGCTCCCTATTGAGGTCTCCGTTTTGACCGGGAATGAGAGCCGCTTGCGATAGCTGTCGAACTGTAGTGCCAACATCTGTAGATCATCACAGGGGCGTAGCTATAGAGGTAGCAGAGGTAGCAGTCACACCGGGGCCCTGGTGCCTAAGGGGGCCCCAAAACACATATTCCAGTATTTTAATTGGCATATGGGGCCCTGTTGCAGATTTTGCATCGGGGCCCAGAAGCAACAAGCTACGCCTCTGGGTCATCATATTGTATTTTGGGCACAATCCTGATACTGTGCAGTCATTTTTACAGCACTCCATAAGGGAGTGGTGGTGGTGGGGGCATGATTACTGGATGTCCTGCTTCTTGTCATCCCAAGTGATCAACAGCAGAAAGTGGTTGTATTCCATGCAGCGCCACCAAAGGGCAAATTAAGTATTGCACGGATTTCAATAAAATCAATGGGCTGTGTGAGTAGGGCATAAACAAGTTAGGTCCTCTAGAGCAGGATATGTTTTTTGTAGCCTCTCTCTGTTCTACCTAAGAATTGAGGACCCTGAATTGTCTAAGCATCTGCCTCTATTAACTCTGAATTCCCTTAAAGGGTTACTCCACCCCTAGACATCTTATCCCCTATCCAAAGGATAGAAGGGAAGATGTCTGATCGCAGGGGGTCCCACAGCTTGGACCCCCACAATCTCTGCAGCACCTGGCGATCGTTTCGAACATTGGGTGCAGGTGTCGGGGGTCCTGACATCACGGTCATGCTCCCTGGTGATGTCACAGCCACACCCCCTCAATACAAGTCTATGGGAGGGGGCATGGTGGCCGCTACGCCCCCTCCCATAGACTTGCATTGAGGGGGCGGGGCGTGACATCATGAGTGGCCTTGGCCGTAACGTCACGAGTCATGACCCCTGCCACCCACTCCAAGCGTTTGGAACAAAATGTTCTGAACACTGGGGCAGCGGAGTACCCCTGTAAGGGTAATTTAATAATGTAACCAAAAGAAATCTACATCCAAGAGGAACATGTTCACCCATGATTTCCAATCTGTTCTCTATGGATAGAAGAGTCTACCGTCTACACAGGTCCTATTATGTGGTGTTGCACAGTAAGATCATGATGCAATAGTCACACATGGGGTTGTATTGGTGTGGGGGAGCTCAGATTCTTTTGGACCTGGAAAAGTTGCCATCATTTAAGAATCCATAAATTCTGCACATAGACAAGTCATACAAAAAGTCACAGAACACCATGGAAGACCAACCAAAAAATTGTTGAGCCTTAGATGAAGTCAGTGCCCAGGACATCTCAATATGTAAGCAAATGGCTAATATAGGATTCATGGGAGAAGAAGGAAACCAACTATCCTACAAGAGGAACGTGGTCACCCATAATTTCCAAGTTGTTCTATATGGATAGAAGAGACAAAAATGGAGGTGTTTGGACTACACTGGTCCTATTATGTTGTGCAATAGTCACACATGTGGTTGTAATGGTGTGCGGGAGCTCAAATGCTTTGGATGACTTTGATACGTTGCCATCAATGAAGAATGAATTCATTCTGTAAAAGACGAGCCATCCGAAAATTCACAGTACACCATGGAAGTCTATCCAAAAAAAACGTATTCAACCTTAGATGATGTCAGGGCTCAGGACTTCTCAATACAGTGGGGCAAAAAGTATTTAGTCAGCCACCAATTGTGCAAGTTCTCCCACTTAAAAATATGAAAGAGTCCTGTAATTTTCATCATAGGTATACCTCAACTATGAGAGACATAATGAGAAAAAAAATCCATAAAATCACATTTTTTTAAGCATTTATTTGCAAATGATGGTGGAAAATAAGTATTTGGTCAATAGCAAAAGTTCATCTCATTACTTTGCTATATACCCTTTGCTGGCAATGACAGAGGTCAAATGTTTTCTGTAAGTCTTCAAAAGGTTTTCACACATTGTTGCTGGTATTTTGGCCCATTCCTCCATGCATATCTCCTCTAGAGCAGTGATGTATTGGGGCTGTCGCTGGGCAACACAGACTTTCAACTCCCTCCAAAGGTTTTCTATGGGGTTGAGATCTGTAGACTGTCTAGGCCACTTCAGGACCTTGAAATGCTTCTTACGAAGCCACTCCTTCATTGCCCGGGCATTGTGTTTGGGATCATTGTCATGCTGAAAGACCCAGCCACATTTCATCTTCAATGCCCTTGCTGATGGAAGGAGGTTTTCACTCAAAATCTCAAGATACATGGCCCCATTCATTCTTTCCTTTACACAGATCAGTTGTCCTGGTCCCTTAGCAGAAAAACAGCCCCAAAGCATGATGTTTCCACCCCCATGCTTCACAGTAGGTATGGTGTTCTTTGGATGCAACTCAGCATTCTTTCTCCTCCAAACAAGACGAGTTGGGTTTTCACCAAAAAGTTCAACTTTGGCTTCATTTGACCATATGACATTCTCCCAATCCTCTTCTGGATCATCCAAATGCTCTCTAGCAAACTTCAGACAGGCCCGGACATGTACTGGCTTAAGCAGGGGGACATGTCTGGCACTGCATGATTTGAGTCCCTGGCGGGGTAATGGTGGTAGCCTTTGTTACTTTGGTCCCAGCTCTCCGCAGGTCATTCACTAGGAACCCCCCCCCCCCCCCGTGTGGTTCTGGGATTTTTGCTCACCATTCTTGTGATCATTTTGACACCACAGGGTGAGATCTAGCGTAGAGCTTATCAGTGGTTATCACTGATTATCAGTGGTCCTGTATGTCTCTTATTTTTTAATAATTGCTCCCTCAGTTGATTTATTCACACTAAGCTGCTTGCCTATTGCAGATTCAGTCTTCCCAGTCTGGTGCAGGTCTACAATTTTGTTTCTGGTGTCCTTCGACAGCTCTTTGGTCTTGACCATAGTGGAGTTTGGACTGATTGAACTTGTTGTCAGTATAAAAGACACCTGTCCACAATCTCAAACAGGAGCCATTAATACAGGTAATGAGTGGAGGACAGAGGAGACTCTTAAACAAGAAGTTACAGGTCTGTGAGAGACAGAAATCTTGCTTGTTTGTCGGTGAAAAATATACTTATTTTCCACCATAATAAATTCTTTAAAAATCAGACAATCAGATTTTTTGGATTTTTTAAGAGGAGACTTTTAAAGAAGAAGTTACAGGTGGTGGCTGACTAAATAGTTTTTTGCCCCACAGTTCGTAAGCAAATGGGCTAATGTAGGATTCACATGAGAAGAAGGAAACCAACTATCCTACAAGAGGAACATGGCCACTTATGGTTTCCAAGCAGTTCTTTATGGATAGAAGAGTCAACAATGGATTTTTTTCCCTCACTTAACTTCACTTATTAGATGACAGACAACTAAGTGTAAAAAATATAGGGGTCATGTGACAGGGGGGGGTGATTACTTCAGCTAACCCCTTAGTTCCAAAATATTTCATGGCTTATTCAGGTGTCATTCTCACTGAAGTCTTTGCATCATTGTTTTGCCATTAACCACTTACGCTGAACGGTTCCCCTACCCCCGGCCCCTCACAATCCCCATTGGTCCTTACAGGAAAAAAAAACGTCACCAGAAAAACAACAACAAAAATACTGTATCAAAGACGAGACACAAACTGGAATTTCCCATTGATAACATCCACTTGCTTTTCCATCAGGGCCGCGTTCCCTGTGGCATTCTGAGGGTTAAATTATTCATGGCGGCAATGCAGATTTAAGACATCAAAGGAGAAGATGATTTTTTTTTATTGGCTTATTTTTTATTCTACTTTTACAGAGTGTAAAAAAAAAATTAAAAAAAAGGGTTTCAGGAGCGATCTCTGTGAATTTATCTGTATAATAAAATTTACCGCTATGGCATTGGGTAATACAGCTCCCGCGGTGACACTGATCCCGTACGTTATAAAAGAGCCTATAGACATAGAAGACCTTGAGCCGTCCTCTGCTGTCACATTGTTAGATGCTCTATTCTGTCCGTATTGCACTTTATTTGTTCCTGGGAAAGCTGGGTGACATTCAATATGGACTAGTGCCTCCAGCTGTTGCAAAACTACAATTCCCAGCATGCCCGTACAGCCGAAGGCTGTCCGGGCATGCTGGGAGTTGTAGTTTTGCAACAGCTGGAAGCACACTAGTTAAAAAACACTCCCGGAAAGCTGGGTGATGCTAAATATAGATGCTATTACGAGCAGCACATGGACTGTCACCCCCTTCCATGACAAATTTTGCTAATTCAATGAGATACCTCTAATATGGCTAATGTTCCTAATTTGCCATTCAGGCCTATAGGAAAGTTGGGTGCTATCCCAGAGATAATGTCACCCAGCTTTTTTTGCACAAGTTGATCATTTAATGACAAGACTAATGTATTATTCATGATATTGGAAAGCTGGGTGATAACCAGTCTATCTCCTATTACAGCCACTACAGGCATTGGCACCCATCTTTCCAAGACTTCCTGAATAACCAATCTCTAATATGTCTATAGGAAAGATGGATTGCAACCAATATGGCTTTTGTTATAGTTCCCAAATAAGATGCAACACAGCTTTTCTGCACATTTGAATGTCAGGTCGATGTATCATTGAATAACAAGTCTTATTGTGGCTTTTAGGATCCTGGAAAGCTGGGTGATAAGCAATGTAGTTGTATCATAGCAAGCCAATGGCTGTCTGGGCATGCTGGGAGTTGAAGTTTTGCAACAGCTGAAGGTCCACATTGGAGATCACTGCGCTATAGAATGATGGAGACTAATACTTACTGGAGATTTTATTAAATTTTTTCCTCTGTAATTAAATTAAATATCATAAATATTAGTGGCGCCGCGATGGTCGCATGATGGCAGGAAGGTATTTTAGGGACATACAATAAAGGATTGAAATTATAATACATTTTTTTTTTCTGCAGTCCTTTCTATACCAGTTGGGGAACAAACATATTGATATATATATATATTTTTTTTTTTTCCTTTTTGAACCGGAACACAGGCAAAAGTTCCCTTTTGAAGTCATGAAACTCTCCTCTGGATGGTTCTAATGATGAATCTTGTTAAACCTGACACAAATCATTAGAGGGAGATTTTTTATTATTTTTTGAGCAACAAAAGGACAGCGCCGAATGCAGAAAAGGGAAAAAAAGAATAAGGAAAACAATGTGATGTATGTTTTATCTGTGCTTCTGGGGGCATCACAGGGGGAACACATGTTGGGCATTGGGCATCATAATAATGTGCGGAAATGTAAGTCGTTCTCAATGCCGCCTGAAAAGACCATTGTGCTGCAGATAAATAGGTATGACGAGATTACATAGGACACATACAGGTGGTTTTTTTTTTTGTTTTTTTTTTAGCATTTAATTTTTTACGCAGGCGTTCACTGCACCCATTAGCCCATATATACAGTAGAGTATTCAGTGCAATGTCCACAAAAAAATCATTAACCCCCACAACCACATTTTATTTTTGTGCTTACATGACCCATATGAGAGGCTTATTTTTTTGCTTGACCAGTTGTACTTTGTAATGACATTTTTTACTTTTACCATAAAATGTGACACTGGGAAGATGAGGAGACACTAATGACTGTGACACAGGGAGAGATGAGGGGACACCAATGACTGTGACACAGGGAGAGATAAGGAGACACTAATGACTGTGACACAGGGGATAGATGAGGGGACACTAATGACTGTGACACAGGGAGAGATGAGGAGACACTAATGACTGTGACACAGGGAGAGATGAGGAGACACTAATGACTGTGACACAGGGGATAGATGAGGGGACACTAATGACTGTGACACAGGGAGAAATGAGGAGACACTAATGACTGTGACACAGGGAGAGATGAGGGGACACTAATGACTGTGACACAGGGGATAGATGAGGGGACACTAATGACTGTGACACAGGGAGAGATGAGGGGACACCAATGACTGTGACACCGGGAGAGATGAGAGAACACTAAACATTGTGACACAGGGAGAGATGAGGAGACACTAATGACTGTGACACAGGGAGAGATGAGGAGACACTAATGACTGTGACACAGGGAGAGATGAAGGGACACCAATGACTGTGACACAGGGGATAGATGAGGGGACACTAATGACTGTGACACAGGGAGAGATGAGGGGACACCAATGACTGTGACACCGGGAGAGATGAGAGAACACTAAACATTGTGATACAGAGAGAGGTGAGGGGACACTAATAATTGGGACATCGGGAGAGATGAGGGGACACTAATCTTTGGGAAATCGGGAGAGATGAGGGGACTATAATGACTGACACAGGAAGAGATGAGGGGACACTAATGACTGGGAGATCGGGAGAGATGATGGGACACTAATGACTGTGACACAGGGAGAGATGAGGGGACACTAATGACACAGGAAGAGATGAGGGGACACTAATGACTGGGAGATCGGGAGAGATGAGGGGACACTAATGACTGTGACACAGGGAGAGATGAGGGGGACACTAATGACTGGGAGATCGAGAGAGATCAGGAGACACTAATGAATGACACAGGGAGAGATGAGGGGACACTAATGACTGGGAGATCGGGAGAGATGAGGGGACACTAATGACTGGGAGATCGGGAGAGATGAGGGGACACCAATGACTGGGAGATCGGGAGAGATGAGGGGACACCAATGACTGGGAGATCGGGAGAGATGAGGGGACACCAATGACTGGGAGATCGGGAGAGATGAGTGGGCACTAATGACTGTGACACAGGGAGAGATGAGGGGACACTAATGACTGACACAGGGAGAGATGAGGGGACACTAATTACTGGGAGATCGGGAGAGATGAGGAGACACTAATGACTGACACAGGGAGAGATGAGGGGACACTAATGACTGGGAGATCGGGAGAGATGAGGGGACACTAATGACTGACACACAGGAACAGATGAGGGGACACTAATGACTGGGAGATCGGGAGAGATGAGGAGACACTAATGACTGACACAGGGAGAGATGAGGGGACACTAATGACTGGGAGATCGGGAGAGATGAGGGGACACTAATGACTGACACACAGGAACAGATGAGGGGACACTAATGACTGGGAGATCGGGAGAGATGAGGGGATACTAATGACTGACACACAGGAACAGATGAGGGGACACTAATGACTGGGAGATCGGGAGAGATGAGGGGATACTAATGACTGACACACAGGAACAGATGAGGGGACACTAATGACTGGGAGATCGGGAGAGATGAGGAGACACTAATGACTGACACAGGGAGAGATGAGGGGACACTAATGACTGGGAGATCGGGAGAGATGAGGGGATACTAATGACTGACACACAGGAACAGATGAGGGGACACTAATGACTGTGACATAGGGAGAGATGAGGGGACACTAATGATTGGGAGATCGGGAGAGATGAGGGGATACTTATGACTGACACAAGGAGAGAAAAGGGGACACTAATAACTGTGACACACAGAGAGAGATAAGGGGACACTAATGGCTGTGAAGCCCTGAGATCGATGCCTATTTATAAATTGCATGTAAATAAGCAAGTAGGGCAAACATTTTGTGGACTTCTTTGCAGAAATGAAGTTTCATCCTATCCGAAATTAGATGATAAATGTTTGTCGACTGGAGGGGAAGACATTTTTTTTTGTTTTGTTTATTTTATTACGACACAATTTTGAACATTAGAATTTACTATGAAATATTGGTCAGGTTTTCTTTCTATCCATTTTAGAGGAGAGATATGAGATCACATACTGTAACGCTAGAGCGGCTGCAGACAAACACTCACTGGCTGGCTGTTTGGGAACCTGCTGGGAGAAGTAGCTTTATAACAGCTGGAGGAGGCCTTAATGTGGACTTCAAAATGTATTTACATAGAAGGAACGTCAGCCGAACCAGAAAGTCAGCATTAGTTTCATTGCCAGTTCCCTCTGTGCAGTGTACAATTTGATATTAGTTTTTTAAAGGTGAAAGACTTTGTCTCATGAAGCCCTGGGATCTCCAGGTCATTGTCTTCCTTGGCCGGGAGAGAGGCATATTGAGATTATACAAGCACTTTAAAAGGGTACTCCGCCCCTAAACATCTTATTTATCCAAAGGATAGAGGATAAGATGTCTGATTGCAGGGGGTCCCACAACTTCGCTCCGTGCCGGATGACTGGCGATGCAGGGCAGAGGCTCGTGACGTCACAGTCACGCTCCACTTGTGCCATCATGGCCACGCCCCCTTAATGCAATTTTATGGGATGCACTGCCTTCACGCCCCCTCCCACAGACTTGCATTGAGGGGTCGTGACAGTGACGTCACGAGCCTTCGGTGCTGTACCCGATGCTGTAAACAAACGTGGGGTGCAGCAGGGAGATCGCGGGGGTCCCCAGCAGCCGGTAATAGCTACCTCGATCACAGCAGCTGCCACTATACAAAATTTACTAATAATATCCCGTTTGGTCAACACAAATGCATCAGGCGTAACTGTACCTACGATTCCGACCATGAAGAGCAGAGTACGATTCTGGACCAGAGGTTCAAAGCAAAAGGCTACCCATGGTCACTGATCACCCAAAGCAAGAAAAGAGCTGGAAACTTCACTCAGAAGGACTGTCTCAACCCTGGTGAAAAACATCATACCAACAACCCCGGCGAAATGAAGGAAGAAGCGGGCAATCCCATACACACATACAACTTCATCACCACTTACAACAGTGACCATAAACTTATCAAAGATATCCTCAATACTCACTGGAGGACTCTGAAACTCGACCCCTTCCTCAAGGACATTTTGCCTGCTAAACCTAATGTCAATTTTAGAAGGAATTGTTCTCTGAAGAATATCCTGGTCCCCAGCAACTTGAAAACTTACACCAAAAATAAGCTATCCACCATTCTAGACACTCCTAAAGTCATAAGCGGTTAACAGACTAGGCTGTAAGTGTTGTTCGAACATATCCCATAGATGTAAAGGCTTCACCTCTAACACCACTGGTACTACTTATCTGATCAAGAGTTTTATGAACTGCAGTACTCCCTATACGATTTACCTCCTTCAGTGTCCGTGCGGTCTGTAATATATAGGACGAACCATACAGTCACTCAATTGCCGAATCAATAAGCACAGATCCAACGTTCATAAAGGCTATCAACTCCACAGCCTGTCCCGACATGGAGCTGAAAAACACAACTGCGATCGAACAGATACCAAGCGACACCAACTAACGTTATGTTGCTCTACGCAGGAGGAAGAAATTTTGGATCTTCACCTTGAAAACTCTGGTTCCTCAGGGATTGAATGAATATATATAGAATGTTACATCAACCTCCATCTCCCCACATCCTCTTTGTGTCCCACAGTGACTTCTCCACACTCTGCTGATTCCATTTTGATATGGTTACATAGCACCTCTCGTGACTTTTTGCTTTACTCTCCAGGTCCTCTCCTCCTGTCCCACAGATAATGAACCAGTATGCTGTGTTACCAGATATCCATTCAGGCTCCTTCAGATGTGGACCACAAGATACCCACTCCGGCTTCCGCAGATGAGCAATCTTGACAGTCTCCATACCCTTTCTTTTTGCATTCTACTTTGGACTCTGCCCTGCCACTCCCAGATTGGCCATATCTTTATCTTATTCAGCTCTCCGAGCCTTCTACATACATCAAAACCATTGACTTTTCTTCGCTACACCCTGATTGGTCGCCACCAAGCCAGGAACCAATGCGACCGGCTCTCCACTTCAAAACCTCCTATCCTGCACAATGGCTGTACAATACACGTAAATATACGCTCTCTTTTGATTGGACACCCACTGTACGGCTCAGCCCAACATCGCCCAACATCACGTGACCTCTTTGAAAATCTGACAGTATCCCTGGACTTCTAGCTGACATCATGCTGAACGAGAATGATGATTGGTCACTGACTGTGACTTTTCTGATTGGCTGCATCACGCCACTGTGGCGCGTCGGTTTGAAAACCCTTTATTGAACTCTTTACTATTCAGTAATTTTAGATATATCAGCTGCTGTTGCTTTTCACTCCCTATAAATGCGCTTATTTCCAGTATATGTACCCTTCCACCGCTCTGTATGTCATACAACTTCTTTTTTCTGCAATTGAGAAAGGGAGATTACCCTCCTGAAACGCGTCTTGCCATAATTGTCCTTTTATTGTTTTTAATTGTTGCTTTTTTACAAAGTTTTCAAAAAAGAAGTGATTGAAACCTATACACTCCATGCATCTTTGGACTTCTTGGATGGAAGCGCCACTGCAGTAATTTATACCTTCTCTTCCTGATCCATAGATTTAGAACTGAAGAAGAGGTTTATAACTACTAAATACCCTGATTCTATGGCGATAGCAACAGCAGTATACTGATAGAGCTAAAGGGGAGGTGTAAAACTACTATATATCCTGATCCCATAGAGATAGCCACAGCAGTATACAGATAGAGCTGGGAGGGGATGTGTACAACAACTATATATCCTGATCCCATAGAGAATGCAGCAGCAGTATAAAGATAAAGCTAGGAAGGGGGGTTTGTAATTACTATATATGTTCATCCCATAGAGATGGAAGCAGTATAGAAATAAAACAAAGGGAGAGGTGTATAACTACTATATATCCTGATCCCACAGAAATGGCAACATCAGTGCACAGATAAAGCTGGACGGGAGGTGTATAATAACTATATATTCTGGTCCTATAAAGATAGCAGCAGTATACAGCAAAAGCTGGATGGGAGGTTTATAACTACTATATACCCGGATCCCATAGAGATAGCAGCAGCAATATACAGATAGAGCTGGAGAGGAGGCGTATAACTACTATATATCCGGATCTCATAGAGATAGCAGCAGTATACAGATAGAGCTCAAAGGGGAGGTGTATAACTACTACATATCCTGATCCCATACACAAAGCAGATGGAGCTCAGAGGGGAGGAAATCTGATAGGCAATGATGTAATTCTGTAGTTCATGGGAAGTCTCTGACCGAGAACTGACATCCTGTAGCTCACATTAAGCACAGTAACTTTTTGGGGGGAGTTAAGCTGGTGATCACATGACCAAGTTAGAGTGATGGAACACCTTGATGCAGCTGCGCCAATGGTGCTGTATGACTAATGATGGTGCTTGTGCATGATATGTAATTGACTGCGCTGTCTTTAACTCTTACAGTGCATCCCTACAGTATGTCGGACGTCCGGCTCGTGGTTTTGCATTTGTATCATGTATTTGCGCTATATATATTTCTGATGTGCGATGATTGATATTTGATCTCCGTACAGTCTACCAGTGTCATAAAAGAGAAAAAGAAAAATCATAGAGATTTTCTAAGGGGGATAGGACGATGATGTACGGACCACAGGTTCTCTGAGCTCATATTTCCCATTTAGAAAAAAAAATTCATTTTCCGATATCTCCGGGAACATATTTCCAGCACAGAAGATTCAGTCCACAGAATAACTCTTTAATTTCACCTTATGCTGTTAAATAAACAGACTAGGGGAAAAAAATTGGTACAAGTTCACTCAATGCTTTTTGCATCATGAAATTGTACATTTTCATCCTGATATCGGAAAGAGTCAGCTGTTCCCTCTAGACTCCGCTTCAAGGGGGGAAAAAAAGATGATATTTGAAACCCTGTTTTTTGCTTGTGCTCTGTCATTTATCTACTAGGTAGCACACGTCTACAGATATCTATAAAACCGCAGGAACTGAGCCCAGGCTAAAGAGCTGTATGCGGGAAATGATAGGAATTTAATTTGGTTCTTTTTTAGGGGGGAGGGTGGACAGACAAAATAGAAGTGTGAGTGATACGGTCCCGCTAGTAACACCAGCGACACAGAAGCCACCGGCTGTGGCAAAAGTAAAAATTTAATAATTGTAGAAGAGGACGGAAAAATCTATTGGCGGCTGGAACAGAATATCTGCATAACTCGCCATTTACCTAATGAACTGACTCATTACAAAAAAAATAGGGTAATACATGAATAGATACATAAATAAATATAAAACAAATCGAAAGAGTAGATTAATGTTTAAAAAAAATAAAATAAAAACAGAGCAGGAGGACCAAGATTATATATGCCCTATATACCAGTGGTCTCCAATTTGTAGAATTTCAGTTCTTGCAAAACTACAACTCCCAGGATCTCAGTTGTAGTTTTGCAAAAACGAGAGGTCCACAGCATGGAGAAGACTGCCTTATACTTTGACCATACCCATAGCCCATTGTCTTCCATGCAGTGCTTCATTTCTCCTCTGGGGGTGCTGTAGCAGAACACTTAAAGGGGTACTCCGGTGGAAAACATATATTTTTTTTTTTAAATCAACTGGTGACAGAAAGTTAAACAGATTTGTAAATCACTTCTATTAAAAAATCTGTATCCTTCCAGTACTTATTAGTGGCTGTATATTACAGAGAAAGTTCCTTTCTTTTTTTATTTCTTTTTTTTCTGTCCACAGTGCTCTTTATCCTTCTGGCACTTATTAGGGGCTGTATATTACAAAAGTTCCTTTTTTGGGGGGATTTCTTTTTTTTTCTGTCCACAGTGCTCTCTGCTGAAACCTCTATCTGTATCAGGAACTGTCGAGAGCAGGAGCAAATCCCCATAGCAAACCTATGCTGCTCTGGACAGCTCCTGATACAGACAGAGCTGTCAGCAGAGAGCACTGTGGACAGAAAAAAAAAGAAATCCCCCAAAAAAAGGAACTTTTGTAATATACAGCCCCTAATAAGTGCCAGAAGGATAAAGATTTTTTTAAAGAAGTCATTTAAAAAATCTGTTTAGCTTTCTGGCATCAGTTGATAAAAAAAAAATGTTTTCCACCGGAGTACCCCTTTAAAGGGGTACTCCGCCCTAAAGCATCTTAGCCCCTATCTAAAGTGGATAAGATGTCTGATTGTGGGGAACCAGTTGCTGGGGACCCCTGCGATCTCGGCTGCAGCACCCAAGACATCCGGTGCACGGAGCAAAAACTTTGCTCCATGCCGGATGACTGGCGATGCGAGGCGAAGGCTCGTGACATCACGATCACACACCGCTCGGGACATCACGGCCACTCCCCCTCAATGCAAGTCTATGGGAGGGGCATGACGGGTGCCATGCCCCCTCCCATAGACTTGCATTGAGGGGGCGTGGCTGTGATGTCACGCGCCTCCGGCGCTGAACCCAATTCTCTTAAGGAATTCCGGGTGCAGGACAGAGATTGCAGGGGTCCCCAGCGGCGGAGGGGCGGAGTAACCCTTTAAATATGATTTCTTGTGATTGCTAGGGATCTGTTATGGTCAGTATATATTTTAATAAAAGAGAAAGACAACTTTTAAAGGGATATTTCAGATTTTCTTTGTCTTTAGCGTTTGATCCCAGAATATCAAGCTTTAAAACTATGCTTCTGTTATTATTATTATTATTATTATTATTATTATTATTTTTTTATACAGTGCAACATAGGCTTTTATTAGAGAATAATGTTAAGGTTCTTGTGTATACCTTGTGTTTACCTGTTTTAGCTTATGCGGCAGGCATGGGTTATGATCTATATTGGATCTAAATAGATCACTAAAATCCTTTGCTTATTTTGCTTACATTTCCCATGAATCCTTTAGCTGAGGGTGTGGCAATTGATCACTGCATCTGGTCATCTAATTAGGCTTCTAGTGCTGGAGTTAACCCAGGTGAACTTATTAGACTTATAAGTGGATTGGACCAGTTCACATTATGTGCTGTTTGGATGCATTTCCTTATTCAAAGTGCGTTTTTTAAGAGAATTGTTGCCATGAGAAGAAAAGTTATTTGTCTATATGGAGGAGTTTTATGAAGATATGAAGTCTTTACGCTGTGTTTACATGTTGAATGTTTACTGCATTTTTAACTATTTTTCTGTACTGCATTTTGTCTAAATTGCAGCGATTTTCCAATGTCGTGGTTAAAATGACACATTTCTAAAGCGGTGTTTCAAAAATTTCCATGTTTGCTAGAATAATTTTTTACTATATATATATATATATATATATATATATATATATATATATATACTTAAAAAAAGAATGGGTGGATAAGAAAGACAAGCATTTATTTTATAGGAGAGGTGGGGCAAGAAAGAAGTAAAAAGGGGTACGGAAACATTTATTATACCAGTACAATATGTTATGTAAATAAATGAGACTTTTAGATACATGCTGGTTGTAATAGAAGTGCCTCTCTGCAACATGAAATCACTGTAGAAATTGCTTATCATGGCTTATTCCTCCTAGTAGGGATTCGTATTGCTAGGATGTATTATTAAACAAGAAGTGATCATTCATCCATAAACTTCACCCACTACAGTGACTACCTTTCCTTTTATAATTAATATTCATATTGCAAACACATATCAATCCTCTAGACCAGTGGTTTCCATCCTAGTCCTCAATCCCCACCAGCATTTCTTGTTTTATTAGTTACTCCTTAGGAATAAAACAGGGTAAAATTCTAAACCTGGACTGTTGTTGGTGGGCCTGTGGGACTGGGTCACCTGGAATCTTCAGAAGGACTCAAGGCCCACCAACATTCTTTATTTTTTAGGTGTCTCCATAGAGATAGAAGAGGGTAACATTCAGATTCTGGACTATTGTTGACGGGCCATGAGCACTGGGTCACCTGGAATGGCCTGAAGCTTTAGTGCCCAACCCAGTCCTCCCAGCCCACCAACATTCCAAGTCTTTTCAGTTACTCTGTTGAAATAGAACAAAAATTGAAATCTTGGACTGTTGGTGGGCCTTGAGGACTGGGTTGGGGACCTCTGCTCTAGACCACATCACTCACCAAAGGGTTCCTTTCAAGGAGGTATATCATACGGAAAAACGTATCCCCTATCCAAAGGATAGGAGATAAGTTTTGGACTGCCATCGTTTTGGACTCCCATAGAGATATATGGATGGGACATGTCAGGCGCTGCTTCATGCAGGGGTCAACACGCCCCATACCTGGGAGAGCCGGGATCCCATGCAGGAAACCGGGGGGAGGGGGGAGGATAACTTTGTGAGTTGGGGACACCCCTTTAATGGAGCATTCAAATCTTTAAAATTAAATACAGTACAAAACTAATCTATTCCAACTAGCTAGTATGTATGGATCTTTTTACAATATGTCTTTAGTATTTACACAGTGTGCAAAGTGCAGTGTTAATGTAACTACAAGTATAACTACAACGTTGTTGCAACGGGGGGGACACACTTATAAGTCTCCCCACAACTACGTAGCCCGGCTGCTGAAGCGAGTAGTCTATGGGACCGCCAGCAATTCTGTAGACCGCTCAATTTAGCAGCAGGATAAGGAGATGCCAGCAGTTTGAAAAGTGTATCCTGCCACACATGATACTTACTAGCCAGCTAGTTAAAAGGGTTAGCCAGCATAGGAAAACCACTGGTCCTCGGGTGTGCAGTATTGTAGTTCAGTTGCATTTGATCGAATGAAGTTGAGCTGTAGTTTCACACATAACCTAAGGACAAGTGGTGTGCTGTTTTTTTTTTGTTTTTGTTTTTTTAGAAGAAAGCAGTTACCGTATATACTCGAGTATAAGCCGACCCGAGTATAAGCCGAGACCCCTAATTTCAACCCAAAATCCCAGGAAAAGTTATTGACTCGAGTATAAGCCTAGGGTGGGAAATACCTCATCCCCCCCTGTCATCATCCAGACCCGTCATTAACATCCTCATCATCATCCCCTTGTCATCATCCCACACATCCCCCCTTCATCATCCCCTTATCATCCCACACATCCCCCCCTTCATCATCCCCTTGTCATCATCCCACACATCCCCCCTTCATCATCCCCTTATCATCCCACACATCCCCCCTTCATCATCCCCTTGTCATCATCCCACACATCCCCCCTTCATCATCCCCTTATCATCCCACACATCCCCCCTTCATCATCCCCTTGTAATCATCCCACACCCCCCTTCATCATCCCCACCCCCCTTCATCATCCCCACACCCCCCCCTTCATCATCCTCTTCTCATCATTCGCCCTCAGTGGTCTTCAACCTGCGGACCTCCAGAGGTTTCAAAACTACAACTCCCAGCAAGCCCGGGCAGCCATCGGCTGTCCGGACTTGCTGGGAGTTGTAGTTTTGAAACCTCCGGAGGTCCGCAGGTTGAAGACCACTGCGGCCTTCAACATCATCCAGCCCCCTCTCACCCCCTTTAGTTCTGAGTACTCACCTCCGCTCGGCGCTGGTCCGGTCCTGCAGGGCTGTCCGGTGAGGAGGTGGTCCGGTGGGATAGTGGTTCCGGGCTGCTATCTTCACCAGGGGGCGCCTCTTCTCCGCGCTTCCAGCCCGGAATAGAGCCGTTGCCTTGACAACGACGCATCTGCGTCGTTGTCAAGGCAACGTGACTATTCTGAGGCCGGGCCCGAAGCGCTTAGAAGAGGCCTCCCCGGTGAAGATAGCAGCCCGGAACCACTATCCCACCGGACGACCTCCTCACCGGACAGCCCTGCAGGACCGGACCAGCGCCGAGCGGAGGTGAGTACTCAGAACTAAAGGGGGGTGAGAGGGGGCTGGATGATGTTGAAGGCCGCAGTGGTCTTCAACCTGCGGACCTCCGGAGGTTTCAAAACTACAACTCCCAGCAAGCCCGGACAGCCGATGGCTGCCCTGGCTTGCTGGGAGTTGTAGTTTTGAAACCTCTGGAAGTCCGCAGGTTGAAGACCACTGCGGGTGGGGGAGTTCACTCGAGTATAAGCCGAGGGGGGTGTTTTCAGCACGAAAAATCGTGCTGAAAAACTCGGCTTATACTCGAGTATATACGGTATATCTTCAAATTTTGGATAACCCCACTATAGCTCATTAGAGCAGAAGATTGGTACGATAGATAGATAGATAGATAGATATGAGATAGATAGATATGAGATAGATAGATAGACAGATAGATATGAGATAGATAGATAGATATGAGATAGATAGACAGATAGATATGAGATAGATAGATAGATAGATAGATATGATATAGATAGATATTAGATAGATAGATAGATATGAGATAGATAGATAGATAGGTATGAGATAGATAAATAGATAGATAGATATGAGATAGATAGATAGATAGATAGGTATGAAATAGATAGACAGATAGATATGAGATAGATAGATATGAGATAGATAAATAGATAGATATGAGATAGATAGATAGATATGAGATAGATAGATAGATAGAGACTACTGTAGATAGATAGATATGAAAATAGTCCAAAATGAAGAAGCACCGTGCGTGGCTGCTGCCAAGGATTCCAGATCCAGTCAGGTGCTCAGCTCCAGGGTCCGACTCAGGCCCCAAAGAAATCCAACAATAGAACAAAGAGAGCTACACTCCAGTCTGGAGTGCCGCTCTTTGTTCTATTGTTAGATAGATAGATAGATAGATAGAGACTACTGTAGATAGATAGATACTACTGTAGATAGATAGATAGATAGATGATAGAGACTACTGTAGATGGATAGATAGAGGCTACTGTAGATAGATAGATAGATAGATAGATAGATAGATAGATGGATAGATACAGAAAAATTGAATAAACAGTGGCACACCAAGTGTCAGCAAAAAAAAGATGGTTTATTCAAAAGAACGTGGCTGGGTGAGCCAGCTGAAAGGTTGCCCAACACGTTCTTTTGAATAAACCACCTTCTTTTTGCTGACACTTGGTGTGCCACTGTTTATTCAATTTTTCTGTATCTCAGAGGGGTCCCCAACCTAGACCTGACACAGTAGGCACCCGAGCACCTTTTTTACCCTGGAGTGCTGCTTCCCTGCTCTATCTATCCTAGATAGATAGAGACTACTGTAGATAGATACATAGATAGATAGATATGAGAGAGATAGACAGATAGAAGACAGATAGATAGATAGAGAATACTGTAGATAGATAGATATGAGATAGATGAATACAAAATAACTACAATGTAATACTTTACCCGGAGCACTAATACCGAATACATAAAAAATTTAATCTATTTGAAATGTTCAAATTTGTTCCATTTAATCCTATTTTTCTGAAATATTCTGTTGATAATATGGTTTTTTGTCACTTCAATGGTTGTGAAGAATTGACTCTCCTCTGTTCTGTGCCGTATTATTCATTCTGTTTCAGAGATTGTGCAGGAAATCAATGGTTCAGATAGCAACAAGTTTGTTTCCGAGTCTTCTACAAGCATTATTAGGCTGTAGAAATATTGTTACGAATCAGGAGATGTTCTATTAAGTAATATTGATTGACTTTTATTTATTGTTTGTTATTCATTCTTTATCCTTAAATTACTCAGGTTGTATTTTTTCTTTTATGACAGCTCTGTAGGGGTACTCCGCCCTTGGACATCTTATCCCTTATCCAAAGCGGCACTCATTTTTGTTCAGAACACTGGGTTCGGGCGGCCATGGTCGTGACATCATGCCATGCCTATGTCTATGAGAGGGGGCATGAGGGCTGTGGTTACTCTTCATGCCCCCTCCTATAGACATGAGTAGAGGGGGTGTGGCGTGACATCAAAATCACAGCCACCCAAACCCAGCAAAAAGACAGAGAAAGCTAGAGTGCTACCCAGAGATCATGGTGGTCCTACCGGCCAGACCCACTGTGACAGTCACCAAAGGATAGGGGATAAGATGTCCAGGAGTGTAATACCCTTTAAGGGTGTGTTCACACAAGAGCTCATCTGTAGCATATTTGACACCACGGATGCGCTGCCAGCACACACAGAGTTACGACATAGCTCGCTCCCTGCTGCTGCTGCCGTAGCTCCTTGTTTGTCTGCTCATGACTGCGAATTTTCCATCGGCAGTCACAAGCAGACACACAGATCTGCAGCAGCAGGAAGCTCGCTCTGCCCAAACTCTGTGTGTGCTGGCAGCGCATTTGTTGCGTCAAATATGCTGCAGATTAGCTCTTGTGTGAATACTCCCTAATGGAACACTCCAGGCAAAAACAAATACTTTGTGTTATGCCCTAATCGGGGCCTCAGGGGCGGGTCATGTCACAAAAAGCTCCACTTCCAAGGCTTTGCACTATACAAAGCACAGTGTAGTAGTTTGTTTAAATTCTTTCTGAGAAATAATTGTTGATAATATTTGCAAAACTGTTCATAATTGATACAATGATACAAAAGGGTTTAAAAACAATTGAAACTTCACCACAGGATACAAAACACTCCATGTATTACCATTAAGGACATGCCCACGATATACTCTTAAAGGCTTCTCCTTGTATGATCTTTCGAATAAAATTTAGTGGTGCCCAACCAAGTCTTCAAAGCCCACCAAAATTCTGGGTTTTTTCAGTTGCCCCTTTGGAATAGAACAGGTAAAAATCCTGGACTGTCGGTGCCCAGGAGGACTGGGATGGGGACCTCTGGAGTAGAATACACCACAGTTCACTCCTACTGATCACTGCACAGGACAGGTCTTCCATGCCAAGGAAGACCTTTGAGGAAAAAAACAAATTATGTCAGGTTGAGGGTGGGAGGGAGGTAAACGGGATTTGGTGTTTGGACGTTCTTGATGTTTCTTTTTCTTAACTGGTGTGCCGTGGTGATGTGGTGATGTGGCGTAATTCTATACTGCAGTGGAGTTAGTGATGTGCCGTGCTGTGTAGTCACAGTGGACTGTGTTTCCATCTCTGTGATTTGTAGGCCATCCTTATTGCAGCACCGGTAGATTAAAAGATTTGGCAGTAAATAATTGACTATTGAGCATTTATATTTACAATTAAGTAATTTTTAACATTTATAAAAAAAAATTGGAAAAAGATTTAAAATTGGAGGATGGGCATGACAAAGCTGAAAGAATAGGAAATTGGTCAAGGTTCATATAATTTTTTTCCCCATGAATATGTAATTTTTTACAATAATATATAGTGATTTAGTGATTTAAAATAGTTCTTCAAGTAGTAGTTCTACTAGTTTATAGTATTTTGCCATATTATATCTTAGTTTATAATAGTTTTACAAGTTGTCTGTAGTAGTTTACCATATTACATCTTAAATTATAATAATTCTACCATAGTCTATAGTTATATATTATTATATCTTCATTTATAGTCTACCATAGTCTGTAATAGTTTACAATAATATATCTTAATTTGAAGTAGTTCTACTCAGGGGTCAAGTCCTAGGAAAAAGGTGTGGGAACTCACCCAAGATTTCAGCTCAAGGGCTGGTCCTGCAGGACTCCTGCTAATGGGAACGGTATTCCTGCTGTGGAAAAAGTGCAGGAACTTAGTTCCCAGGCTTTCCTACAGTACTTGGGCCCTGATTCTACCATAGTCCATAGTAGTCCACCATATTTAATATTTTATCTTCATTTATAGTAGTTCCAACATAATTTACGGTAGTTTAGTACAGTAGTTTATTTTATTATATCTTAGTTTATAAAAGCTCTAGCATAGTCTATAGAGGTTCACCATATTTAAAATGTTATCTTCATTTATAGTAGTTCCACCATAATTTACAGTAGTTTGTTTTATTATATCTTAGTTTATAAAAGTTCTAGTATAGACTATAGAAGTTCACCATATTATGTCCTTATTTATAGTAGTTTTATTATGACTACATTCTTGCAAGTTACTAAATAATCCATCAAATATTTTAGATTTTTCTTTTTTAATTCTATGGACATTTGGCAGCAGTTATCCATCCAGATTCACCGGACAGTGAACTACTGTCTTACAAACTCTAAAGGTCTCCATACACTTTAGTCAAAAGTCGGCCAAACCTACTGATTGGTGGCTTCGGTCAACGCATGTCTAAAGCATGTAGCAGCCTTCTGACTCTCCTCTGCAGATAATGTCAGGGATGAGATGCTATGATCCACTAGTGTTGGGTGCGAATATTCGCATTTCGAATTTTTATTGCAAATTCGCAAATATATTCCCTATATATTCGAAATTGCGAATATTTGCTTTTTCCCTCATATGAGCATATGCGAATATTTGCATGCGCGTATATTCGCATATTCCTTCTTTTCACTTTTGGGCCAATTAGAATGATGCAAATACACTTGTCAGAGGTTATCAACAACATCCCTAGCAACCGATAGTAAAGTTGCCCACCCCCTCACTGTTTTCTTCCTCAAATACACGAATATGTGAATATTCACATGTGCGAATATTCGCATATGTGAATATTTGCATATGCGAATATAACAAATATGCAAAATTCACAAATATAGGATGAATATTCGCCTATATATTCGCAAAATATCGCAAATTCGAACATGGGCAATGCCGCTCATCACTATGATCCACCTGACCTTGACCCTCCTCTCTCCATTGAGAAGACAACAATATTTGACTAAGCCAAAAAGGAAGATCAGGGCTTTTGGCCAACAGCTATTCAAGGTGGTGAGACATCTGCCCACTTTGAACCTATTAAGCTACATCCTATATATCATTAGAACCTGGCCTACAAGCAGTGGTTCTCCGCCCTTAGACATCTTATCTCCTATCTATAAGATGCTGATAGGGGGGGGTCCTGCCGCTGAGTTCCCCCACAATCTTCATCGCGTTACCCAGGCAATCCAGTGCACAGAGCAAACTCTGCTCCGTTCCAGATGGCATGCGACCACAGCTGTCACGCTTCCTTCATTTATGTCTATTGGAGGGGGCGTGACAGCTGTGGAGCAGAAGTACACAGCCGTCATGTCCCCTCCCATAGACATGAATTGAGGGGCTTGATGGCTGTTGTCGCCCGTCATCCGGCACAGAGCAAACTTCTCTCTGTGCACCAGATTACTGGGGTGCCACGCCAGACATCGTGGGGGGTCCCAGCGGCCTGACCCCCCGCAATTAGACATCTTATCCCCTTTCCTTTGGATAGGGGATAAGATGTCTAGGGGCGGAGTACCCCTTTAAGGTTTAAAATTAGGTTAATTGATTAGAGGTTTTCCACTGTGGAAGATCTCTGGATTCCTATAGCTTGTGCCACTTGTTAAAGACTTATGAAAGATTACTACAGTGCAGCACTTTGCACAATAGTCATTTTTCTATATCACTTTTATTTTGAATTCAGAACCACAATATCTAAACAGTGGCACCATTGTTCCTTTTCCCCACCTCTTGTAACTGTGCATTAAGAGAGGAAGCTTTATGTCCTTCTCCACAGTACCCATAGCCAGCATGTGATCTAATGTAATGTGATTCTACAGCATTGGGTCTCACGTTGGCTACGGGTGCTATGAAGAAGAAGAAGCAGGAAGTTCTAACTTCTCTTGCCAAATATGAGAAGGGGGGGAGGCAATGGTACTTGCGAGCATGGACAAAATGGTTAAAATGTTGCAACTTTTCCATACTGAAAGATTCCAAAACTGAAACAAATCTTTTCATGGAAAGCAATTCTGCATATCAATTCTTAAAGTTTAGCAATGACCATCAATGGATAGATATCTTTTCACTACTGATGGCTGGTGAATTATATAATTGGCTGCACCTAAACCATGAGCAATATATAGATAGGATTATGTTCACTGCCCAGGTTTTCCTCAGAGATCAAATATTTTAAATTTCCTTCTATAAGATTAAGATTCTATAATATTAAGCCAATCCACCAAATTATCTCCATCATCCAACACTGGAGTAGCATCCATTCTTCCACTTGGGCCATACATTTATACTTAATATATTATTAGTAGTAGTAGTATTAGCAGTATTATAGAGTTTTCGAGACCTTCTAGCCATCTCCCAACAATTGACTTTTATGCAAATAATTTCACATAGGACTTAAAAATGTATGCAACATAGAAGAAAAGAAGATGGGGCGCTCACCATAAGAAACTCTTACAAGATGTTTATCCCATCTGGAATGTTACATAATGCACATCTTATTGCAGGATTGTACAAGCACCTGATGGCAACAGCCATTTCACGCCAGTGGGCATTTCTTCAGGCCCGTAGTAACCACGGGCCTGAAGAAACCCCCACTGGTGTCAAATAGCTGCTGTTTTCCGATTAAACGCTACTGCACCATCCTGCAATAAGATGTGCGTTAAATAACATGCCAGATTAAATAAGCATCTTGCAAGAGTTTCTTATGGTGATTGCCTCATCTCCTTTTCTTCTACTTTGCATTTTTTATGGATACTGTCTTTTCCTACATGTAGCACCACAACACGTTAAATCACATTGGCATGGCTGAACCTCAAGTTGGAAGGTGAAGCTGTTTTACTTGGATAACACTCGGGTAACACTGATGAAAATCATAGTTACCATTCCTCGATCCATGCATCCGTGCTTGGGTAATCCTTGGTCTTTGGTATATGCAAATGTGGAGCTTTGTGCACAGTGACGTCCGACCGGCACCTTCATGGTGACGCCTTTTCCCCTGTGCTGAGCTTCAGCAGAGTGGAGCTCCATTCTGCAGCGGAGGAGGCATCACCATGCACATGGTCACAAATGCATATACCTAAGACCAGAGGCATAAGGGGCGAGGAGCGGTAAGTGTGATTCTCAACAAGATACTGTGGGTGATACTGATGACAGATTCCCTTTAGTATAGGGATAATATTAGGTTAATGGCCTACATTTTTGGAAGATGTCTGTAGTCTAATAACGTGCATTTCCTTCCACTGGATGCACTCATTGTCTCTCCCATCCACCAATCAATTACCATCTAGTCTTTAAATTGCGCCATACATCCCGACCATGTATGGCCAGCACTCTCCCCAATGATAAACTACTGTGCTACTTTTCTTCAGGACTAATAATGCAATTAGTAGTTCCTACATTTGAATAAAGAGAAGTAGCACTATAACTCTTGCTTACAGCTTGTATTATTCAGCACAGCCTGAAATGAGCCAAGGCGAATGACAAATAGATCCCAACAAATGCCAATACTTTCCTCATTTGTTTTTAATAAGGCTGGCACCGTCTCTGGCATCTGAGCCGGTGATACATAGCCCACTGTTTCCTTTTGTGCAAGTGCACCGGATCCAGGTTTGCAGGTTGCATCACGTTTTTGAAAGACAAGGTGGAGGAAAAGAAAAAAAAGCTTATGATGGCCCAGCAATAAGAGAACAGGGCCAAGAGAGAAGAAGAAGGTAGTGAACGTTGCAGGTCATTGTTGATATCTGCAGCCGGATGATTAATCTTAGACTCTGATCCCACCCCAAAAAATGCAGAAAACAGTCAATGCAATTAGCCACGAGGGAAGACTCTCGGCAAAACATGCTAGGCGTACGGGCAATTTCTCATTTGCAAACCATAATTAATTTGATGTTTAGATTAATTTCTTATGTTCTCCCAAAGGTGCAATGAAGGCATTTTTCCGTTACAATGAAGTTGATGGCTTATTGGGAAAATAAATCTAAATGACAGTTATACTACTGACTTTAACCGAGACTTTAACACTGGCCAAACACGCTCCATACATTACATAAAAAGTAGATAAAATTAATATCATGTTTAGTAACCCTTTGCTGGTAGACCCATCCTGGAGTGTAGTGGAGCCATTGTGTTGTGGCAGCCATATTCTAGGCAGCTGACCACTCGGAATAATGTAATAATCAATTTTGACTTTATAATAAACCCCAATAGTGGATAGTGAAAATATTAAAATTGTTATCCCAAGTTAAAAGTTATCCTTAATCCACGGGAGAGAGGATAACTAGGCTATCAGCAGGGGGACCTCCTGGGACTTCCACTGATGACAAAATCAGAGGTCAGTTGTACTTTTCCTGATATTTGGTGTTACTTTTCTTGTTTCAATGATAAAAACTTTATAGGATATGGGGTACAACCACCAAAGTGGTCATCCATGGTCTCCATGGTCTCCTACTTCATCCCAAACCTACTGCAGAAACAATAGACGTTCACAAACAGAAAGTCCTCCGAAGAGCTCCTAAATTGCCTAAAATATATGTGCCCCATGGAATGCCGAATACTGTTAGTTGGTCATGTGGCAGATAGAGAAGATTTTTCTTTCCTCAACAACAAACTCTTCCCTTATTATATGATCAGTATTATAGGACAGAGGCATCACAAGGCTTTCCTTCACCAAAGAGAAAGGTTCTGTTTGCTGCTCTATTCCTGTGCATCGGGGATAGATTTTAAAGGTGGGAAAGCCGTTTAACTCAAAGAAAAAATAATATAATAAAAATGGCTCCTTGGGCATCAATAATTGCCCACAGATATGGACATTCCTTAAGCATTACTTTATGGAAACAAGGTTTCATTTAGTTTGCTTTGATACTACTGTATTTTGGAAATGCTCTGTTAGGAATAGGCCAATTCCAAAAATAAACTGTAAATTGGGGGAAATTGTGAAATAACAAAATAATTGACCATTCTGTAAGCCAATGATGCCATACCACCAACAGAAAATAGGGTTCATTCTAGAAGTACTGCTTTGGACTGTTAGGCATCACCACCTTTTTCACCACACACCAAAAATTAAATTTCTTTGTCCATATTTCCAAAGATCAATCCCAGATGTCAAACTGTAAGGGCACCAGGGTTCAAAAAAGTATTTGGTTCATTAGTCAAAAAAGTTCCTCAGTTTTTGAGCAAGACTTATGTATAGGACAAATCTTAGTCCTGCCTATGTTTACAGAATAAGAGATTTTTTTGACTATTTATGTACACGTCACCAAATATCATTCCCCTAAAGACCTTTAAGAGCTTAGGTCCTATTGAAGTTAATTGGAGCTGAGTTTCAGTAACCCAGCATGACCCTTACACAATGTACAGAGTTGTCTGTTTCTGGCTGTGTGTGCAGGTGCCATGTCTCTAGCAGACAGCAATTGGCCACCGATCAGATATTGATGGCCCATCCAGAGGATACAAAAAGTCCCACAATTCGCTTTACTTATGACTACCTATTTCAAAACCAAGACTGTCAAACAAATTATCATAAATGCTAAACCCTTGAAGAAAAAAAAAACTACAAAATGACCCAAAAGGGGGCTATGAGGCCAAAACAATATAATTAACCAAACCCCAAGGCCGTAGCCTGGGGTGCAAAACACCTCAATTTTCTCCCCCCTAAAACATAACTTTTAATAGTATATATCTAAAAAGTAACAATTCCAGAAAGTGATAATTAAAAATGCAATGTCACATGGGAGAATAATAGTTATTGGGGCAACATGGCTCCAGTGTACAGGGCTCTGCAGAAGCCCAAACTTCCCAATTGTGACACTAATTAAAACACAAAATTGCTGCCTCTACATGTTTCGCCGTCACACGGCGTTCTCAAGAGGCAATATGTGGCAACATCACTCCAAAATGGCAGCAGGGGGTATTTATAGACCATTCCCCCATCATCATCAGTCAGCGACATCTCTATCTAGCCTATCACAAATGTTCTAATATTGCTCCAATCAAGATCCAATACATGTAATTCACTTCCCGAATACTTCCATTTGGGAACCAATGGGAGAACCTAGAGAGCTCCTTACCTCATCTTCCCTCATCGTTCCGATATGTCATGTGATGGAACTACGTAAGCGGACTCTTCCACATCATAACAGTGCGCTATGATGTAACAGTTAGCTATGATGTACCATGGTCATTATAATATTATTTAATATTACTATTAAGGTATTATTCTTATACATACTCCTATGAGAGGTTTCTCTACCTCGCTCTCCCTCTCCACATAAGCGCAGTTGCACTATAAATAGTAGACTAAAATCTAAGTGCAGGAGCATGCGCACTAGGCCCCCTGTAAGCGAGATAGTGTCTGAGTGCGGGCGCATGCGCCGACTCATCCGCGGCCGACAGAGGACAAGGTAATACTGAAAAACAGATTGCGCATGCGCGGCGCACTGTTATGATGCGGAAGAGTCCGCTTACGTAGTTCCATCACATGACATATCGGAACGATGAGAGAAGATGAGGTAAGGAGCTCTCTAGGTTCTCCCATTGGTTCCCAAATGGAAGTATTCGGGAAGTGAATTACATGTATTGGATCTTGATTGGAGCAATATTAGAACATTTGTGATAGGCTAGATAGAGATGTCGCTGACTGATGATGATGGGGGAATGGTCTATAAATACCCCCTGCTGCCATTTTGGAGTGATGTTGCCACATATTGCCTCTTGAGAACGCCGTGTGACGGCGAAACATGTAGAGGTGGCAATTTTGTGTTTTAATTAGTGTCACAATTGGGAAGTTTGGGCTTCTGCAGAGCCCTGTACACTGGAGCCATGTTGCCCCAATAACTATTATTCTCCCATGTGACATTGCATTTTTAATTATCACTTTCTGGAATTGTTACTTTTTAGATATATACTATTAAAAGTTATGTTTTAGGGGGGAGAAAATTGAGGTGTTTTGCACCCCAGGCTACGGCCTTGGGGTTTGGTTATTTATAAACCCTTGAAGATCCCATGCAAACAAATATTACAGTAAATATTAAGTAATGAGTAAATATTAAAAAGGACAGGAAGAAGTCAGCTCTTTAAACTAGTAGATCACAATTTGAAAGTACAGTACATTATTATTAGGATTATTATTTACTAAACCAATTTTTATCTCAAGACATCACCACCACCATATGGTAAAGACCTCTTCTGCACATTTCCAAGTATTTCAAATCCAAAAATAGGAGTAAACAGGTGTACTGGCAATGTGAATACTGAGAAATTTAGTTGTTTCTCAGGGTAATGAATAAGAGGAATCAATGACTTTAGTGAAACATTGGAGCGAGTGTGCAGGTGTCTCTTTTGTTCATCACGTTCAAGGAGAATTCAGGCAGAAACCCTTGGCTGAACAATCTGGTGCAGGTTAGAAAGCCAAGAACTGCTTCATGTGGAAAGTTAACATTTTATTGTGCAAAATTATATAAAGTTAAATTTCGGATAAGTCGCTCTTCCGATATTTCAAAATATATTAATGGGGTATTCTGGGGAACCTACTTGATCCCCTAACCACTGATCTCAAGTACGGGAAATGGCTACTTACCAGTCCCTGGAGTGCTCCTGCCTCCACCTGCGGAGTCGTGCTTGTATGACGGCCCGCTCAGCCAATCACAGATGATTGGCCATTACACCAATTGCCCATTATGTCTAGGAAGGTGGTTGCAGGAGTGCTCCATGGACTGGTAAGTAGCTGCACCTTGTACAGGAAATCAAGGGTGGTCCCAGTGGTTGGACCACGCAATCAGACACTCATGCCCTATCCTGTGGACAGGGGATAAGTGAGGTCCCCAGAATTCCCGTTTAATTCCAAAGCTAATGTAAAATTTACTCTGCAATCTCCTCTCGTAACAGACTACCCCAGATACTGAGGAGACCCACTTATTTTTTTATATATTGAGTTACCTTTCTTGTTTTTATAATCAAAGATTCCTAGGCTGTAGGGCTACCACAACCGAAGTTAGCCATTATGACCCCTTTAGTTTTCTGTTACCCATAGTCTCCTCCTTCATCCTATACCTACTGCAGAACCAAGAGAGAGCCACAAACAAAAAGTCCTCCTAAGAGCTTCTACACTACCCTAAACATATATGGCCCAGGGAATGCTAAATACCATTAGTTGGTGATGTAGCAGATGAAGGAGGTTGATCTCTCCCCTAGTAACAGACCATTATGAATGTTAGGCCCTTGTCATTCCCTGGATTATTGTTCATTTAGTTAGTTCTGTCCATCATATTTTAAAGAATTGTTCATAGTGATAATGGTATTTTAGATAATTGAATAGCCCATTTTTTAACTATTTCATCTTAGACTTCATCCATCTTGAGGTTGGAAACTGGAGTTCTATTCAATACGTTTAGGGCATAAGAATGCTTAGGATCCCATCTATGAATGGTAGCAGAGAACCAAAGTTTATGAGCTTCTTCAACTGTAGTTGTCCCTGTATTATCTGGATGACCATTTATCTGAATGGGTGCCATGTGCTGCTGCTGCTGCCGCCCTCAATTTAAAAGTTGTTTTCTCCGATGAGACAGACCCTTTAATACCTGAAGGAGATACGTTTCCCATAAACCATACTTAGTAGAGTTAAAGGGGTATTCCAGGCAAAAAAAATTTTTATATATCAACTGGCTCTGGAAAGTTAAACATATTTGTAAATTACTTCTATTAAAAAATCTTAATCCTTCTAATAGTTATTAGCTTCTGAAGTTTTCTATCTAACTGCTCAATGATGATGTCACGTCCCGGGAGCTGTGCATGATGGGAGAATATCCCCATAGGAACTGCAAAGCTCCCGGGACGTGACATCATCATTGAGCAGTTAGACAAAAAACAACAACTCAACTTCAGAAGCTAATAACTATTGGAAGGATTTAGATTTTTTAATAGAAGTAATTTACAAATCTGTTTAACTTTCCGGAGCCAGTTGATATATATAAAAAAGTTTTGGCCTGGAATACCCCTTTAAGCTCAAAGCTAGATTTTAGCCATGAAAGTCCACTGATGACATTAGCCTATTTGGTACATTATCTACAATATATAACTTTCTACAGTATTTCATTCCATCTCTATGATACCCTCTTGAGTTGAAGATTTGCATCATCCTTAAAAGGCGTTCTCCAGAAGATAGTGATATGTTGAATCTGTTTCATAGTCATTTCAATTGATTGAGGTTGAAAGTAACTGAATAATGTCAAAAAATAGAAAAAATAAAACAGAAGACTAATGCTATGCTATAATCTTTAAAGAAAGCATTGCCTATTGTTCAGTAGCTCATCCTTTATAACTTTTAACATGTTTTTCTTGAATCTTGCTTATTGTAAATTACTGGAAGCCATTACATAGGGTGAGAATCTTGGACTTTGTTGCTAAAGTTATCTTAATCAAGGGTGCTGCTTTTTAGGATATGCAATGTTTTGTACTTTATTCATCTTTCATCTATCTATATTCCTCCCCATGATCACATTTTAATGGCATCGCTCTATGTGTATTGTCCCCGGTAGCCTTCGGCTTGTTAAGCCCCCACATTGCTTCATGTTTTGACAGGTTTTGTGAGTTTTGACAATCCTGCCAGTGCCCAGGCTGCCATACAGGCTATGAATGGCTTTCAAATTGGCATGAAGAGGCTTAAAGTGCAACTGAAGAGGCCGAAAGATGCCAACCGCCCTTACTGAGACATTTCAGGAGCCGCGGGAAACAAGGACTAGCACAGGTAGGTTACGAAGAACAGAGTGAAAAAGTATGAATATAACTTTTTATTGGGTTAACCAACTGTGCGCTGGAGTATAGTTCAACCATAGTTGCCATGGACAGCCAATAGACAATGTAATAGATCTAAGATCAAGCAGCAGTCCTATCTGACATTGTGTCTGCTGTTATTTCTTGGCATAGGTTTTAGTCTAAGGTTTGTCTCCACTGCAATGTGACCTACAGGACTTCCACTCACCAAGTAACTATTATAATATTGGTGTCTTCTTGTGTGGCAGAGGGGCAATTGGCCCCCAAAAAATCAATTCAATAAATAAATAACAAATTTAAACATCTGAGTGTGAGATTTAGGGGGTGCCAAGGGTGCTATGACTCTTAGGCCTACACCTACAGCATAAGACACTGGAAATGGAGAGTTCATAGGCCCTTTGTCTACCTCTGGTGCTCATGTAAAGGTTGACTCCATTGCAAACTGTCTAACAGGACTTCCACCTACCAAGTAACTTTTAAAATATTATTGTCTTCTTATGTGGCAGAGGAGCCATTGGCCAAAAAAAAAATGTAATATATGTATGGGATTTAGAGGGTGCCAAGGGTGCTCTCTCTCTCTCTCTCTCTTGGACCTACACTAACAACATGAGACACTGGAACTGGACAATTCATAGCGCGAGACTTAAGAGAGACAGCATCCTTCATCTACCTCTGGTGCCCATGTAAAGGTTGGCTTTATTGCAAGTCGCTTAACAAGACTCCTAACTACCTAGTAACTTTAAGAATATTGGTGTCCTTGTGTGTGGCAGAGGAGGCATTGGCCAAAAAAATATAAAAAATTTATGACATTTAAAAAAAAAAAAATATATATGTGTAAGATTTAGGGGATGCCACAGGTGCTCTGTCTCTTGGGCCTACACCTACAACATGATATACTGAAATTAGACAATTCATAGGCCCAGACCCAAGAGAGAGAGAGCATCCTTGATCTACCTCTGGGGCCCATGTCTATGCAAAGGTATCCATACACATTAGATTCATAAGGTTGAAAAAAGATCAGAGTCCATTAAGTTCAACCTATATCCTTATTGCGATCCAGAAGAAGGCAAAAATAAAATAAAAAAAACCCTTATAAGGCTGATGCCAATTGCCTCATACCAGGGGCATAATTCCTTCCCAACTCCAAATATGACATCAGAATAAATCCCTGGATCAACATTCTGTCCAGAAAAGTATCCAGGCCCCTCCTGATCTCTTTTAAAAAGTTCACTCTTCCTTTGGAAGAAAGTTCCATAGTCTCACTGCTCTTAAAGTAAAAAACCCGTCTGTGCTGGTGTAGAAACGTTCTTTCCTCGAGACATAGAGAATGTCCGCTTGTTATAGATATAGTACTTGGTTCAAATAGATCATAGAAATCTCTCTACCGTCCCCTGATCTATTTATACACAGATATTGGGTCACCCTTAGCCGTCTTTATACTAAAAAACAATAGAAATGTATTAGCTGAAACATCTTTTTTGGGCAGACTGGCTGACTATCTACTTTGTTCATGGGCCTCCTGACTCTCCCCTAAAAGATGAAGTCGGGCTTGAAAAGGCACAAGTATGTTGAATTTCAACTACCAACTACCGATCAATAATAGCTTTCCCTTTACCTTGGCTGAGCTCATGTGTATGGGGGATAAGGAGATATAGCTGTCCATCAAACAAGCATTGAGCAAACAGCTATGTCATGTGTATTACTGCCCATAGATGTCTGATGGTAGACCTCCATCATCTGGAAAAAAGTTGGCAGTGTTTAACATTTTCATATAATCAATTTTAGACCTTGACTGTGTATGATGCAGTCAACCACAACACAAATAATCTTATGTAAAATATATGATTGTTCGTCCATCACCCAATGGCATTGATCATGTTCGGATATTTTGAACAACTGTGATGCCCAATATGGATTTAAATGTGTATGGTCGTGTCGGCGTAGTGATGTTTAAAGAGTTGTTTAATCCCTAACTTACTTTTATCCAATGTGTATGGCATTACTCGGTTTAGCCATAGGTTAGTAAGGAAAAGCTGCTTCAGATTATGTTATATGTGTGCTACAATTGTATCCTACCTAGACCAATGCATAACCCCTAAACACGATCACCGAACTGTAGTTCGTTCAGAATTTTGCTAAAAGTTCAGTTTAGCAATAACTCGAACTTCAGGCAATTTGGTTTGGGAGAACCAGCTAAAATAACACCAGTCACATGGCAGAAAGGAGAATGAGAAAGGATCACATGATCTTAGAAAATCTCATAATGCCTTTCAAACAGCTCTCCCAACCAAACAAGAGGAAGTATTGGGGTGATGTCAGAGCCACTTTAAAAGCCTATGCACACAGCTTCAGCAGCCATGTTAGGTGAAGATATCTGTGAGGGACAGTGAGCAGTGAACAACACAGATAGGAGTAGGATAACACATATAACACATAAAAAGTTGCATAGGGGATTATGTTTCACTTTTGTGTCATTGCTTCTTTCGATAACTCTGTTTGCATATAAAGACAGGCAAACACCTGCCTCCAAAAAGGGATCCTTTTAAAAATCATAAAATATCTGCTTGCAGTGTGTTATTATTTAACCTGTTAGTTATTGTCGGGTACCATCCATTTAGTCATATGCATAAATGTTACCATAACATTGAAATGAACTTTTTATCACAGAAGTTTATAGATACATCCTAAGTAACCATCAGTGTTATACAGGACTTTTAAGGCTCTTAGAAAGTGTTATACATACATTTGTGGGCTATTGGTGAAATACAGATTCGGACATAACTGGTTTAGTCAGATCAAGAACTTTTTGCCAGAGTTCAGCAAACCGGTAGAACCGAAATTTGTCTCTCCTCCTGTTTTTACACATTTACTTCTACAGGGGTACTGCCTAGTTTTGCCCTATGTTGTTGTCTGGCTTGTCCTATTATCTATTGTGGCTTCTGGTGCAGCAGATTCGACTGGTATAACCATTGTATAGTATCTGCTTGTTTTTTCTGTAGCAAAAATAGGATTCACAAGTGGCGTATTTATAAGGATTAGAGGTACCAGAAATATCCTAAATATACTCCATCTTTAGTACATCACAAAAGCTCAACCACAAAAACATTGGTGACATTTTGGCCAGTGTGTCTTTTCCAAGTCAATATTTGGGATAGTCTGCTCTTTTTGTTTGCTTTGGTGGTGGATTCTCTTGGTTGGTCATCTGGAATGGTGGTGTAAAAGGTATTGTGTGACACCAATTAACGGAAATATAAACTGAAAATTTGACTTTTTGATGGTCAAAAATTGATCAGAATGAATTTTAGTAGAGGGCATCCTTTCACTCATAAAGACTCTTCGTTGTGGGTTGCGCGTCATCCTTCTGGCTGGTTGGGATAGAAGGAGGCTGTCATTAACTTACAGATTTGCGTGCTAAGCTTTTTCTTTTAGAAAACAAAATGCTAGGAGGCTGTTTTGGTGACAGTGCATTTCTCTTCCTTTAAATGACACTTTAAATAACGTTAAAGACTGATGGGCCCGCGGTCTGAGGAAATTCACATTGCTGCTTTAAGACAGCACGGGGAAAAGCTAACGCCTTGAAAAAGACATATGGAGAAATAAAGGAAGACAATTAAGAAATCCACCATCTAAATCACAGCTGACATGATAGATTCTTTAAATATAACTGTGTTTGAGTTCAAGTCAGCATTGTGTGCAGTTTGGGGAAGATGGATGAGTGAATCTGGGCCGCTAATTTGAGCCTAAGTGATGAACACAAGTTCTCCTTCTATGGCATTATCTTCACTTAGTTTCTTAACCCATTCATAGTGCAGGGAGCGTATGGGAAAATGCAAATGATATACTCAACTTCTTAAATTTTACTATTATTCAAATCCTAACATCATTACATTTTACTCATAAATAATTGATAATTTTCAGGCAGTAGTTTTTTTTACTTTCTATAGGGAAGATAAAAACTTTAGCGCATTTTCCATACATTTGGCTGAACTTTGGTGCACTTCCAAAGCACCAACATTTTTTAGACATTGATAGATATAAGGGATAAATGGGGGGGGGGGGGGGGAAGTGTATATTAGTAAAAAAATTTAAAATAAAAAAAATCATATTTGAACACATAAATATTCCTCTAATTTCTACTCAGTATTTAGCATAGACATCTCTGAGAGTAACTAGAAACATAGACTATCACTATCTTATATGAAGGATAGCCTTATGCCTATCTCATGATTGCTTAAACTCCTTTACTGTATTTGCAGCTAACACTTCTGTAATACTTCCTGATATTACTGCAGAAAACTTTCCCCTCTAATATAAAACTATGTCTTCTTGTGGTAGTTTTTCTTCTTTTATATACGGTATATGCTCTTCTCCTTTATTGTGTTGATTCCCTCTATGTATATAAATGTTTCTATCATATCCCATGTGTCTCGTCATTCTTCTATACATGATAAGCTCCTTTAAACTTTCCTTGTAAGTTTTATCCTGCCATCCATGTACTAGTTTAGTATCGTCTCTGAACTATCTCTAAAGTATCTATATCCTCCTGGAGATACAGTCCCCTAGTACTGTGTTAACTACTCTAAATGAGGTCTCACCAGTGCTCTGTACAGCGGCATGAACACTTTCCTCTCTACTGCTAATACCTCTCCCTATACACCCAAGCATTCTGCTAGTTCTGACCATTCCCCTAGTTTACCCAAAACTTTTTCCATTTGGCGTATCCCTCCAGGAACATCAACTCTGTTACATATCTTTGTGTCATCAGCAAAAAGGCCAGTACCGAACCATCAGAACCTTCTGCAATATCTCTAATAAAGATATTAAATTAAATGGGTCCCAGTACAGATCCCTGAGGTCCCCACTGATAACAAGACCTTGCCCTGAATATTCTCTGTTGACTACAACCCTCTGTTGTCTGTCTCTCAGTCACTGCCATATATATTCAACAACTTGGGGGGCCAAGCTCAATGACTGTAGTTTATTGATAAGTCTTCTATGTGGAACATTGTCAAAAGCCGTACTAAAATCTAGATATGCAATGTCTACTGCACCTCCACCATCTATTATTTTAGTCACCCAATCAAAAAATATGATACTACAGCCGGACTCTATGTGGAGATATCTGTTTTAGGTTTTTCGTCCGCACACATGGTTTTGCCTATGTGGTGGTGCATGGAGTTGTTATGGCTCCATAACCATGGAGCAGTATGCATTTACAGTATATTGGACAAGCCCTAGAAGCTATTCCCCATATTATATTGTAGGCATACAGAGAAACAGTCACAAGCCTTCCAGGGCCTGATACAGAGACACTTCTCCACAGGGTGTATCGTGGAGTTTTGGACATGGGTTGTATTTATGTAATGGTAGATACATATTTCTTATTACACAAGGATGTCTTTAACTGTGGATGCTATTTGGCAAAAACAATACAACTTTCACAGTTGTCTGTTACTTAAGAGAATTCACTATGCACCGACCAAAAACACCACCATGCAGCCATGCAGTGACCCTATAGTGGTAGATATCTCTTCATTCTGTTTTACCTGCAAACGCGTCCTAAATTGAAAGCTTTGCTCACATTGGCCCAGGGATCCAGGATAAGTACACTAGATTCCCATAGCTAGTGATTGCCATGAAATGAGCCTCACTAGGTGGGTTAGGCAGGTGCGCCCTAGGTAGGTGCCAGCTCTACATAGATAGATAGATGTTAATTAGATAAATATATATTAGGTAGATAGATAGATAATAGCCAAAGAAAAAATGGCAGCACTTGCCAATCCAATGCATATGGTGCCAGCGCTCAACAATCAGATCAAGTTCCCAGTAGATAATCAAAAAACAATGGCGCAGCACTCCAATGATGACGCTTGATAAAGGCTTCATTGAGAAGCTGAAACGTTGCACTTTATTCTGGATTTGGAGTGCTGTGCCATTATTTTTATATAGATAGATAGATAGATGTTAAGTAAATAGATAGATATTAGGTAGATAGATAGATAGATAGATATGAGATAAATAGATATATATGAGATGATAGATAGATATTAGATAGATAGATAGATATGAGATAGATATATATTAGGTAGATAGATAGATATGAGATAGATAGATAGATAGATAGATAGATAGATAGATAGATATGAGGTAGATAGATAGATAGATAGATATGAGATAGATATATATTAGGTAGATAGATAGATATGAGATAGATAGATAGATAGATAGATAGATAGATAGATATGAGGTAGATAGATAGATAGATAGATATGAGATGAAAGATATGAGATAGATAGATAGATCTGAGATGATAGATAGATAGATAGATATGAGATGATAGATAGATATGAGAGATAGATAGACATATAGATAGATATGAGATAGATAGATACAATACTTGACGAATAGCAGCATACCCAAACGGTATATAGTGCAAAAATCAGAGCATTATTTGCCCATGTCAGTGCAACGTTTCAATGGTATCACACCATCTTTATCATGCTTGATAAAGATGGTGTGATACCATCGAAACGTTGCACTGACATGGACAAATAAAGCTCTGTTTTTTGCACTATATACCGTTTGGGTGTGCTGCTATTCGTCAAATATTGCATCGATAGAAGTGGTCTGTGACTGGGACCTCATTTCTTGCCTGCACCCCTGTATACTCCATACTAACAACTGAGCTACCTATCCTGTGCTTTTTAGATGATACTAGCTGAGTACCCGGCATTGCCCGGTTTTTCCTTCCTCATCCTTGTTGGGGAGGAAAATCAACAGAGGAGGAAGCTTTTGACTTCATATCCAATCCCCATATATTGTTATCATATCACAACTCCATATCCCGTCCCCCTACCCCGACCTCCTATCTCAACCTCCTATCCTGTCCTCCTATCCCGACCTCCTATCCTGTCCTCCTATCCCGTCCGCCTATCTCCACCTCCTATCTCCCCCTCATATCCTGACCTCCTAACTCGACCTCCTATCCCACCCTCCTATTCCAACCTCCTATCCCATCCTCCTATCTCGACCTCCTATCCCGACCTCCTATCCTGACCTCATATCCCGACCTCCTATCCCGTCCTCCTATCTCCACCTCCTATCCCCTCCTCTTATCCCGTCCTCCTAACTCGACCTCCTATTCCGACCTCCTATCTCGACCTCCTATCCCGTCCTCCTATCCCGACCTCCTATCCCGACCTCCTATCCCGACCTCCTATCCCGTCCTCCTATCCCGTCCTCCTATCTTGACCTCCTATCCCGACCTCCTATCCCGACTTCCTATCCCGTCCTCCTATCTCGACCTCCTATCCTGTCCTCATATCCCGACCTCATATCCCGACCTCCTATCTCGACCCCCTATCTCGACCCCCTATCTTGACCTCCTATCCCGACCTCCTATCCCGACCTCCTATCCCGTCCTCCTATCTCGACCTCCTATCCTGACCTCCTATCCTGACCTCCATTCCCATCCTCCTATCCTGTCCTCCTATCTCGACCTCCTCTCCTGACCTCCTATCCTGACCTCCTATCCCGTCCTCCTATCACGTCCTCCTATCCCGTCCTCATATCCCGACCTCCCATCCCATTCTCAAATCCCGTCCTCAATCCTGACCTCCTAACTCGGCCTCCTATACCCACCCGTAATATGTGTACCAGGTATTGAAATATTTCCAGCCGTACAGAAGTTATGTGAGAACATACATTTCCCATTGATTTTCATGGGACTTTAAAAAAATACCCCGACACTCACAAATGGGGGTGGTTAAGGGTTAAATTAACTATATTTCAAGTTGACATATAAGTAACATGTGACCAAGCATTATCGAAATATCTCCAGCCGTTTGGAAGTTATGCAGTAACATATATTTCCCATAGACTTGTATGGGACTTTAAACAAAAACCCCGCCCCTGGCAAATGGGGGTGAGTAAGGGTTAAATTACCTATCCTATGTTTGTTGTTGACATATAAGTAACATGTGTGCCAAGTTTCATGTTAATATCTTTAGCCGTTTTGATGTTTTTGTGGAACATACATACATACATACACACACATACACACATACATACAAACAAACACACACACATTGAGTTTTATATATATATATATATATATATATATATAGATAGATAGATAGATAGATAGATAGATAGATTTAAAGCCAGTATTGTGGAGAAGCTGTGGGAGAAAAATCTCTACAGCTGATCTCCTGGTAATGTGAATAGAACTTTTTTTTGTGCGTTCTTGTATTAATGTTTAACCGTGGAACTATATTTCATCATAAGAAAACAGAAACTAAGAGATTTACTATTAGAACTTTATTTGAGAGAATAAAAATCCCAGCTGGAGCGCAGGCTCTGGTTGTTCTAACCTCCAGAAATCTCAAATGCTGTCTGCTCCTGTTGATTCTGTGATATAAATGTGCGGAGTCTTCTGCCCATAGTGAGATGACAAAGCACACAGAGCAGTGTGAAGACTATGTACATTAGAATAAAGAATAGAGAATTCAGAGCCAAATCATGTACAAAAAAAAACTTAATAGTCCTTGAAATTGGGACGATCCATTTTTTTCATAAGATAAATACATTTCACATCAAAATTATTTTTGTTCTGTCATGCATTGTGTTATACTGGGATCTTTTCTTTCAATAAATTACATTTTGCCTACAGTAAAAGCACAGAACAGTTTATTACTTCATTTAAATATGTTTATGTGTTCATTCTTTATGTTTCGGCAGAAATAACAAAGCCTTAAAGGAAAACTCTACGTGAATTCCTATAAAAAAAAAAAAAAATTATCAATGGGGCAAATTTATATATTGTAATGATAAAATTATCTACAAGATTATCAATAAATGAAGTTATAGTCGTGAAAAGATCTAGTCTGATGTTTTCTCCGTGACAAGACCTCTTGCTCCCGACTCAGTATTATTCAGTGGACTATGGATCTCACTGTAACCAATCAAAATCCAGTTTTTTGCACAAGACGTAATGTCTAGAACACGTGGATAGGAAGTGTTGTCATAGGGACAAAGTCACAAAAGTTCTTCTCATCCCAGATAACTCAGATTAATAGGGCTCTTCTTAGTGTTCTTCTTTAAGTCAAAGTAAGTTTAGAATATGTGTCTTATTTCCAATGTTTCCACTCCAAATGAAGGCATTGGAAGGTGAAAGGAGCTGGAAAAAGTTCTGACAAATGCTTTCATTCTAGCAATGGTTGGTGGGATACAGCAGGTAGTGCCCTGATATTTTTTGTTTCTGGAGGTGTACTTTGGGTTTACTCATATAGTAGAGATTTTAATGGTAAAATCACCAAATGACCATTATGGGGTGGTTGGTGTAGAGGCTTTATAGGCCCCAAAGGTGATAGGGACCCCCTAGGCACGAGTTTGATGCCAGACCAAGCGTAACACCCTCATGATAGACAAGCCCCTTTAGCCACAGCCCAGCAACACCCTCATAATGAACAAGCCTGCTCCAGCCTCCAGCCCACCAACACCCTCATATTAGACAAGTCGGCACCAGCCCCAGCCCACCATTACCCTCATAATGGACAAGCCTGCTCCAGCCTACAACCCCCAGCCCCACAAAACCCTCATAATGGACAAGCCAGCTCCAGCCCCAGCCCACCAACACTCTCATAATGAATAAGCCAGCTCCAGCCCACCAACACCCTCATAATTGACAAGCCTGCTCCAGCCTCCAGCCCACCAACACCTTCATAATGAACAAGCCTGCTCCAGCCCCAGCCGACCAACACCCTCATTATGGACAAGTCTGCTCCAGCCCAACAACACCCTCAAAATTAGGGATGAGCGAATCGAATCTGACGAATCCAAATTCATAACGAATTTCATGAAAAATTAAATTTGCAACGAATGGGAATATCACCCGATCGTGCAAATCGCTTAATTAAACTCCATTTAGTGCTGTCCAGGCTACAGGATATCTAAAATGTTGGAAAGACATGTGAGGGCATGGGGCAAGGAATCCTGGGAAGGCGGTAACGAGGGTAGGCGGGATGACCCTGAATCACATGCAGCATGCAGCCTATCAGCAGCAAGTCACCCCTGTGATGTTACAGCCCTATATAATCTGCAGCCATATTGCGGCTAGTAACTTCTGCCTTTCATTGCAGAGAGATAGATATGGACAGTCAGCGCAGTGTGTTGGCCAGCAAAGCATTTTTCCAGCAGCGATTCACCTCCTCATCAAGTCAGCATTCTGTTGCACAGAGAGGGACAGAGAGCAGTGTGCTGCATAAAACAGCAGCGATTCAGCTCAAGCCCAAATCCTGCCTAGAAGCAATGATAGGGAAGGGAGTGAGATTGAGAGAGCAATTTTGGGTGTAGTACACAGCGACCATGTGCTGCAGCACTGGTGTGTACTGCTGGCGTTGTACACAAATATTTTTTTAAGCGTACTGGAGCACATTGTCCTCCCCTCTTAAGTGCATACCACATACATACTTCTAAGTAGTGTACTATTTTGTTCCTGTTAAAGTCTTAAGTGCCTAGATACTGTGAAAGGCCAGCCAAAAGTACACACCTGCTGGTGTTGTAGACAAATACTGTTTTAAGCGTACTGGAGCGCATTGTCCTCCCCTCATAAGTGTATATACATTTGTACATCTAAGTATTGTACTATGTTGTTCCTGTTAAAGTCTTAAGAGCCTAGATACTGTGAAAGGCCAGGCAAAAGTATACACTGGTTGTTGTTGTGGACAAATACTGTTTAAAGCATACTGGAGTGCATTGAACTCACCTCATAAGTGCATACAATATACTTACCCTCTAAGTGTTGTACCATTTTGTTCCTGCTAAAGTCTTAAGGGCCTAGTTACTGTGAAAGGCCAGCCAAAAGTACACACCTGCTGCTGTTCTAGACAAATACTGTTGTAAACGTGGTGAAGCGTATTGTACTCCCCTCATATACGCACTAAGTATGTCAGGCAGAGAAGTGCCATGACGTGCACAGAGGAGTGGCAGAGGTCTTAATTCATCAGGTGCAGGCAAAGGTCACAACAGACTAGGGTCGAGTGGCAGCAGGAGTCACAGCGAGAGGCCTGAGCTCCTGGTATCAGCTAGCGGTCATGTCTCGACCAGCAACCCATCTGCTGTCATTGACTGGTTAACTCGGTCATCCACTTCATCACAAGTGACATCTGACACCCCCAAACACAACCCTCAGTTGGCATGGCCCACGAGCAGTCCCTCTCTTCCTATTGCCTCTGTCCTATGCTGTGGGTTCAGCTCCACTTTTAAGTCAGCAGCCCAGCCAAGAAGTGGAGGAGACATCCCCCGCTTCCTTCGCTAGGAGGGCAAGTAGTGATGAGTAGTGTTGGGCGCAAATATTTGCATTTCAAATTTTTATTGCGAATATTGCATATATGCGAATTTGCGAATATATTGGCTATATATTCAAAATTGTGAATATTCACTTTTTTCCCCGCATATGTGAATATTCAAATATGTGAATATTCGCATATGCGCATATTCGCATATGCACATATTTGCAAATGTGAATATTTGCATATTCCTTCTTTTCACTTGTGGACCAATTAGAATGATGCAAATACACATGTCAGAGGTTATCAACAACATCCCTAGCAACCAATAGTAAAGTTGCCCACCCCCTCACTGTTTTCTTCCTCAAATACACGAATATGCGAATATTCACATATGACGAATATAACGAATACGCAAAATTTGCGAATATAGGACGAATATTCGTCTATATATTCGCGAAATATGGCAAATTCGAATATGGGCAATGCCGCTCATCACTAGTGATGAGGAGAGTGGCGTGGTAGGTGGTGTTTGGAGCGTTCAGGCTCCTGTGGCACACATTGTTGAGGAACCTGAGGAGGACATCAGTGACGTGCTGACACAACTCAATGATGAAGCCGAACGCACTTGGGAGCCAGGTGCAGAAGGGGCTTCATCATGAGGAAAAGAGGGTGGCAGGTTGCCCGTGAGGCAGCAGTTGAGCAAGGAAGGGGGTAGCATGGTTGGGAGTCAGCATGGTGGAAGCAGTGGGAGTCAAACGTGCCCATGGTAGACCACCTGCTTCGCGGCAGCCTACCTGCCTGGGAGGTAGTGGAACAGGGGTCTCTGGAGTCGGCTGCAGTAGCAGTCTGTCAGTGCGGACTGTTGGGTGGAAAAGCTACTCTGCGGTGTGGCAGTTTTTCATCAGGTATGCAGAGGATGTTTACATGGCCACATGCAATTTAAAAAAATATATTCTGTCACCACATGGTTCTATTCTGCCACCTCCAGGCTTGGCCATTCTGCCACATTTTGGTCTCCTTATGCTGGTGCCACCTCCAGGCTGTGTCATTTTTCTGCCATGTGGTCTCCTCATGCTGCTGGGACATTACCTAAAAAATTTTATGGTAGCACTAGCTATCATGAATCTTCAATTTAAATTTGAAAATGTATCTTTTAATATTAGGAATTGTGAGCCACTATGGTCTCATGCTGCTGGGACATTACCTAAAAAAAATTATGGTAACACTAGCTACTATGAATCTTCAATTAAAATTTGAAAATGTATCTTTTAATCTTAGGAATTGTGAGGCCCTATGGTCTCATCATGCTGCTGGGACATTACCTAAAAAAATTATGGTAACACTAGCTACTATGAATCTTCAATTAAAATTTGAAAATGTATCTTTTAATTTTAGGAATTGTGAGGCCCTATGGTCTCATCGTGCTGCTGGGACATTACCTAAAAAATTTTATGGTAGCACTAGCTACCATAAATCTTCAATTTAAATGTGAAAATGTATCTTTTAATCTTAGGAATTGTGAGGCACTATGGTCTCCTCATGCTGCTGCCACCTCCAGGCTTGGTCATTCTGCCACTATATGGTCTCCTTGTGCTCCTACCACCTCCAGGCTGTGTCATTCTGCCTCCATGTGGTCTGCACATGCTGCTGGCACATTACGTGAAAAAAAATAATAATTTGAATTCATTTTAATAAATAAATTTTAATACATTTTAATTAATAATTTACATAAAAATGCCCCTCCAGCATACCATGTGTGCAGGGCATGGAGGTGTGATGCTGTTCTTCACATGGTTTGCCTTGGCGAACGGAGTCACACAGGGGAGGAACTGCTAAAAGTCATTCATCAAGAAATTGAATCACGGCTTACTCTACGAAAACTGAAAATGGGAACCATGATGACCGACAAGGGGAAAAACATCTTCTCTGCGCTGCTACAAGGAAGCCTGAGCCATGCGCCCTGCATGTCACACGTATTCAATCTGGTTGTCAAGCGATTCCTGAAGTGTTCCCCCCATCTGCAAGACATCCTAACAATGGGAAGAAAACTTTGCATGCACTTCAGACACTCTTACACTGCAACGCACACCCTCCTTGAGCTACAGCATCAGACCAGCATCCCCCAACATAGTCTGATTTGCGACGTTTCCACACTTTGGAATTTCACCCTCCATATGTTGGACCAATTATATGAACAGAGAAAAGCCATCACCGATTTCTTGATGGTCCAAACGGATAGGGGGACTCCCCTGAAGCAGCTCATACATGACATCTGGCATTTGCTAAGGCCCTTTGAGGAAGCCACATTATTAGTCGCCAGGATTATAGGATGAACTACGTCATTCCACTGCTTCATATCCTTCAACACGTGTTGGAAACGATGGCTGGTCAGGGCACTGGAGACGTGGCGCCTACATCTCGAGGCCACATGAGCCCGGTGGGGGCTGAACTGGAGGGGGAGGGGGACAGTGGAGCACAGGCAAGGTTTTGCAAAATGGGTGGTTTTTATAGTCATCTGAAAGGAGAGGAGGAGCAGGCTGCAGAGCTACAGGGTGATGAGGAAAACGAGACAGAGGACCCATACATACTGTGGCCATGTGGTCTCCATATGCTGCTGGCACATTAAATGAAACTTAATCATAATCTATTTTAAATCTTCAATTAACATTTTCAAAAATATATTTAATCCTTTCAATTGTGAGGCCCTGTGGTCTTGTCATGCCGTTGCCACCTCCAGGCTGGGTTGTTCTGCCACCATATGGTCTCCTCTTGCTGCCGCTACTTCCAGGCTATGTCATTCTGCCAGATTATGGTCTCCTCATGCTGCTGCCACCTCCAGGCTGTGTCATTGTGCCACCATATGGTCTCCTTCTGTCTGGCAACAGTGCTCTCTGCTGATATCTGTTTGTCTCAGGAACTGCACAGTGTAGAAGAGGTTTTCTATGGGGATTTGCTTCTACTCTGGACAATTCCCGAGACAGGTGTCATCAGAGAACACTTAGACAGTAAAGAACAACTCAACTGCAGCTCATAAGTACTAAAAGGATTAAGATTTTTTAATAGAAGTAATTTACAAATCTGTTTAACTTTCTGGAGCCAGTTTATGTATGAAAATTTTTTTTTCCTAGATAACCCCTTTAAACTTTAAAAATGTTCAAGTATCTAAAATCTTCAATTTAAATTTTACAAAATATCTTAAATTTTTTACTATTGTGAGGCCCTATGGTCTCGTGGGGCTGCTGCCACCTCTAGGCTCTGTCATTGTGCTGCCATTTCACTCCTTGTTAGATTAGGTTTTGTGGTCATTCAGTATTAGTTTACAGTAAATGCTGGGACATTAAACTTGGGAATCTAATATACATCTTAAATTTAAATTTAAAAAACTCTATGTAATCTTTTCAAGACTGAGGCCCTATGGTCTTTGACGTCATATATTACCTGTGGAATTACCACACAAATCCAATGAAACAGGTTGAAGTGATAGCAATGAACCATAACTGATTAAATGAAACATTCGCACTTTCATAGTCAGGGAGGCGCTGAGAAGCAGGGGCTGGAACAGGTGGTATATCGCCTGGCGGAGGACTGCCAGCACGATTTTAAGATACAAGTACGAGCTTTTTCACTGCAGCCACTTCTAGCTTTATGTGCCCACTTATCCAACAGCACAGAAGCTGAATGTGCTCATGTCCAAGTTGCTGGTACTGCAGTCCCTCCCTTTTCAAGTGAACACTCAGTATGGGGGTGCGCTGAGAGGCAGGGGCTGGGACAGGAGGTAGCTGGCCTTGCGGCGGACTGCCAGCTCAATGCTCACCAGAATGGGTACTTAAAAAATGTAAATAAATTCAAATTAATTAATTAAATAAAAATTACATAAAAAATCTTTTTATGCTCTTCAATTTTAATGGTCTCCCTGCTGCCATATCCAGATGCTCTGCGGCAGTGATTCTAACAGCGATGCCTGTAATCTGCATGTCATACTGAATAACAGTATTATTTCACTAACACAGCACACTCCATATGCGTGTTAGGACAAGGCAAAGTGTGCTATTGAGGCTCTCTGTAGGCCAGAAATAGCTGTTTTCAATAGTGATTCGCCGTGAATAAATTCGGACCGAAACTAATTTTGGGGGAGAATTCGTCGAAACGGCTGAATCGAATTTAAAAAAAATTTGCTCATCTCTACTCATAATGGACGAGCCTGCTCCGGCCTCAAGCCCCAGCTGACCAACACCCTCATTATGGACAAGTCTGCTTCAGCCCCAGCTCACCAACACCCTCATAATGAACAAGCCTGCTTCAGCCTCCAGCCCCAGCCTCTCCAACATCCTCATAATGGACAAACCTGCTCCAGCCTCCAGCCCCATCCCACCAACAACCTCATTATGAACAAGTCTGCTCCAGCCCCAGCCCACCAACACCCTCATAATGGACAAGTCTGCTCCAGCCTCCAGCCCACCAACATCCTCCTAATGGATATGTCCACTCCAGCCCCAGCTTCACCAACACCCTCTTAATGGACAACTGATACATACAAAACATTTACAGTATACATATGAAGCAACAACAAAAAATGCAATAAATAGTCATTAACCTTATACAAAAAGATATACTAAGACAGACCAACTTATTTTTTTTGGGGGGAGGGGTTGCATAGCAAAATTTTGAATGGCGCCAGTGGTTCCCGTAATAGCCAATTTATTTAGTCACTTCACGTTCGACAAAGAAAGTTTCTAGTCCACTACTGTTGATTGAACTCTAACCCCTCCTCTAATATCCAGCTGCTAGGTCCCCTGCCACCAATGCAAATATTATGCGTTAGTCAAGTTAGTCAATTTGGAGCAGAGTTTGCCTTTAAGTTGTCACTTCTCTTGCAGGAATGCACATATTGTGAAATGTAAAATGCTGGCAGGCAGCTACTCCCCACTGTTCATTAAGTCTCAATGTTATCATTCCATTGATGGAGCAGCGGCAAGAAGATGTCTCTAATGTATTTTGCCGACACCCATGGACGTGTTCCGGTAAATTTTACAATGGGTCTAAGTAAACAAAAGTGAAATGAGCTTTGCGTGCTCATTATTCCTTCCCTGGGATCGCAGCAGTTACTGCACGGAGCGGGGCCCGAGTAGTGTCGCTGACTGCAAATGATAACTATGCCATATCTCTATATCCTGCTCTGAGCACGAGATTGTTTTTTAATGAGCGCAAACTGCCTCCCTGTCACGATTTTGTGCGAGTCGCCGTGGCTCCCCGTTCTGCAGAATGCAGGAGCCTGATCCTCCATCAAAATAATCCAATTTAAAGAAATGATTCATATTAGTAAGTGCATCTGTCTGAGGCCGGAGCAGGGCCTGAGCATTTCTTTAATAAATGATCTTCATTAAACTCAGCTGAAAATATAATCTGTGGAGAGACGGATGGGGACTGCGCAGCAAAGAATAAGCAAAAGGAGTTAGCAGTTTGGAGCTGCCATTTGTTCACTGCGGGCCTCGGTACCGGCTCTTGTTTGGTGAAATTTTAATTTTGTTACGAAGATGCCAAATATATCAGAGGGGCCGAGCAGAGTATTCGTTTTGGCTTTCGTCTTGGAGAGAAATTGCTTACTCCGTGCATGGAACGGCTTGACTCTTGGAAGAACCAGGCAATGAGTTCTTGGTAATTTCACAGTTGTAGTGGATTTTATAGCTACTATTGTATAGAAACTGTTATGTACACTTATGTGCAGTTGACTTGTTTGCAGTATGTTTTTTGAGTCATGGAGACTAGAGCTAGAAGGACATTTTGGCAGACAGATGAATATTTTAAGGATATCTATTATTCTGTTATTTATGTACATGGTCTGCTCAGTTTTGCCTATTAAGCTACAGGAAATGTTTTATAAACACTTGAAAATGTACTTTAAACATACAAGATCTGCAGCACACGATTCCCAGCTTCTGTACACCCTGAAGCATCAAAGTGATGCAGGTAGTACTGTATGAATGAGTACTGTATGAATCACTGCTTACTACATTCGCCAGGCCAGGTGCTCTCAAACCCAGCCCAGTGAATGACCAGAACAGTAGTGAACGATGATACAGGTAGTACTGTATGCAATAATGCTCACTTCATTTTTCAGGGAAGATGCTCTCTTACACCTGGCCAGGTTAATGTATAGTAGTAAATAACTATGCATGCAGTACTGCATACATCAGTACATTTGCCAGACCAGGTGGACTTGGGTGCATAGGGAGAGGTATTAGCAGTAGAAAGAGGGATGTGCTTATGGGTGTATGGGGAAAGGTATTAGCAGTAGAAAGAGGGAAGTGCTCATGGGTGTATAGGGAGCAGTATTTGCAGGAGAGAGGGAAGTGCTCATGGGTATATAGGGAGAGATATTAGCAGTAGGCATGGATGTGCTCATAAGTATGTAGGGAGAGGTATTAGCAGTAGGGAAGAGAGAGGGAAGTGCTCATGGGTTTAAAGGGATAGGTATTAGCAGTAGAGAGGGAAGTGTTCATGTGTGTATAGGGAGGGGTATTAGCAGTAGAGAGGAAAGTGTTCATGCCGCTGTGAAGAACGCTGGTATGACTTCACTTGGAGCATTGTGCGCAGTACTGGAGGCCATATCTCCAGAAGGATATAATATATTGGAGAGAGTTCAGAGAAGTTTAAGCATGCATGGGATTGGCATAAGGCTATCCTTCATATGAGATAGGAATAGGCATCAGGCCATCCTTTATATAAGATAGGGATAGGCATAAGGCTATCCTTCATATAAGATAGGCATAAATATCCTTCATATAAGATAGGGATAGGAATATGGCTATCCTTCATATAAGATAGGGATAGGCATAAATATCCTTCATATAAGATAGGGACAGGCATAAGGCTATCCTTTATATAAGATATGGCCAGGGACTATACATAGTATTTAGAATGAAATCAACCATCCTTTATTCACTGCCACAAGTCTCCAGGAGGCATGCCACTCAAGAGCAGCAGGCTTACCCATCCCCCCCCCCCCCCCCCGACCGCTGGGGGGGGAGAGAGATTGTTTTGCAACAGCTGTAGGCACCCTGAATAGAAAATACTGGTTTATTGCTTTGAAGGTATCACAGCTACGTTTCAATGGGTGAGGTGGCTGATGTGTGGGAGGGAGGAAAGTGACCTCACACTTACAAACTATGGAACTATGGGATATGTAGTTTAGAGAACGAAATTTAACAGGAAATACCCAGTTCTGGCAGGTACGTACTACTAAAATCACCTTATGGTGGATAACCCTTTTAAAATGGGGCCACAGAACTGAGATCACCAGGAAGTGAGGAAAACCCATACAAATAAGTTATTCTGCCTATTTCTTTAAAAATTATATTTTTTGGACATTCAACAAATATCAAAAACGAGAAAAAACTAAATGAAGTAAATCAGAGAAAGGTCAGGTTTAGGTTGGGGATTTAACTGAGCATCAGACTAAATAAATGGATTAATATAAATGTTAGAGGGGGATATAAAGGTGAACCCAAAAGTACGTGGGATTCATTCCAAGAGTCCCCAACAAAGAGAAATTAGAAACCGCATTAAGCATATCTCAATGTATTATTTATAAATCCCAGTTTTTAAAATAAATAAAGTAAGTAATAAATTAATAAATACTGACATTTCATATTTATTTGAAGAATGAAAATTCTACTCATAAAGGGGCAAGGGCAATTTTAGAAAAAGAGACCTGAAAATAAAAGGATGATGGGAGAAGCTGGCAGATCTTTGCTTGTAATTATTTGCTGGTGAATGGTATTATGATGAGCACCAATAGGAGCTTCTCCCCTATAATTTGAGCCAGCAAAATTAAGGGGGATTTATTTGGGAATACTCCTTTAACCCCTTAAGGACCCAGGACGTACTAGAACGTCCTGGCACCCTGGGCTTTAAGGACCCAGGACATACTAGTCCTGGTGTTTCTCCGGTCTCTGCCGCGCCCCGGGCAGAGATCGGAAGCGGATGCCTGCTGAAATGCTTCAGCAGGCATCCAGGGCAAACGCCGAGGGGGGCCACAAATCGGGAAATTTTTTTACACTAACATGCTGGTGTTGCCCTATACTTTTCATTTTGACAAGAGGTAAAAGGGAAAAAAGCCCCCCACAATTTGTAATGCAGTTTTTCCCGACTATGGAGATACCCCATATGTGGGCGTAAAGTGCTCTGGGGGCGCACAACAAGGCCCAGAAGGGAGAGTGCACCATGCACATTTTAAGTGATTTGCACAGGGGTGGCTGATTGTTACAGCGGTTCTGACAAACGCAAAAAAAACAAAACCCCACATGTGACCCCATTTCGGAAACTACACCCCTCACGGAATGTAATGAGGGGTGCAGTGAGAATTTACACCCCACTGGTGTCTGACAAATCTTTGGAACAATGGGCTGTGCAAATAAAAAATTTTGTACAGCCCACTGTTCCAAAGATCTGACAGACACCAGTGGGGGGTAAATGCTCACTGTACCCCTTGTTACGTTCCTCAAGGGGTCTTGTTTCCAAAATGGTATGCCATGTGGGGGTTATTTTTCTGTCCTGGCACCATAGGGGCTTCCTAAATGCGACATGCCCCCGAGCAAAATTTGCTCTCAAAAAGCCAAATATAACTCCTTCTCTTCTGAGCATTGTAGTTCGCCCGTAGTGCACTTCAGGTCAACTTATGGGGTACCTTCATACTCAGAAGAGATGGGGTTACAAATTTTGGGAGTATTTTCTGCTATTAACCCTTGCAAAAATGTGAAATTTGGGGGGAAACACACATTTTAGTGAAATTTTTTAATTTTTTTTTACATATGCAAAAGTCGTGAAACACCTGTGGGGTATTAAGGCTCACTTAATTCCTTGTTACGTTCCTCAAGGGGTCTAGTTTCCAAAATGGTATGCCATGTGTTTTTTTTTTTGCTGTTCTGGCACCATAAGGGCTTCCTAAATGCAACATGCCCCCCAAAAACCATTTCTGAAAAACGTACTCTCCAAAATCCCCTTGTCGCTCCTTCACTTCTGAGCCCTCTACTGCGCCCGCCGAACACTTTACATAGACAAATGAGGTACGTGCTTACTCGAGAGAAATTGGGCTACAAATACAAGTATACATTTTCTCCTTTTACCCCTTGTAAAAATAAAAAAATTGGGTCTACAAGAAAATACGAGTGTAAAAAATGAAGATTGTGAATTTTCTCCTTCACTTTGCTGCTATTCCTGTGAAACACCTAAAGGGTTAAAACGCTGACTGAATGTCATTTTGAATACTTTGGGGGGTGCAGTTTTTATAATGGGGTCATTTGTGGGGTATTTCTAAGATGAAGACTCTTCATATCCACTTCAAACCTGAACAGGTCCCTGAAAAATAGTGAGTTTGAAAATTTTGTGAAAAATTGGAAAATTGCTGCTGAACTTTGAAGCCCTCTGGTGTCTTCCAAAAGTAAAAACTCGTCAATTTTATGATGCAAACATAAAATAGACATATTGTACATGTTAATAAAATAAAATAAATATTTGGAATATCCATTTCCTTACAAGCAGAAAGCTTCAAAGTTAGAAAAATGCTAAATTTTCAAATTTTTCATCAAATTTTGGGATTTTTCACCAAGAAAGGATGCAAGTTACCACAAAATGTTACCACTATGTTAAAGTAGAATATGTCACGAAAAAACAATCTCGGAATCAGAATGATAACTAAAAGCATTCCAGAGTTATTAATGTTTAAAGTGACAGTGGTCAGATGTGCAAAAAATGGCCGGGTTCTAAGGTGTAAAATGGCTGGGTCCTTAAGGGGTTAAATTATCTCTAAGCTCAACATATTCTATGAGAAATAATTTGGTGATGCTCTGTCACAAAATACCCTGGGGTTTTCTATGTGTTGATGTCCAGGAATGTTTAGGTAAATAAACAGTTTCTAAATTTAATTGGTTAAATTGTTAAATTAGTAAGGTAAGGAAAAAATTAAGGAAAAAATTGGAATCCTTAAATGGGCACTGTCACGATGAAACTTGACAGGAACATGTTCAAATGTCCCCGGCAATCTCAGAGCCCAAGATTTACCTTGACACTGACGCAATCATAGATTTGTATGGGACTTTTGGCATTCCAACTCCTGATCTTGTCAGTCTTGGGCAAATCTTGGGATACAAGTTTTCCTGGGACATTTAAGGCTAAGTTTACATCAGCATTATGCTCAGTTCCATTCTATGAAGGTGCTGCTGTTTGTTTGTTCTTTAGCTATAAAGACCTTCAACGCGTTGGAGCACAACAGACACCACCAGGTCCCGTTGACTTTGAATGGAGTGCAACCGATTTCTGTTGGGTGTCACTCATTTGAGCAGTGAAAAAACTTGTACTTTTCACTGATGTGAATGAAGCCTTGAAGGGGTATTCCAGGCCAAAACTTTTTTTTATATATCAACTGGCTCCGGAAAGTTAAACAGATTTGTAAATTACTTCTATTAAAAAATCTTAATCCTTCCAATAGTTATTAGCTTCTGAAGTTGAGTTGTTGTTTTCTGTCTCACTGCTCTCTGATGACTCACGTCCCGGGAGCTGTGCAGTTCCTATGGGGATATTCTCCCATCATGCACAGCTCCCGGGACGTGACATCATCATTGAGCAGTTAGACAGAATACTTCAGAAGCTAATAACTATTGGAAGGATTAAGATTTTTTAATAGAAGTAATTTACAAATCTGTTTAACTTTCCGGAGCCAGTTGATGCCACGCCCCTTCCATGCATGTCTATGGGAGGGGGCATGACAGCCGTTATGCTTCCCTCCCATAGACATGAATGGAGGGGGCGTGGTGTAACAATAAGTCTCCAGTCCCGAAAAGAAAGAAGTTTCCAAGACTGGAGACGCAGCCCTGCATAGAATGCGGGTGCTGCACAGAGATCGTGGGTGGGCCCCCTACTGTCAGACATCTTATCCCCTATCTTTTACATAGGGGATAAGATGTATTTGGCTGGAATACTCCTTTAACTCAACTAAAGGAAAGCTAAGAATTAAAACTTGAATTGAATGTATTTTCAAAAACTTGTTCTAAGTACTTTAAAGGGGTACTCAGGTGGAAAACATTTTTTTTTTTAAATAAACTGGTGCCAGAAAGTTAAACAGATTTGTAAATTACTTCTATTAAAAAAATCTTTACCCTTCCAGTACTTTTTAGCAGTTGTATGCTGCAGAGGAAATTATTTTCTTTTTGGATTTCTTTTTTGTCTTGTCCACAGTGCTCTCTGCTGACACCTCTGTCCATGTCAGGAACTGTCCGGAGCAGCATCGGTTTGCAATGTGGATTTTCTCCTGCTTTGGACAGTTCCTGATACGGGCATCAGGTGTCAGCAGAGAGCACTGTGGACAAGACAAAAAAAAATTCAAAAGGAAAAGAATTTCCTCTGTAGCATACAGCTTCTAAAAAATACTGGAAGGGTAAATATTTTTTAATAGAAGTCAATTCCAAATCTGATTAACTTTCTGGCACCAGTTGATTAAAAAAAACCTTTTTCCACCGAAGTACCCCTTTAAATGGGCACTCTCATTAAAACTAATTTTAGCTATTGCACTCCTTATAGTAAATAAAAAATATTTCTAATATACTTTTTTTTTTTAAATGAAGTTTTCAATGTTTTATTTGTGCTTAAAAAAAAGCTCAAGAGCACGTTTTCCCCCATCTCATACACAGACTTAGGACCGAGGTCCAAACACAGAAAGTGCAGCCTGGAGTGCTGAGGGGTGTGTGTCCAACCAACTGCATATGGCAGTGAAGTGTGAGAGGAGCTATGATTGGATGAGGCTGGACACACCCCCTTCAGCACTCCAAGCTGCACTTTCTGTGTTTGGACCTTGGTCTTAAGTCTGTGTATGAGATGGGGGAAAATGTGCTCTTGAGCTTTTTTAAGCACAAATAAAACATAGAAAACTTAATTTTTTCTAAACAAAGTATATTGGAAATATTTTTTATTTACCATAAGGAGTGCAATAGCAAAAATTAGTTTTAAAGAGAGTTACCCTTTAAGCTTTTTCTCATTATTAGGACTTTTTGTTTGTTTTTTATTTAATAAACTACTTTAAATAAATTACATTCTTACATCTTTCATATGATTTATGATTTCCATTCTTGGTATCAGCAAGGTTCCCTTTCTCCAATGACCTCCAACTGTTCCTCAATCCTTTACATAAGATTCTATAATCTTCAACTATATTTATCTAAAACAATTTTTTACAATTACAATCTTACAAGTTTTACTATATTATATATTAAGAGCCTTACTAATATATTATTATCAAATATTTTTTATGTATTTTTTCCTCCCTATCGTTTTTCCAATGACAAACGTAGACAAATTAGAAATAGAATTTTTGCCCTAAAGATCAGATTTCTTTTGTGTTTTGATACTCCGCCAGCCATCTTCCTCTTATTGATGCTCGATTTCACATCACCCAATAACCTCCCCATCAAACTCACTTATGTGAGGTCATCCATATACCCTTGTTCTGGTTACATTTCAGCCTCAACAGGTCGAACCCCTTAACCTGTGAAAATGGTATTTGTTGAAAAAAAACACATATATATTGAACTCCCCGGCCAATTATGGCTTGAAATCACTTTTTTTTTCTTCTTTCGTTTCTTTTGTATTTATCACACAGCAGTTTGTTTCATGTGCGACCCTTGTATCCCATCCAAGGAGATATTTCAGCCCCCAAGAAGGTTCTCTTCATCTCCAAGAGGTCATGAGGTGATGTGAACTCATAACCTCAAAGATGACGCTGGGGTCTCGAAGGGTATAAAGAATCACAATGGCCTCAATTAGATCTGTAAGATTCGAGATGAAGAGAATGCGGCGTAATGTGTTTGTCCATTGGTCTCTCTCCTGTGACTGCAGAAATGATAGAGATGCACGTACAATGGGGGGGACGAGACACAATAACAATCACAGCATGACGCACAAGCTATACCGTCAAAGCTCAGCTCTCTCCATTACCGTACATTAAATGCTACATGAGGGACTGTTCAATAATGGAGAATAAAATAGAAAACTGAAGATAAAAAAAAAGTTTTTTAATGCTAAAAGAAAAATGATGATTATTTCCCATCATTGCTGGTTCTAATCCCATCTTTATTATCTGATAGTTTATCTAAACTTTCATTGCATCCTATTAGAAGACGCAAGACATAGCGGTTACCCTTTATTCGTAAGTTCCTATTCCTCGAATAGTTATCTCCCTTGAAGCACTATAAACTTAGAATGAAAAAAATATAAGAACACAATGCATCAAAAAGTAATACATGAATATATATATATATATATATATATATATATATATATATATATTTGTGTGTATGTGTTTATATAAACAGATTATTTAAATGATGGATGTTATTCCAGGATTTATTTTTCTTTATCCTTTGAGCCCACGAGCCAAGTTATAATACTGTGTAATATCCGTTTGTTACCCCCATGCACCGTTTTGATCCATTTTCATGCACAGGACCCAAAACCAGAAGTGCCGTAGTTCAAGTCTTTTTATTTTACTGTTATCTCTGACCTTTCCCAGCATTCCATGCAGCTGTAGACAATGGCCCTGATTTACTATTGTAAACCCAACCTGTTTTGTTGGTTTGTGTGCCAAAATGTGGCACAGTGCGCCAGAATTAGGTCTGCAACGGAATTTGTTGTACAATGTGACAAAATAGACCTAAGTACCCTAAAATTGGTGTCACCTGTTGGAAAGGGGTGTGGTCAATAAGAAAAGAGGCTTGGTTTCACAGTTTTTACAACTTCACAACCCGACCTATTTACTCTTGAATTCACAGAAAATCCTGTGAATTAATGGATGGAAATTTCCACCTAGAAATAGCTGGTCAGAAAACGTTCCCGACTTGTAAATCGGTGAATCCCCATAATAAATAGAGAGGAAACCTGTAAGTGGGAAACAACATTTCACACTAGTAAAAACCCAACACGCTTAGTAAATAAGGGCCAATTTGTCACATGGTCTCCAGGGGGTAAGACTATGCTGCAGTGGATAGGTGAATAGTATTACTTGAGTAAATCCCTTTCACCAGGCTATCCAACCACCCACTGCAACATAACCACACCCCCTAGAGACAATGGCCTTCATTTACTAAGCTAAAACCCACTAGTTTTTGTCAGGATTTGTTGGTGCACAGTGTCTGAGACATGTCTGAGACGGTCTGAGACATGTCTCTCAGATTGTACGACAGTGTGCACCAGGAAAATCCAACTAACCCGACATTGCACTGTGAAAAGCTAAAAAGTGGTGTGGTCTTCACAAAGGGGGCATGACCGTCCCAATAAGGGACGTGGTTTCACAACCCGACCTATTTACTCTTGAATTCACAGAAAATCCTGTGGATAAATGGATGGAAATTTCCACCTAGTAAAAGCTGGTCAGAAAATGTTCCCGATAAATCTGTGATCCCTATAGTAAATAGTGTGGAATGCTACAAGTCTGAAACAACATTTCCCACTAGTAAAAACCGTACACTCTTAGTAAATGAGGCCCAATGTGACTTATGACATATTGGGCCTCATTTACTAAGTGTAGGGTTTTTACTAGTGTGAAAAATTTCTATGGGGATCACAGATTTACAAGTTGGGAAAATTTTCTGACCAGCTTTTTCTAGGTGGAAATTTCCAGCCATTTTTTCACAGGATTTTCAGTGAATTCAATAGTAAATAGGTGGGGTTGTGAAACCACACACCCCTTTGGGCTGATCACGCCCCATTTGTGACAGACCACGCCCTGTTTTCAGATTTTCACAATGCAATGTCGGGTTAGTTGGATTTTTCTGTCTCAGACACTGTGCACCCAAATAACTTGGAAAAACCCGACAAAAACTAGTGGGTTTTAGCTTAGCAAATGAGAACCATTGTCTTTGGCCACATAGAATGCTGAAAAAAGGTCAGAGACAGCAGTAAAAAATAGACTTGCATTACAGCACTTTTGAGTGTGGGTCCTAAGCACGAAAACACAACAAAGCAGCGCACGTAGGTAATAGAAGGATATTACACAGTATTTTAACTGGGCATCATGTGCTCAAAGGTTGAAGAAGAAAAAATAGAATACCCCTTTAACCTTCACTAGAGTAAATTTGATATTACAATTGATGAAAACACCATATAGACTAAGGGAGGAGTGTATAAAGGCTTAAATAGCTGTTTTTTGACAATCAAAAATGTCAATTTTTGCACAAGCCTCTTTTTGCAACAAAAATTGCAACTTATCTGTTTAAGATACTTTCAGACATCTGCTGACAAAGGAAATGGCTTTAGCATAAAAGAGGCATGGATTAAGTGCAGTAAATTTTAAGGCACCTTTATTATATGAAATTTTGAAGAAAAAAAATTGTGAATCCACTCCACTCAGGGAAATTTCACTAGACTGTAATTTATGAGCAGTTAATTAAAATTTATGATACACAAATTCAGGAGGTTCACAGTTTATTTGAACATTATCCTTACATTTTGTCCAAATTATATAATACCAAAATCTTGTGCTTAAAAAAAAAAAAAGAAGCATTTTGGGGACAGCTATTTCTCCCAATCTACCCAAACACTCAAGCTTTCTAAATTGGGGGGAGAGTGTATAACCTGCTGCCAGACTCATCTGGCAGTAGTTTATCTTACTGAGATCAAAAAGATTGGGCACCTAAAATTCAGCATACCCAATCCTTGCCTTCTTGATGACTTCTCTGTAATGTTTCCTGGGGCCTTTAGACAGCCTCATGCAAGTTCTGGTGTTTATGTCCTGCTTGATGGCATCCTGTTCTCTAAACACATGGTTATCTCCCCTCCTGCGGAAAGTCTTATCTCCAGTGCTTTCTGGCTCTCTTCCTCTCTTACCTGAGGGGATGTGTTTCTCATGCGGGGAAGCAGCTTTTGCACCAACTAGGGTTGTGTCTCAGTAGCAAAGTAGTGTTGTGTGTTGTAAAGGCAATGAATAATAACAGCACTTCCTTACACCTTGTTGTAGAAGGAACTTCCGAACTACAGTCAGCAGGAATAATATTGGCTTAGTTTTTCTTTGTGGAAGTATCAGGATGTACAGGAACTGTCCGCCATAAAAAGTCAAATAGAAAGTCAAAGAGCATCCAAAGGACTACATTTTTGCACCCGTATAAGCATCCCAACACATTCCAATTCTCTTTATTGGGATGCTTATAAATATGTGAACTTTTGACGTTGTTGGACTTTCTATCTGGCCGTAAATAAAGGGGATTTCTGTAAAAAGGAAGAGGAATTCCCCTTTTCATGTGCTGTCACATTCCTCTTCTCCATTCAGGAGACCGGGATTTGTAGTGGGTTACACTACTGCTTCTCTTAAAAGCTAAATAGACTAAAGTCAATACCAATCTGTATAAGCACAGTATTTTCCTGTTGTCAATGTACTTATTTTCAACATATGTGGTATAGCGGGGTGCAATGCAGGGCAGATGTTGTAACTGTGGGGGCAGATGTTATTAACCCCTTCTTGTCGTGATGCCAGGGCGTGGTTTAGCCTTAACCACCTGAAGGTAATACTGCTGGTCCTGGGCTAGGAATGTGGGGCAATGAAGACACCGACACCAAGTTACGGACAATGGTAGACAGGTGATACAGTCCATTCAGTACAGCCAATATCTCAAGGAGGTGACCAGTGACACTGAAAGACCTCGCAGGCTTGCTGGGACTTGCAGTGTGTAGAGACACATTAGTGCAGGCCACGGTGACTATATATATATAGAAGACCTGACTTGACAATTGACATGAAGATGACAGTACACTAGTAATACAAACATATATACAATGGGGGTTACACTGTAAGGGGGGGCCCTGGGGACATGGAGGGACTGAAAGGGCAGGAGAAATGTACGGAGACACACCATCCCATACTGGGCCACCACAAACTCCCCCTCTTTAATGAAGTCGCCCTCGATGCCCAGTCCTGGAGGGCGGAGGACCGGAATGACCCCAGGGGCCACAGACAGTTCCTGGGGCATTTCAAACAACATCCATATCCAGGTCTAAAATTAGTAATTGGATGCATATAAAGAGTTCTTGTAGCATAAAATGTCCATACACGCTCTGAACTATCTGGAGACTTGTTAACCTTATAACTGTTTTAAGGGTATGACTCTAATACATTATACATGACAATAGATACAACTTGAACAGATTGGGCTGCTGGAGGGTGTTTACCCAATGCCTTGGCTACTGGGGTCCCTCAGTGGACACACTTCTTTCCAGAACTCTATTGATTGCTAGACAACATTGGACATTTGTTACCTTATTTTTGTATGTGCACAGTGGGTTAATAGGAATACCTTCTGGCCAGTAAAGTATCCTGGGCACGTGGACACAAGAAAGTATTAGACATTAAACATTATAAACATTTTGTGGACTGATACAATGGTAAATGCTACAGCCCTAATGTGATTATAGACATATGTACATGACTTAACGTGGTGCTAGTGGACTATGTGTAGCACAAGACTTTATGTGGTATTTTAATCTTTGTAATATTTCCCTGGTGGTGAGGTAGTAGTGACATCCATCTTGACTGGGTCAGGATACCTCCCATAAAAATCGCCAGACACAAAAACACTGTACACTTTGACCTTGATGTACAAACAAGTTATAAACATTTTATTACATTATGACAATTATAGCACATTAGCACAAGTGTTGACTTGTGCTGAATAGTAAGCATAAAAATATATTACTACAACAGGAGATATATATAAACATAGGTCCATTGTACCGCTCCACAAACCAGGTACATTATAGCATTCTTTGCAAAGAATTTCAGCTAAGAGCGGGGCACACACTTACGAAACTGGTTGCAACAAAACCTCTTATCAAGTTCGTCAGGCGCTGAACGTTGCTATAGAAATCTGAAACAACAAAAAGTATTCTTACACAGAACACAGTTCTGAAAAGGGTAAAGTTACTTGACTGACAAGATGCTCCTCAACATGACATCTTTCCATCCCAGCCTCGGCAGTCGGTTTGCTTCCTAGATTGTGACATGAACCTAGGGACACGAGACTGAGCCCCCTCCATGGGGTTGACATGTGTGTTCCATGAGACATGGGACAAACGGGACTCGGTGATTGTCAGACTCACAGTGACCACCACCTGCACCGCAGCAGCTTGCGCCACTGGGGGATGAACAGTTGGTGCCTGGTGAACTGGCCAAACCTCCTCAACAGCTGGAGTAGGCTGAGGCACTTTGGTTGGGGCCCGCTGATTAGGCCAAACCTCCTTGACCACAGAAGTAGGCCTGGGCACATCCTCAGATGACTCTGGCAGGTATCTTGGAGCCATAGCAGGCACCTCAGGCATGAAGACCTCCTCTCGGGCAGTACCTTTGACTTTTGGTGGCAGCCACCCAAAGGGGTCTGCGTCCTAGTTGTCCGAAGGGAAATAAGCGAATGGAATCTGCACTGGGTTCTTCGGACTGGTCACCGCAGCTGCCCACTCTTCTCTCATGCTCTGCACGGGCGTATACTCCAGAATATCCCAGCTCTCAAGAGAATGCATTGGTAGGGGGAGATAGTTCCTCTGTACTGCCCGTCGATTGACTACAATGGTTCCTCCATGACGGCAGTCCATAAGGGTGCCAAACCCCCGTACCTTGTCAAACTTCCCCACCGTCGCACAGATGTGTTCAAGGGGTGGATCACCCTCTCGAGGATGCTCCAATTTTCTTATGTACAGGGCCTCCAGGGTTTTGGTGTCTTGTTGCTGCGCCTGTCGCACCTTAAATGGCAGCAGCTTCAGCCCATACTTTTCCATTCTCTGACCCCTCACTCCCTCCACAATTTCAGCCACTTCAGGGTCTCTTTTTGCCCTTTCGGACTGGGCCAGAGGAACTGGGGGATGGGACTTCCCTGGCAGGGGAAGAAGGTGCTCCCTCATGTATCAGATCAAACTGGGCTCATCGCCAAATAACCACTTAGGCAAAGCTGGTGATGGTGGACAGACAACAGACTTCGGGGCCTGGGGGGTTTGCTCAGGGCTAGAGGTGGAAGGAGGGGTAGAAAACGCAGCCTCAGCCGGGGTACTCACTTCCGATTCTTCCATCAGGATTTCGGCCCAGGAACCTCAGGTCCGGTGGTGAGGGGACAGCCTCTTACGACTTGGATGTTTCCTCCTCTGGGGTTGGCTGGCCAGTCCCCGTCGTCCTCAGGCAGGGGGACTAGGAGGCAGGCCTCCTCGGCCCAGAGGGAAAGACGTTGCAAGCAGTCAGCCAATTCTTGGAACAGTTGCACCGTGGCAACTTGCTGGGCCTCGGCGCCATCTTGGGACTCTCCGCACGTGCGCTCACTTGTTCTGCCATGTTACTCCTTTCTGCGTCTTCCGGTATACTGTGTACCTCCGGCTGCGTGGTTCCTTTTATATTGGGCTCCAAGAAAATGGCCATTAGCCAGACGGACGTCAGCGGTGCAGCACTGACTTCTGCTCCCCCGGCAACAAGGGGCGGATCTTCACAGTTCCCCTTCGGCATGATGACAGCAACATGATTTCCACCCCCAGGGGCAGGACGTTGACCAGCGCGGGACCTTTTTCGCACACTTCTCCGGCGCATCTTTAACCCGTTCAGGTATGGGTAATGCTGGATAACATAACATGGCTACTGTTCCAATTTTTCACATACTTTTCAAATCAACAGGCAGCAAACTTTTCTTCACCTCCCGCTCTATTTCACAAGTGCCTCGGTTAAAACACATCTCAAAGACAAAGTCTCATACACTTTCTGGCGCAAACTTCTGTTGCATTGGCATGTGATTTTTGAAAACAGTATTAGACACAGTTCAAACTAGGAGGGAGGACTTGTGGCCTATAGCGCACACCCGTATCCTGTTCATAGGATGTCAAAAGTTGTGGTGTAGTGGGGTGCAATGCAGGGCAAATGTTGTAACTCTGGGGGCAGATGTTATTAACCCCTTCTTATCATGACGCCAGGGCGGGATTTAGCCTTAACCCCCCGAAGGTAATACCGCTGGTCCTGGGCTAGGCACGGGGGCAACGAAAACACTGACGCCAAGTTATGGAAAACTGTAGCTTTACTGAGGGTAGACAGGTGATACAGTCTATGCAGTACAGCCAATATCCCAAGGAGGGGACCAGTGACACAGGGGGAACTCACAGGCTTGCTGGCACTATGTCGAGACACTTTAGGGAAGGTCACGGTGACTATATAGAAGACTTGACAATTGACATGAAGATGACTTTGAGCTTATTTGGGCCTCCAATGCTCTGGACATACTCTGAGATGTCTTGACTGAACTGGACCTCAGGAACCAGAGCTAAGAGCTCCAAGAGAGAGATTGCAGCCCCTCCCCTGGTTTTATAGGGGAGCTTAGCAAGAATCCCATAGGTCACTTGGGGGGGTCACCTGGTCACTAGTGCTTCCTGGGTAACAAGCACATGGTATAATATTTAAAGCAACAGTACACTAGTAATTTTAAATTTTTGTAACATATTTACAATATGGGGTTCCACTGTAAGGGGGGCGCTGGGGATATGGAGGGACTCTGCCTGAAAGGGCAGGAGAAATGTACAGGGACACACCATCCCGTACTGGGCTACCTCACATACAGTGAGTGCAGTACTTGAGTCAATATCTCCGAAGTGTCAATAAAGTGTTTGTTGACCTCTGTACAGTATATTAAAGGGCTTCCTGGAAATGTTAATCTAATTTTTCCAAGGCGATGTGTATACCATCATTCATTAAGTGCATGTTTTTTTTTTTTATCACATACTTTGTCTTCACTTTGTCTATGTTGCCCTCATATTTTCATGTGTCTATCAACGATGAATTATTTTTTAATATTTTTTTTTAACATTGTCTTTGTTTTTGTCATCTACTGCCATTGCAGCTGCCTAAATGACCATTGCTTGCTACTTATATATCTCTCCCCTCCTCCTCCCTCCTCTTTTCCAAAGACTAAAGAAACCAAACCCACCACAAAAAAGCACCTAAAAGAACAAAAAATATATATTTTCTTCTTTTGTCATTCAACTCAAACCCAACCTAACCAGACACAACAAACGGTCTTGTGCCGAAAACAGTTAACGTAATGACGTGAGAGGGAAGAAAAGAGCCCCCTGATCCGTAAGTTCAAACAAGTATGAGTTGAAAATGTGAAATGATGGCGTCATGTATAAAGCTACTGACCTGCCTGCATGACACCCCGTTGTGTGGAGGTGCTGTGCTTGTTGTATCAGTCCATGGTTGACCAGTCATGATCACGTTTTATTTTTTTTGTTTTGTTTTTTGTACCGTCATAACATTCACTCTGTTATTGGTGCTTGTGGAGGTATTGTGTTCCTTGGTTTCTCTCCAGCCTTGCTTTTATATATATATGCTTCTTCGGTTTAATGTAACGTAGATGGCTATATAAACAAATTGGTAATAATACACTTTTATATAAACTTTATGTGAACTGTTTAATATATAGATACAGAGTGTAAAATACATTGTGGATGGTACTTTTGCATTTGATGCTGTTGAGCTTTATTATCTATTAATCTATCTATCTATTTATGTATCTCATATCTATCTATTTATCTACTTACAGAAATTTTGGGCCTTTTTCCAATTGGTTTTAGACAAATTTAAGTCTACTATACATTTAATTTTTAGAAAAACTTAAAAAATATAACTTTTTTCAGATACATCTATAGATACACATTATTATTATTATTTTAAATTAATCCTGGACAGCCCCTTTAGTCATTTAAAATAGGATGATAACTTTGAAATTACCATTGCATATAATTTTATATATTTTAACAATAAAGACATCAAATTCGGAACTGCAGAAATGGGACTAAATCTTTGAACAATTTTTACTGTTTTTACAAATTAAGAAAAGCGAGTATTTTTTTTTACTATATATATATATATATATTTATTTATTTATTTATTTTTTCTAATGAAAAAGGGTCCTTGACAAGCATTACTTTGTATCTTTCATTTTATTTTTTATATTTTTTTTGGTGTTGTAATTGTTTACCTGCTGTGTATGGTTCACTGTCTGTTGAAGCGACAGTGTTGAAAACCTGCCAGCATGAATTGACATTCGCATGACACACCAACCAGAGTGGATCCTCTCAGCTCCAGTTTCTTGATGTAATAAATCAAAGAGTGCTCAGGAGGAACCAGCTTGTGAGCAGGAGATAAGGGTTTCATGAGCTAATCCTCAATGATTAGGCATCCGGCTAAAATGCCAAGCATAGCCTGATAATGATTACACCATATGGAAAAAAAATCAATGATTTTAAACTACAATTTAAAGATCGAAAATATTTTCAAAAAATGTATACAAATATATACTTGGATATTTTTTAGTTGTTTATTTTGTTTTTTGGTTAATGAATAAATATTCGAGAAAATGGGGAAAAAACTTGCTTCAACATTTGTGATTTTTATGGGGTGCTTTTACAGGTATACATATTCTACAACACACTTTTTACAATTTCTTATAATAGAAAAACTTCATAACTGAGTTTTTTTTTAATAAATGACCATTATCGTTTAGCAGTTAAAAGTTATTTTTAGTTAATATTACAGTTCAAAATATATCCCTATAAGGCTACGTTCACACAAATTTACATGTTCTGACAGCACTAGAACTGCTTGGAAATGTGCCGTCTCCATAGATGGCGATGCAGGTATGGCAAGTCAGGTATGGCATTCTGAGGACTCACCAAATAGATACAGTAATAGATAACCTTGGAGTATCATACCTGAAAATGTATATACAATTGGAAACTTGAAAAGCAATACTACTTTTTCAAGACCAAACTAACCGATGGCCATTTCTTTACATTCAAATTTATAGAAACTTCCCCTCTAATCGCTATATTTCACAAGCAATTATTTAGAATTTAAAAATATAAACAATTGTAGATTTTTAGTCCTAAAATTTTGCAATTTTCTAAACTAATTTAGATTATATTCACTAACTACTACTAACACCCCTCCTGCCCTAAAAAAAAAAATTGGAGCTTTAAAAAGCTCTGTAACATACATTTCTCCTTGCTCACATTGTATGAGCTCCCGGCGGGAGAAAGGGGGCATTCCCCAGCAGGGGCAACATCCCTAAAGCCTGCAAGAGCTGTGACTCACCATGCCTGGCATGCACTTCCTGAGTTTGGACTTCTGCAAGTCCAGGTGGAGACCAAATTAACTGTTTGGGTACAGAACAGAGCCACCTTAAAAACATATAAAGGTTGAGAATTCTAACAGAAAGTAAATAGCAAAGTGTCTTTTAATAACATAAGGAACAATATATTAAAAGTTTAGTTTGGTGAAAATGTTTTTGAACCTTAATATGGTAGAAAAAACAATCTGTCCTCATGTATGAGCTCCAAAATGCAATTTCTATAGTTTTTTGGTTATTTTTATTTTTTATATAGAGTTTGTGACTTCTGTCAGCTAATATAGCTGAAGAGCCACATAAAATGATATGTATCATAAACATTGGAGGACATTGAAGGAAAGAATAAAATCGGTTTATATAAATAGCTTTTTTAGTTGTTCTTTTCTTTAGTTATTTGTACTAGAGAGTATGTTCTAAAAACACAAAAATATAGGGGTTTATGAAGAATATTAGACATGTTTATACAAAAATATTATTATTTTTATTACTACTACTTTTGTTAATTTTAAAACAGAAACTAATTGAAAATACAACCTCTTTTGCCCAATAAATATATTTTTGCAAAAGTGCTTGTAGGAGATGTCTGAAAATACTCATAAGGGCTAATTACTACACCAATCCCCCACAGCTGTAATTCCAACATTCAGTGGCTCAACCACTGATCACCACTTCCTGGTCTCATAGTTACATTGTTACATAGTTAGTACGGTCGAAAAAAGACATATGTCCATCAAGTTCAATCATCTCAACACATACACAATACTCTCAACCAGTGACTGGACAAGTAGGCATTTTATGTGTAATAAGGTGGGATCTGAAAGTGGTGATCATTGTAATGGCCTGGGGAATTGGTAAGTAAATTTTTTTTTTTTTACTCCATTTAGAAAATATTTTCGACCCTTTAACTCCTTAAGGACTCAGGGTTTTTCCGTTTTTGCACTTTTGTTTTTTCCTCCTTACCTTTTAAAAATCGTAACCCTTTCAGATTTCCACCTAAAAATCCATATTATGGCTTATTTTTTGCGTCACCAATTCTACTTTGCAGTGACATCAGTCATTTTACCCAAAAATTCACGACAAAACGGAAAAAAAAATCATTGTGCGACAAAATCGAAGAAAAAATGCAATTTTGTAACTTTTGGGGGCTTCCGTTTCTACGCAGTGCATATTTCGGTAAAAATTACACCTTATCATTATTCTGTAGGTCCATAGGGTTAAAATGATACCCTACTTATATAGGTTTGATTTTGTCGCACTTCTGGAAAAAATCATAAATACATGCAGGAAAATTTATATGTTTAAAAATGTCCTCTTCTGACCCCTATAACGTTTTTATTTTTCCACGTACAGGGCGGTATGAGGGCTAATTTTTTGCGCCGTGATCTGATGTTTTTTGTTTTGATTTTTGATTTTTGTTTTGATCTGACTTTTTGATCTCTTTTTATTCATTTTTTAATGGTATAAAAAGTTATCAAAATATGCTTTTTTGGACTTTGGAATTTTTTTGCGCGTACGCCATTGACCGTGCGGTTTAATTAATGACATATTTTTATAGTTAGGACATTTACGCATGCGGCGATACCACATATGTTTATTTTTATTTTTATTTACACTGTTTTATATTTTTTATGGGAAAAGGGGGGTGATTCAAACTTTTATTAGGGAAGGGGTTAAATGATCTTTATTAACACTTTTTTTTTAACTTTTATTTTGCAGTGTTATAGGTCCCATAGGGACCTATAACACTGCACACACTGATCTCTCATCCTGATCACAGACGTGTATTAACATGCCTGTGATCAGTGTTATCGGCGCTTGACTGCTCCTGCCTGGATCTCAGGCACGGAGCAGTCATTCGTCGATCGGACACCGAGGAGGCAGGTAAGGGCCCTCCCGGTGTCCTGCAAGCTGTTCGGGATGCCGCGATTTCACCGCAGCAGTCCCGAACAGCCCGACTGACTAGCCGGGATACTTTCAGTTTCGCTTTAGAAGCGGCGGTCAGCTTTGACCGCCGCTTCTAAAGGGTTAATACCACATATCGCCGCGATCGGCAATGTGTGGTATTAGCCGCGGGTCCCTTCCGTTGATGAGCGCTGGGACCGACGCGATGTGATGCGGGGTCGCAGCGCGACCCCGCTTCATGTTGCGGGAGTCGGCGCAGGATGTAAATATACGTCCTGCGTCGTTAAAGGGTTAAAGGATAGGGGATAAGATGTCCCCTATGCAAAGGATAGGGGATAAGATGCCGCGATCTCCCTGCAGCACCTGCATCAAATCTGTTTTTATTGAACAAAGGAGACAACAAGTAAAAAAGTGACAGAAAATAGGCCTATGCGCAGATAGGTATAGAATCCTACTAAACAATGAGTGTTGGGTGTTAAGGATGGAGGCAGTCTCTTTAATGTTGTTGACTTGTCCAGAGGGGATCTCTGGATCTCTAGTGGGGAACATTAGTCCGTGGGTTGGAAGGTTGAGTAAGTGAGTAACGGGAGGTGATCCATTGGCCCCAGGTGGTAACAAACCTATCATGGGTCCAGTTGGCTCAGCACGTAAGCCCGTCTAACCTGCAGATTTGATTACGCCTATCAATCCATTAGTGGATTGATGGGGCTGAGGTATTAAGCCACAGGAGAGGAATAAGTAGCTTAGCAGCTGTGATCATATGGGTAGGTAGAGAATGTTTACGAGAGACGTAGTGAGGGCATTGAGAGTGCCAGTTCCACCAAAGACAGGTTAAGTGAGATATTAGAGGAGCTAACCTGATTGATCACATGCTCCACCTCCCTCCAGAAAGGCTGAATTGAGCGACAATCCCACCAAATGTGTGACAACAGTGGCAGCACAGTTTTGAGTCTGAAAGTTCCATGTGGTGTAGTCGTTCAGCAGTATTATACCAACAGGTCAGGAGTTTAAAAGGATTTTCTTGTGTTTTAATGCACATTCAGAAGCTATGAGAGTTGCCTAGAACAAAATTCCTCTCATCCTCTGCGAGGGTTATGTGTTGTTCCTATTTCCATGAGGAGAGATATAATGGTGGGAATGGTGAGATCTCTGTGAGGAGTGCAGAATAGTAGTAAGAGAGAGGCGGGCTCTTTCTGACCAATTAGGATCCTTGGGTAAGGAGAATTTAGACAAAAGGGTGGAGCACATTCTCTTTATCACATGTAGCAGGCAAAAAATCTAAGTGTTGTGGTTGCACCAGAGACTGGAGGGGGCATGCATGGCCCTGGGGGAGCAGGTCCCAAAGAGTGTGTTTAGAAAAGAGGAGCCAGATAGATTCTATAGATTCTAGTGAGAGAAGAAGGCTATAAGGAGTTAGGCTGGGTCCACACTACGTTTTGTCCCATACGGGAGCGCATACGGCAGGAGGGAGCTAAAACCTCGCGCTCCCGTATGTGACCGTATGCGCTCCCGTATGCCATTCACTTCAATGAGCCGACCGGAGTGAAACGTTCGGTCCGGTCGGCTCATTTTTGCGCCGTATGCGCTTTTACAACCGGACCTAAAACCGTGGTTGACCACGGTTTTAGGTCCGGTTGTAAAAGCGCATACGGCGCAAAAATGAGCCGACCGGACCGAACGTTTCACTCCGGTCGGCTCATTGAAGTGAATGACATACGGGAGCGCATACGGTCACATACGGGAGCGCGAGGTTTTAGCTCCCTCCTGCCGTATGCGCTCCCGTATGGGACAAAACGTAGTGTGGACCCAGCCTTAGGTGGGCTGGTAGGAGAAGGGGGAGCAGGTGTTTGGTAGTTGGTTGATGTAAGGATGCTCTAACTTTGAGCGAACCTCTCGTAACTGGGTTAGGGGCAGAACAAAATAAGGCAGAACAAAAGCAGCGATTTTGGACATTTTTTTTTTTTTTACATTTACGCTGTTCACCATACAGGCTCATTAACATCATATTTTTATGTACGCTGCGATACTAAATATGTTTATACCTTTTTTTTATTTTATTTTTTTGCGTAAAATGGGAAAAGGGGTGACTTCAATTTTTATTGGGGGAAGGGCTTTTTCAAATGTATTTTCACAACCTATAGGGGATTACCTATAGCAGATTGCTAATACTGTTCAGTGCTATGCATTGGCATAGCACTACTTTTCTGGCCTGCTCAATGTCAGACCAGAAGAGAAGACCACGGGAGAGCGGCGGAGGTAGATGAGGGGACCTCAATCTGCCATCTTGGATGATCTGATCCCTGTGCCACGGGTGATCAGATCAGCCATTACAAGTGCTGCACTGCCGCAGATGCTGTGAATGTCATGTACAGGATGTAAATGTACGACCTGGTGAACTAAGTCCCAGAGCATCAGGACATACATTTACGTCCACTGTCCTTAAGGAGTTAATACTTTGGTATAAGACTAACATGTTTGTTTATGTATTTTTTTTTACTGTCCTTACAAAAGAAAAAGTTGAAAAAAAAGTGGGCTTAAAATCAGAATTTTGAACTGTATTTTCTTTTTTATTATTATTATTATTATCATCAATAATATTAATAACAATAATAATAATTATTATTGTTATTATTAGTAGTAGAAGTTGCAGTAATATTATTTTTATTAATAATAATAACACGTATTATTATTATTATCATTATCTTTTGTTAATAATTATAAGAATTATTATTATTATTATTATTATTACTACCGTTTTTTATTACAATTATTATTACAATTTTGTTATTGCAATTCATGTCTAACTTAGATTTTTGTTGTTTTATGTTTTTTTATTTTAGGGCAGGAATTGAATGGGCCGTATTATAACAATACAACACACGCATATAAATATATATGATTGAGAAGCGCTGGATCACAACTTTGACATATCAGCAAAGTACCAATCATGCTGAAGACTACAGACTTTTCTTCTTTGATTGTTTAGACTGTAATATTTCTTCAATGAAAGTATTGCTTTCTGCTTACGTGGATGGAATCTTAAGTTGGAAACATCGGACAGGATCGAGATCAATCGGAATTTCCGAATAGACAATGACAATATTACACAAAAAAAAGGCTTTTTCTTCTAACAGGAAACCTGAAAACTGACAAGGAGTGCCTGTTTGTCACCACGAGTTATGTTGCCATGGTTTCCCCATAGCAACTGTTACAAGAAGCATTGTATCTGTCATTCCTTAGCTATTTAGGGACCAAAGGACCAAACTTTTTATTGCAGACTTGTAGCTGTATGTAAAATATGGAGTTAACTTCCTACTTCTCGGCTGTTCTTAAAACAGTTTGAGAACAATTATATGAAATATGTACAAAAAAAATGCTTACATGCTTTTAAAAAAAAATGGCAAGATAATAGTTATTTGATACTATAGAAGGTTCTTTGGTTACATTAATTCAATTCTGAACATTTCCTATGGTTTTCTGTATAATATGAAAGGGTTAAGTATGTAGAGATTAAATATAGAATAGCTATTTAAAAAAAAAAAGCAAAGAAAACAAAAAGAACAAAAAAAATAGAAAAAAATATAGAAAAAAATGCAATAGAAAAGATGGTAGTGGACAAAAAAAAATAAAATAAAAAGGTTTGTAAATGCTTCTAACTATTCCCTTCCCCCCTTCCTTTAAAATCCTAATAGTTGTACAGATTTAACAGAAAAGTTTAAGATAACTATATAATAGTCAAAAAAAAATAAAAAATAAAATTAGAGAGCAAAAAAAAAAAAAAAAAAATGAAAAAAGAAAAAAAAAAGAATAATAATATAGACGTTAGCATTATGGCTAAAAGAAAGATGTTGTAGAACTGTAATTTTTGTAGAGTTTAGAATAAGCATAAATTCCTACTCTTTGCCAATTGCATACTGTATCGAGGAGGATATGAGAGGCTGTGATGGCAGCTCCTAACTGCAAGCATTCCACCTATAAAACTATAAAACTTGACTATTGTAAAATGATGCAATGAAATATTAAAGATACAAACAGCTATTGTCTTTTTATCGGTTAATTTAACTTGAAGAATGACACGGCTATCGCTTCATATCTTCTTAACCTGCTATTTGCTAACCTTCCCATCATCTTCTGCTTTAAGTAGTTTCCATATTTGTTCTAGACCTTCAGGGCAAAAGACAGCCTAGAACCTTAATGTTAAAATAAAATAAAAAAAATAAATAAAAAAAAAAACAGTACAAAAAAATAATATATATATATATACAATCTTTAAAGAATTTCTGAAACTGTTTACAAGGAATTTTGAAAAACAGGGGATGTTTAAAAATAAAAAAAATGATGCTGGCTCTGTTTTTCTGTAAATACATTTGCATATTTTGTAGGTCTTTTAATTGTAATGATAGAGAAAAAAAACAAGGAAAAAATTATTTAAATGAAAAAAGCACGATATTTATCTTTGGTAATTGACTTTAGAGCAGTAAAATAAAAATAAAAAATAAGAATAATAATAATGTTGCTTTAGAAGAAAACTCAGATTCAGAAAAAAAAAATAAAAAAAGTCAATTAACTATTACAAAACACATATATTTTAAAAGATATCATATTTATTCTAAGTTATTTCCACTGTGTGAATTTTTTTATTTTATGTTACTTTTTTACTCCTTTTAATTGAACTAAAAGAGTGTGATGATCATATTTAAATTTCTTTCATTTTATTTTATTTTTTACAAAAATATAGAAATATAGACATATATATAAATACACATGTAGAGAATTAACTCCTGTAAGGGATCGTCTCCTAATTTTTTATTCCATTCTTTTTACTGATGATTTCCCATCAGGCCTTGTATTTGTAATGGGCATGGAGCACTAGAGAAACCCTCAATTTGGATTACCTATTTACCTTAACCCCTTGATACAATCTCACAGGCCTAGCTTGCCATTGGGAGGGTAGTTTTACGAATAAAAAAATAAATTAAATTTCAAAGTTAGATTCTAACAATTGTGTGATCCTTGCATTTGTTCATTAGAATGCTGGCCAAGCTTTTTTTTTTTATATACTAATGATGGAAACAATTCTTTCAATTTGCTTCCTTCTAGTTCTTTTCCATTCCTCGCCCCCACACTGATATATTTTCATTCTTAGGCTGCTTTCACACTATAAAGTTCTTCCTTTTTAAAGAGCCGTTATAATGTTGTTCCGTTATGAAAAGTTTTAACCCGTCATAGCCCATTATTAATAACGGACGTTATTTGTGACGGGAGAAAAAACGGTACATGCACTATTTTTCACTTGTCACAAAATAACGTCCGTTATTATTAACGGACTATGACAAGTTAAAACAGATAATGTAAAAATCCCATAGACCTTAATGGGATTTTGTAACAGCCGTTTTACGGCTGTTTCTAAGGGTTTTCATAACGGAACATTTTAACGGCTCTTTAAAGCGGAAGAACTTTATAGTGTGAAAGCAGCCTTACTCTGTTAGTAAGTACAGGTGTGTACTGCAGCTGCATTTCCGTCCAACTGCTCTTTTCACTCTCAATTACCTTTAAAAAAAACAAAAAAAACTCCTTGTAATCTTCTGTAATTATTGAATGACGCTTTTCAGCTTAGCCCTAAATAAAGCACAGTTTAAAAAAAATTATTGGCTGGAATTTTTGTAGCATTTTGTTGAAATTTTTGTTTCTTGTGTTACACATGTTATATCATTGTAGGGATAACACCATCAGAAAATTACAAGAAATAACATACTAATATTCATTTCAGGCTAAGTTCACACGTCCGTTGTGCTCTGACCTGTTCAGGGTCCATTTAACTCTTTTTTTTTTGCACTGAACGGGTGAGAGCACAACTACCACCACTGGGTCCTGACAGATCCCTTCGGCTCACATGGGGTCTGTTGGGTGTCCGGTATAATGCAGGAGCTGAGCAGAACTCAACTCCCGCTTAAATGGGCACTTTCAGATATAACAACTTTTTATATGTTGTACATCTTGGCATAACAATGGTTTTTCTTATGTACTTCTTTAAAAATAAATTACTTTTAATTATAGAAAACTGCCTTTAAAAATCCCACCACTAGGGCTCCACATTCCTCCTGGGACACTAATAAGTCCCACAGCAGCATCAGCATGTCCAAGTTTCAAGGACACGAGATGGCTGATTGACAAAGCTACAGGAGGAACACAGCCTGCAGCAACACTGCTGTAACACAGAGTTTTACCATACATGTGCCTAGACAGTCAAAGGATTTCTGGGCATGCTGAGAGTTGTAGTTTTGCAAAAGCTGTAGGCAGAGTGAGGGAGGGGGAGGAGTCATCACAGTGCATGCAGGAGAGGAACACGATTATCCCTTGGACAAGATGTAAAACAGATTGAGCAGCTGTAATATGAGATTTTTTAGTGAAATATGGGTGATAGAGATATAGATTACATACATGATTAGGATGAGGTACTGAGTAACATATAATAGTTTTTTATTTATTTTTTTTGGGGGGGGGGGGAAATCTGATAGGTGCGCTTTAACTCCTATCCTTGACAGATGGAGCTTCATTTACCGAAGCACAATGCCTGTGTGAACGAGCCCTTACTTATTACGTATTATACTTGTCTATTTATTGTAGAAACTCTTGTTTAGTTAAGTAGTTAACTAGTTTTTCTGTTTTTCGTTTTTTTTTTGTTTTTTTTTTTGCTTGTATAAGTTAGCCATTAGTTTTTATTAAACAAAATTTCAGAACAAAAGTGCAACATTGTAATAGTTAGTATATGAAATAGTATAAGTAAGTTAAATGGGTTGGACCAGTATAATAAATATAAAAATAAAAAACATTTTTATGGCACATCCACACCATGGTTTGTGCATATGCATATTATTAGGGGTATTAAACTGTATCAAACCATATATACACACATTGTATACACACAGAGTAAAAAAACGCATCTGGTGACTACAAAACATTTTTAGGGTGCATTCACACCATGGTTTGAGAATACAGTGTTGGGACATTAAAACCATATGAGCTTAAACCATATGAAATCATATATACACAAGGTATAAAAAAAAAATGTATACAGTAAAAATACGGTTTTGAAACAGTAGACAAAAACATGGTAGGATCCTGTTCATAGTTCGGCAAAAAACATGGACTGTAGTGAAACTGTGTACAAAACCAGATTCATTTCTTTCTAGTACGGTTTCTGCAAATGCAAGCTTATGGAAACAGCAACAATTATGGTTTGATACGGTTTTATTACCATACCCTTTTATAATCTACCCTGATCTCCCTCAGTTGGCAATCCAACAGTTCCCAATCTCTACTCATCACTGCTTCTTTCTGTGATATGTCGTCCCTGCAAGATCTGCCTTCTCAGCCAATCATCGACTAGTTCTTGTGATGATGTCTCAAGAACCAGGAAGAAGCAGTGATGAGGGGTGATCGGTAGCTATTGGAAGAGCAGCTGCAGGGGATCAGGGTAGGTGAGTATCACTTCTTTTGTTATTTTTACACCACTTCCAGCTATATATATATATATTTTTTTTTAATATCCCTGTACAACATCTATAAGTCAGTGACATCATTTTACCCTTAGTGTGTACATCAGGAAACCTCCCAACATACCGTACGTGCTAAAACTGGCCATAGAAGTCAATTAGCAGATAGAAGCCTTTAGGCCTCAGTCTGTCTGGTATAAGCCAGCTCTGTCTGGGGACTCATGTTGCTTTTTATCTCTGCTGGCACAGCTCCATTGGCATGGCTGTCTATATATGGATAGATATCATATGTGAGGAATCATGTCCCTGAGCGAGCATACCAAGGCAGACATTATAAAGCAGCTGCAGTCTTCCATTCAGTTTAAAAGGATGTAGGGCACTATGGCTGTGAATTGACACCAGAGCAAGATGGAGACAGTGATGATCGATCATGGCAGTAACAGCGACAGTAGAACATAATCACATTGCTTTAAAATGTATCTTTTAATATAAACCATTAAAAAGAACAATTTCAGAGGTGTAAACACTCATGACAACATAAACACAATTCAGACAAATACCATATATCAATATTGTTCAAGTCAATTAATGCTCAGATAGTGGAGTACAAAAACAATGTATACTTTGGCAAATGCAACAAAATACAACATTTAATAACACTTAAATGTAACAAACTGCCTCAACCAACAGGTATCGCAAATAAGACAAATTCTTCAGTTAATACTTTTGCACAGACTGCTACCTAGTTAGGGGTCCAGTTAGTCCCTACATATTTCCCCCCACAACAATTGGGATCATCAGGGGACAACATATGTGGAAAGCAGTAAAACCATAACCTAAGCTGCATAGACAATGTAACAAATAATGTGACAGAATAGATAGGTAGCTCAACATTAGTGGATAAGGTCTCAAAACAAAGTTCCTGTAAAGGGCAACCTACTTATCTCAACATCTAGTAACAAAGAATATAGGAAATTGACTAGGAAGAAATGTGAATGAGAGGTAAAGGAGACTGGCCTAGAATACTCCACATACCGTAATCATTATAATATACACACAATGGGGGAGATTCATCAAAACTTGTGTGGAGAAAAAGTAGTGCAGTTGCCAATAGCAACCAATCAGATTACTTTTATTTTTATAAAGATTTCAAAGAAATTAAAGAAATGATCTGAGTGGTTGCTCCAGACAACTGCACCACTCCTCCTTTGCATAGATTTTGATAAATCTCCTCCTTTGTCCGGCCACATGTAGCAGAAACTAAGCCTTCATGTGTTGGCCAATGACTGCAGGATTTACCAGTAAAATTATTATGTAAATGGTTATGACATCAGGACATGGTTTCATCTATACGTGCCCTGCTTGTCATGTGACTTTAGTTTAGAAGTCCGAGCTCTACATGCATGAACACTGAATGGATCCGTTCCCAAAGGTCATACAATCTTTGATAAACCTGAAGCATTCTGTCATATACAGACATGACAAATCATTCTATTATTGTTAAAGGGGTATTGAAACAAAGATTTACTTATCCAGTATGAAGAGGATAGAAGATAAGTGTGAGATTCTTTGGGTTTGATTGCTGGGTGCCCCCATGATCTCCAGAGAGATGCTTGACTCTCTCTTAAATAAAGTGGTTGGTCGGCGACTCTGTTCCATTCATGCCGTAACATAGCCAAGTACAATATCCAGTGGTTCTATAGAAAAGACGTGAAGAGCAGCAGCACATGTCAACCTGCCACCGCATTTACAACAAAGGAGTTGAGGACCATTCCAAGAAAAACAGGGGAGCCTAGCGGTCAGACCCCCATGATCCCACATTTATTCCCTTAGTCTGCTGAGCCACCCCTCTTCTATGTGTCAGAATGAAGAACCACTCTAGTTGGCCTGGCATGTCCATTCATTACTTTAAAAAAGACATTCATTTGTATGGCTGTGACCCAGTGTTACATTTGCCCTCCCTATATAATACATTATAAATTGATCTGTGCCCTATCCAACCTATGATTGGCAATGACTCTCACCTGACCACTCCATTAGTAACTCTAGAAGTGAACAATAATAGAGCTTGTTTGGTTGGGGAGCTAGGTTAAAGGGGTGGAAAACTTTTTTTTTTTAAATCAACTGATGCCAGATGTCACTACCGACTGGGGGACAGGGAGAGTGAGCCCTAAACTGACCCTAAAAACACTCCTGCCTACTTTCCCATCCATCCTAAGCGATGGATTGACAACTTGGAGCCGGTCTCTGTCTGCACTAAAGTGCAGTGGCGTAAAAACAAATAATATACATAGTTGGTCACAGGCCAGAAACAGAAAACTGAAAGCTACTAGACAACCAGATATACCAGACAGGATGCAAATACAAACAGGGCATGATCTAAACAGGAAAACTTATCAAGAACATAGGACACTGTTCACAAACAGATACAAGTACAATGAACAAAGATAAGATCAACCAAACAGGATATCAATATAGAACACTGTTCACACTGAACACAGATAACTAACAAAGACTAGGCCCAGAACACAAGACTGGGGAACGGATGAGTCAGCATAGACTCCAGGACAAACAGGAATAAAAACTCAATCTTCCAGAAAACCTCCAGAAAACACGGGAATGTCTTGATACTAGAACTCGGAGATATCTTGTACGGAGCACGGAGATATCTTGTACGAAATCTCAATTCCCCAGAGTCCCATTAAAAGGTAAGAGGGATGTCTTGTTACAAAAACTCAGAAAACTGATACAAGAAAATTCAGTGTGAACAGCGACATAGCAGAACGGAAATACGATCCTAAAAACCAACTAATGAAACACAGACTTAAATCTACTAAACAAGACTATTTAACCATGGCTAAAAACTCAGATCAGATAACAAGATAAATACAAGGTAAAAGCGCAAGCAGACATAATCAGAGTATTGCACAGACAGATATCATAATAGCATTACTGCACAAACAAAGTGACAGACAGACATCATAGTATTGCACTCAATAACCAGCACTGAATGCAGGAGAAGTCTGGCTTAAAATAGACACACTCAAGTTCTCATTTGTTCAGAGCATTAATCATTCCCTATCCAGGGAGAATAGAAAACTGCTCTGAACACCTAGTGTGTGAATACACACCTAAACAGAAAAATACAAAAACAAATAAACGGACTTTACACCAGAAAGTTAAACAGATTTGTAAATTACTTCGATGAAATTTTTTTTAATCCTTCCAGTATATATTAGTGGCTGTATACTACAGAGGAAGTTCTTTTCTTTTTTGATTTATTTTCTGTCACAACAACAATGCTCTCTGCTGACACTCTTTTTTATTATAAAAGTACAAAACACAAAACAAGTTCATTTCACTGTAACAAAATTAACAAAACTGAACATAAAAACAAACTATCCGTCTCAAAATAACAACTTAAACCTTCCTAACCGGCCAGCCCAGATAAACCAAAAATAAATGAATAAATAAATCATTACCTACTATAGTCCAACACACACACACACACACACACATACCTAATGAACATAAATAAAGCTTTCCTCGCTTGGATCAAAAACTAAAAATATAAAAACTAGGAAACATAACCACACTCCCCTCCCCCCCCTTAAAAACAAAAATATGGCTAGCTGCCTTAACAAAAATAATATAATACTATAATAACTGAAAACTGGTCCGACTGCCTTTCTCTCAAAATAATTATGACATTATATAAATAATAATAAAAAAAAAAAATTAAAATAAAAATACAAAAAAAATTCCCACTATACATAAAACCATACAGAATGTACATACCAAAAAACAACAAAAAAAAAATACATTTATAACACAGAAAAACAACCTATACTAAACTATCCCACCACCCCCTCTGGACATGGGTCAGAGTCCATAGGTCACAGTTTTTGTCCACAACTGACCCATACCAGACCCCCAAAATAGTACCCACTGCAACAGTCCAGTCCTGGGTACACACCACCACCACCCCCCCCCCCAAAAAAAGAAACCCCACCCAACCTAAAATACACCCCTACCCACCTAATGTAAACAGAACAATATATACAAAACAATATATACATACTCTACAACAAAGCAATATTAACAGTACAATACACCAAAACCACAAGGCCCAAGTTTGGTTGCCTGCAAGCCCTTTACAATCCATCCATAGAAAACAAAACAAAAGGCTAAGGTGACATGCATAGCCCCCCACCAGGAAGAAGGATGGCAATCCTGATAAAATTAAATTTAAATTCCTCTCCCTATCAACCTCTAACCCTATCACTATCCCTTCATGAAACTGACCCTATACTCACCCTAAGATATATACACTATCCCTGGCCAAAATAAGGTACTTCACCTTAAGGGCCTAGTACCTAGGGCACATCAAAAGAAAAACCTCTCCATAGGAGAGAAGCCCTACTGGTACCAAGACTGCCATACTCCAAAGACCTGATCTTCCCGAGGTCACCAGTGATGTTCCTACAGACCTCCACCTCGGAGAGGACTTTCTGTTGGGTCGATACTAAGCACCGTGCATTCCACGTGTAGTACCTAACCACTAAACTAACTAAGAATAAAGTGCCCCGGTCTCGGCCACCCAGGGACCTGAATGCCCCATAAGCCCACTCCGGATAGGTAAGGCCGGCAAGTTGACTCCAGTTGATGGAAGCGCCCACCCGGTTGTAAACCCCTATATTAAAGGGACAATGAAGCAGGAAGTGGTCCATGCTTTCCAGCGTGTCCCCGCACTCTTCTCGGGGACATCCCCGGTCATCAGAGTTCCTACACTTCAGGTTGTCCCTTACATATAGCTTCCCCTGAAAGGGGATCCTTTTCATGTTCAAAAGATACAACCCCACCCTCAGATCCCGACCTGGGCAGTCCCTGAGCGCCAGAGGCTTCTGGAAGTGGGTCAACAGAACCCGTTTGTCAAGGAACTGCCTTGACTGGGTCCTGATCTCCCACACTCCCAGACCCCACCGGCGTATCGCCTTCAGAGTCGGGGTAGCGTAAGCCGGAAGATATCCATGGGGTGTACGGAGGTCCTTCACTCGCCCTCCTCTCTCCCATTCCTGGAAGAAAGGCCGAAACCATTCCCTGCAGGAGAGTACCCACGGAGAAGCCCTCTCTGACCAGAGGTTTGCGATGTTAGCTTTCAAGAAGGTGTTCGTAAAGAACACCACAGGGTTTACCATAGATAAACCCCCTAGTCTCCTCGTGCGGTACGTAACCTCCCTCTTGACTAGGTTCATCCTGTTCCCCCATAACAGTTGGAAAAACAGGCTGTAGATCCTAGTGTAGTAAGCCTCTGGCAAGATACATACACTGCCCAGATAGATAAACAAGGGGAGCAGGTATGATTTGATCAGGTGTACCCTTTCCCTGAGGGTCATAGACCAACCCTTCCACTGGTCCACCTTCTGAGCGGCATCCTGGAGCTTACCATCCCAGTTTTTGGTGGGATAATCATCTTGGCCGAATGTGATGCCTAAGACTTTTGCTGACTCTTGGGGCCCTGGAAGGGTGTCCGGGAGATCAAACGTGGGGTCTCCCCCTCCCAGCCAGAGACTCTCACACTTATCCCGGTTGATCTTAGACCCGGATGCCTCCGAGTAGCGGTCCACCTCCGACATCACCACATCGACCTCCTCTCTTGAGGAGACGAAAATAGTGACATCGTCAGCGTACGCCACCACTCTCTGGGCGACATCCAGCTCTGCCAGACTCATCCCGACTCCCGCCAACGGCCCACAATCTACCCTCCGGACGAAGGGATCGATTGCGAACACGTATAAAAGCGGGCTAAGAGGACAACCCTGACGGACTCCGGAACCCACCACAAAAGAGCGGCCAGACCACCCGTTCACCAGCGGGAAACTCTCTGCCCCTGCATACAAGATCTTAAGCCAATTAACAAAAGTAGTTGGTAAGCCATATCTCAGGAGGACGGACCATAGGTACTCGTGGTTCACCCGATCAAATGCTTTGGCCTGATCCAAGGACAGCAAGTACCCCTTCCAGAGACCTGCACTACTCCGCTCCACTGCCTCCCTGACACTAAGGACAGCACTTAAGGTGCTTCGGCCTGGAAAAGAGCAGTGCTGAGCCCCCGAAAGGAGCCGGGGTGCAAACTTCACCAGCCGATTAAACAATATCTTAGCCAGAAGCTTCCTGTCCGTATTGAGAAGAGCTATGGGTCTCCAATTCTCAATACGGCTAGGATCTTTACCCTTTGACAGAAGAATCAGGGCTGACCTCCTCATTGACTTTGGCAGAGTGCCCGAGGAGAGACACTCATTGAATACCTCAGTCAAGAGGGGAGCTAAAGACTCCTTAAAGGTCCTGTACCACTCGGATGTTAAGCCATCCGGACCTGGCGACTTCTTAGGGGCAAGCCCCTCGATCGCCATTCTCACTTCCTCTTCCCTGATTTCTTCTGCCAAAACATCAAGAGAGGGGTCTACCCCTGGCTCAGGAATGGTTTCAGTCAGGAAAACCGACATCCTGTCTCGATCTAGATCCTTCCTTCCCAAGAGGTGCGAGTAGAAGGATCTGACAACCTCCAAGATCCCTGATCTGGACCGATTCAGAGATCCTGTACTATCAATCAGTCCTGAAATGACTTTACTACTCACTGACATCTTACAGTTTCTGTAAGGGTCGGGCGAGCGGTACTTCCCGAAATCCCTCTCAAAAACCAAAGATGTGTGCCTATCGTACTGACACCTCATCAGCAAGGACTTCACTCTGGAGATATCCTCTCGGTTACCTCCAGTCGAGAAGCTCGAGTTTCCTCCTCAGACCCTGATACAGGCGGTACCTTTTCAGGGACCTGAGGCTCGAGAGCTGGCGGAAGAACCCTGCAACCCGCTTCTTGAATATCTCCCACCACTCTGACTTACTACTACATAGGCCCAGTAAAGGTACCTGGCTCTGAAGAAAATAATCAAAGAACTGTCTTACTTCCGCTTCCTCCAGGAGGGACGAATTCAGCTTCCAATAACCTTTTCCCATCCGGGGGGTCTCTGAAACATTCAGGGAAAACAAAATCATACAGTGATCGGAGAACTCCACCTCAACCACGGACACTACGGAAGAGACAGCTTCCTCCTTTAAATAAAACCTATCTATCCTAGACCTGCGACTACCTTGATGATAGGTGAAACCCGTGTGGCCTGAGGGGCTCCGGATGTGGGCGTCCTCTAGGCGAGCTTCTCTAGCTATGCTAATCAGTGCCACACTATCGCAAGTCAGCGGACCATTGGAGCCTCTCCTATCTTGGGACCTCGTGACATTATTGAAGTCCCCTCCAAAGATCACTTGCCGACTCGTAAAAAGAAAGGGCTTAATCCTCATAAAGAGATCTTTACGGCCCCGCTTAGTTTGCGGGGCGTAGATGTTAATGAGCCGGAGCTCTTGTCCCTTCATGAAGACATCTAAGATCAGGCACCTCCCCATTTCTAATTCAATAACCCGTCGGCATTCAACAGGAGCGGTAAAAAGGACCGCCATCCCACTGTACGGCTCAGCCGCAAGAGACCAGTGGGAGGGACCGCGCCTCCACTCTCTTCTGGCTTTTACCAGAGAGGCTAGATCTGACAACCTGGTCTCCTGTAAAAGGAAAATGTCGGCTTCAACACGGCCGAGAAAATCAAAGGCTGCGAATCTAGCCGTATCTGACTTTATACTGGCACAGTTAATAGATGCCAGCGTCAATGGGGTGAGTGCCACCATACAGGGTGATTAAATTAGACGGCCACACCCTTTACTTTCTCTTTCCCTTCTTTTTTGCCCCCTCATCCCCCGAAGAAGACGAGAGGGCAGGACCACTCTTGGATCTTTTTTTTTTACACTCCGATTGTTCCATATGGTCCCCGTCTCTGTCCGGCTCCGGTCTAGCCCTGCCCTCTGAGGAAGGTGCCTCAACAGGACAGGGCCCAGTTCCCCCCAGAGGCTCATTCTCCCTAGGCACCCCGTCCTCACCTTCCCCCTCCAAGGAGGGGGAGGAGATGGTATCGAGGACGAGGTATCGGTTTGACAGGTCAATCAGAGGGGGGGCAGTCAGGCATCCGTTTTGGACCTGGCCCATAGTACAAGGAACTTCAGAGGGCTCTGACCTCTTCTTTCTCCCTTTCCTTTTGCCCTTATCTTTCTTTTTGGGCCTCACCCCACTTTCCTCATCCACACTTTCATAGTGGGAGGAATCGGAAGGGTCGGCCATATTGCCTTTCTCTCTGTGAAGTCTCCTGATCTCCTCATCCAGCACGTTCTCTTCTAGGGCTTCAGCGGTTACAGGGCCAGCTTCAGGAGCAGGGGCTGAAGCTACCCCCGTCACCTGGGCACTCTCCAGCTCCCTACTCCTTCTACGATTTTCCTCCCGCCTTAGTTTGGCGGGGCCCTTTTTCCTCCTCACTAGCCCTGTTGCGCCCCCATCCCTGCCCGTACCCTCCCCAGCCGAGGCAACTTCGCAGCTCTCCTCAGCCGGAGCGGCCGCCGCACGGGCGAAGGCGCTAGGACAACGGCTAAAAGGGTGCCCGAGGACACCACACAGGTGGCACCGGATCTGCCTACAGGATGCGGCCAGATGACCCACCCCACCACACAAAGCGCAGACCTGCACAGTACACGCTGCGCTAAAGTGGGTGGGGCTGCCACACCTGTGACAGACCTTGGGTTGCCCCTGGTAGAAGACCTGGATCCTATCGCGTCCAAGGAAGGCGGCTGACGGAATGTGGGCAACTGTACTCCCTGAACGGTTGAGTTTGACGGAAAACGTCCAGGCCCCGGACCAGATCCCGTGCTCATCCAAGTTTTTCTTGGGCATATCCGTCACATCCCCATACCGACCAAGCCAGGTCATAATGTCATAACAAGAAAGTGACTCGTTACGGGTCAAAACGGTAACTTTCTTGACAGAGTTCTGACGGGAAATCGCCTTGACGGCAAAATCCCGCCAGCCGGGCTCGTTCTTTGCCACTTCGTAGTTTGACCAGAAGAGTTCGAGACCCTCTGGCCGTACGAAACTGACATCAAACTCAGATGAACCGTAGGGGTGAATGAGGGCAAAGATGTCACTTGCCCTGAATTCCATCTAAAGGAGGAGCTCAACCACTTTAGAGCGAGGTGGGCACGCATCCTCGCCCCTCCAAATCAGACGGACCACATTCCTACGGTTACTGTCCTGCCCGGTTGTCGGGAGGGACCAGACCACCTCCCCATTCCGCTCTCGGAAAGCCCCCAAACCGTGCCTCTCTATCCAGAAAGACAGGTCGACCTCACCCCTTCCCTCTACCTGGATCGACCTGTCGCCCCTGCGTAAAGCCTCCAGGAGGCGCTGTTGCAAGTGGCCTCCAGAGCCGGACAGAGATGGGGACCCCCCTGAACCCCCGGCAGTGACATTGGCATAGCTCCTAGAAGCAGTCACTACCGGGGGGGCAGCCAGACCAGACCCAGACCCAGAACCGTCAGTACAGCCACTCACACCACTACTCCCATCTTTATTCCCATTCATACCCGACTTTCCACTCTTACCACTACTAGTCCCACCATCATTCACTCCACTTACACTCCCACATGCACTCCTCTCATCCACAACACAACTACACTCAGCATTCTCACATCCTCCACTCATTACCTGCCTAACAGATTCTGGGCTGGCTGGGACTTGTAGTATAGCTGGTTTAATAATGTTCTTTGCTGTCTTAGCTGTTGCTGGGGTTGACGCCAAGGGCTCCTCCTCCATGGGCGATGTCCCTTCTGGAGTCTGGAGCTGCCCCCCCGGGCGCACCCCAGCTCCGCCCACACTCTCTGACACGCAGGGAATCCCCACCGTGCCAGCTGTGCCCGTCCGCACGGGCTCTGCAGCAGACTCTGATGCCCGGACACTCCCCTCCCTCACAGAGGAGTGCCCCGCAGCGCCCACAGAACATATAGTACTCGGAGGACCGCCCCCTGAGCACCTGGACCCACTATTCTCTGCCAACGGCACCAGGACACTCCCCCCCTCACAGGGGAGTGCCCCGCAGCGCCGGTAATGCCCACAGCACTCGGGGAACCGCCCCCCGAGCACGCGGCGGCATAGCTTGCCTCGCCACTTCCCACCATGAGCCCATCCTGCCCCTCCCTACCGGCAGGATGGGTGGGCTTCACATCTATTGCGCCTACAGCCTTTTCAGACGCCATGCTGTACCCCCCTTGCTGGCCCCGGTCCATGACAGGAACGGGGTCTGGCAGTTTGGGGGGCCCAGCAGCCTGAACCAACTTCACAACTGGCCCAGACTGCTTGAATGAATGAAAAACAAAAGATACCGTTTCCTGAACTTTCTGCTTCTTCCTTTTCTTCACTACATCATTCTTGCCAAGATCTTCACCAAAGGCAAAATCCTCAAAGCGGGTAGGTGACTCCTGCTGCACAATAGCTCTCAGCAAACCCCCACTAGCTGCGTCCTCTTCACAGCTATCCTCCATCTCCCCATCACTGGAAGGTAACGCCACTTGATAGGGCTCTGGGTAGCTATCTTGGGGGGACTGGGGGTCACATGCACCAGGGGCAGCATCCCCCTCACTCTCCACAGCTTCACCTGACTCTCCATCACCTTCCTCCTCTCCATCTTCCTCCTCACTGCTGTCCTCATGGCTGTCTGCACATGCATGCGGGTTTTTAAATCTTTCATTGTTAGTAAGTTTTTCCTTAAAGAACCCTGCATCCTCAGCAATGTTCCTTCTGGCCTCCTCCACCTCAGCCACCTTTGCCTTAAGAGCCCGCACCTGAGCAGTAAACTTCTGCCTCTTACCTGCAGAGGCATTGTCAGCCTGGTAGCGTGAAAACTTCAGGTCTTCCCTCAGGCTCCTAAGTTTTCTTCCCAACTCTTCATACTCCGCCATCTTGGATTGGATCCGTGACCCATACATCTCCAGAGACTCCCTTGGACCCCGTACCCCCCATTGCTGGGGTTCAGGGGTAGCAGAAGGTCCGCTGTTCTTGGCTGTAGCCTTGCGTCCTTCGGGTTTGGACGGGGGAGCGGGCTCCGCATTTCTGCGGGCCCTGCTGGAACGCCTCACCCCGACCTTGGAACCGGCTGTAGATGCTATCTTCCCCCCTCTCGCCAGCCGGGAACGAGAGGTAGAAGCCCGAGACTCCCTTGGCTCCATGCAGGAAAGCTCTCCCCAGGGGCCTGCCACACCCCTGGGAAGGCAGGTGAAAAACGCTGCTTCTCTCTGTGTGGAAGTCTGGAGCTCAAAGGAGACACACCCGACAACTTCACACACTGAAACTGCTGTGTTCAGAGGATGTGCTCTCTGCTGACACCTCTGTCCATGTCAGGAACTGTCAAGAGCAGGAGAAAATCCCCATAGCAAACATATGCTGCTCTGGACAGTTCCTGACATGGACAGAGGTGTCAGCAGAGAGCACTGTGGACAGACAGAAAATAAATCCCAAAAGAAAAGAATTTCCTCTGTAGTATACAGCCGCTAATAAGCACTGAAAGGATTTAGAGTATTCAATAGAAGTAGTTTACAAATCTGTTTAACTTTCTGGCACCAGTTGAGTACCCCGGAGTACCCCTTTAAATGGCCTTCTCTAGTACATAGTTGTCACACCTCCTCCCATAGACATGAATGGGGGGGGGTGATAGGGGATAAGATGTTTGAAGGATAGGAGATAAGATGTTTAGGGGCGGAGTACCAATTTAAAGGAATCCTCCTCCTCTTCTCTAAGCAGCCCTGGTAGAAGGACAATTGACTGAGGGTCTGAAAAGATGAAACCATATCAAGAAGATATGGGGGTGAACACCATCCACAGTGTTTCATAACTTGTAAAGGAATATTCTGGAAAAAATGTCATCCAAAAATAGGAAACAGATTAAATAATAATAAGTAGATAAATAATACAGATAAAGCAAGTCCTTACATTTAAAAGTAAGAAAGATCTGCTGGGAGCTGTAATCACTGTCTATGTAGAAGACATGAGCTTCTCCAGGGTCCTGTACAGTACATGCAGTGTCCCAAAAAAGTTACATGGAGCCGCCCTCACCTGGTGTCCAAAGGAGCAGCTAACTCTGGCACAGGTAAAGAGTGCAGAACATGTAATATCTCCCTGTACTGTAGGGGGCACTACCAGAAAGCCAGTCAGTGCATACACTTCAGTAATATATGGATTTAATCAGTGAATGCCCATAATGATTGATCAGTTCTTTCAGCCATTGACATGTTTCACAGATCTGGACTGTCCGTAGCATTGTGCTGTATGTGCTGGGAGTTGTAGTTTTACAACATCAGGAGGGCCACAGTTTGGGGACCACTTCTCAAAAAAAAAAAAAAAAAAAGAATCAGTCCATACAACCACAGAAATCGTTTGGCTGTCACCACTTATTGTTAACGGTCAATGAGAATCAAAGGGTTAACACAGCTAGGCTACTTTGATGCTGTGGATAGGTTTAGAGCAGCAAAGAACAAATATATCCATTTTGAAATTTAATAGACGAGAGTGCAAAGGTTACGAAAAAAGTAACAAAAATGATGTAGTAAAAATGGCAGTACAGATAGAGGCAAATCTATTACAAAAAAAGCCATAAAATAAATAATAACCTCTAAAAATATCAGTGAGAGATCCCACTGGAGTGGACAAACCTACAATCTGGGTAGAATCTCCTTGTGTCTGTGCAATAAGATTCTTTAAAAAAAAATCACCCCAGGATTTTTTTTGTTTATCCCCTTAAGGACCCAGCCATTTTTTGCACATCTGACCACTGTCACTTTAAACATTAATAATTCTGGGATGCTTTTACCTTTAATTCTGATTCCAAGATAGTTTTTTCGTGACATATTCTACTTTATGTTAGTGGTAAAATTTTGTCGATACTTGCATCATTTCTACGTGAATTTTGATGAAAAAATTGAAAATGTTGCATTTTTTTAACTTTGAAGCTCTCTGCTTCTGAATGATTTCAGCAGGCATCCCGGTCCGATCCCCGCCCGGCGCGCGTCAGGGGACGGAATTCTCCATGACGTACGCCTACGCCATGGGTCCTTAAGTACCAGGGTGTCATGCCGTAGGCGTACGTCAAGGGACCTTAAGGGGTTAATAATGTAGAGGATCTTGCGTATGCCTTGTGCTTACCTGTTTTAGCTAATGTGGCAGACATGGTGCTTTGTAGAGAGAGGGGGTGGAGTTTGATTACTGCACTTGGTCATCTTATTAGACTGCTGGTACTGAAGTTCACTCATGTAAACTCATTAGACTTATGTGGGTTGGGGGTCAGTTCATATTTAATGTTTAATGTGTTTTCCTATTCAAAGTGCGTTTTTTTAGAAAAATATTGTCATGAGGAGAAAGGGATTTGACCTTTAATCACAACTGAGGTGTTTTATGAAGCTTTAATATCTTTAGGCTGTGTTCACACACTGAATTTATACTGCATTGTTTCACAAATTTTTTTACTGAACTTTGGCTGTTTTTACTGCAATTTTCCAAAATTGTGTTACAAAATAACACTTTTTTTTTTTTTTACGATAAACTGCACAATTGCAGTGAAATAAAATGATAACCATGAAAAAAAAACTGCAAAAAACTGCTAAGCACAGCATAAACATGCAATGTGTGAACTCAGCCTCAGGGGAGGTATATAACTACTATATATCCTGATCCCATAGAGATAGCAACAGCAGCACACAGAGCTGGGAGGGGAGGTATATAACTACTATATATCCTGACCCCATAGAGTTATCAGCAGCGGAGACAGCACTTGCCTTAAAGGGGTACTCCGGTGAAAACCTTTTTTCTTTTAAATCAACTGGTGGCAGAATGGTAAACATATTTGTAAATTACTTCTATTAAAAAATTTTTAATCCTTCCTGTACTTATTAGCTGCTGAATACTACAGAGGAAATTCTTTTCTTTTTGGAATGCTCTCTGCTGACATCCCGACCACAGTTCTCTCTGCTGACGTTATTAAAATAATAATAATGCTTTATTTATTGTTGTCCTTAGTGGGCTTTGAACCCAAGTCCCCAGCACTGCAAGGCAGTAGTGCTAACCACTAAGCCACCATGCTGCCCTTAGCATACATTTGCTATGCATGGTTGCTAAAATGGACAGAGATGTCAGCAGAGAGCACTGTGCTCGTGATGTCATCAGTGTTCCAAAAAGAAAGGAATTTCCTCTGTAGCATTCAGCAGCTAATAAGTACTGGAAGGATTAAGATTTTTTAATAGAAGTAATTTACAAATATGTTTAACTTTCTGCCACCAGTTGATTTAAAAGAAAAAAGGTTTTCACCGGAGTACCCCTTTAATCTCCAAGAAATCATTGCAGCTCTGCAAGCTAGCTCCCTCTCTGAGTACTCTATGCATCCATAGTTGTAGGCCACCTCTGTGCATCCATAGTTGTAGGCCCCCTCTGTGCCACCATAGTTGTAGGCCCCCTCTGTGCCACCATAGTTGTAGGCCCCCCTCTGTGCCACCATAGTTGTAGGCCCCCTCTGTGGTTCCATAGTTGTAGGCCGCCTCTGTGCCCCGATAGTAGTAGGCCCCCTCTGTGCTTCCATAGTTGTAGGCCGCCTATGTGCATTCATAGTTGTAGGCACCCTCTGTTCCCCCATAGTTGTAGGCACCCTCTGTGCCCCCATAGTTGTAGGCCCCCTCTGTGCTTCCATAGTTGTAGGCCGCCTATGTGCATTCATAGTTGTAGGCACCCTCTGTTCCCCCATAGTTGTAGGCCCCCTCTGTGCCCCAATAGTTTTAGGCCCCCTCTGTGCCCCTATAGTTGTAGGCCCCCTCTGTTCCCCCATGGGTGTAGGCCCCTCGGTACTCCCATAGTTGTAGGCTCCCTCGGTGCTTGCATAGTTGTAGGCCACCTCTGTGCATCCATAGTTGTAGGCACCCTCTGTGCCCCCATAGTTGTAGGCCCCCTCTGTGCCCCCATAGTTGTAGGCCCCCTCTGTGCCCCCATATGTGTAGGCCCCTCAGTACCCCCATAGTTGTAGGCTCCATCTGTGCTTTCATAGTTGTAGGCCCCCTCTATGCATCCATAGTTGTAGGCATCCTCTTTGCTTCCATAGTTGTAGGCCATCTCTGTGCATCCATAGTTGTGGGCCGCCTCTGTGCATCCCTAGTTGTAGGCCCCCTCTTTGCCACCATAGTTGTAGGCCGCCTCTGTTCCCCCAAAGTTTTAGGCCCCCTCTGTGCATCCATAGTTGTAGGCCCCCTCTGTGCCACCATAGTTGTAGACCCCCTCTTTGCTTCGATAGTTGTAGGCCTCCTCTGTGCCCAATAGTTTTAGGCCGCCTCTGTGCCACCATAGTTGTAGGCCCCTTCTGTGCTTCCTTAGTTGTAGGCCGCCTCTGTGCTTCCAAAGTTGTAGGCTGCCTCTATGCCCCAGTAGTTGTAGGCCGCCTTTGTGCATCCATAGTTGCAGGCCACCTCTGTGCATCCATAGTTGTAGGCCGCCTCTTTGCATCCATAGTTGTAGGCCGCCTCTGTGCATCCATAGTTGTAGGCCCCCACTGTTCCTCCATAGTTGTAGGCCCCCTCTGTTCTCCCATAGTTGTAGGCCCCCTCTGTGCCCCCATGGGTGTAGGCCCCTCTGTACTCCCATAGTTGTAGGCTCCCTCTGTGCTTGCATAGTTGTAGGCCACCTCTGTGCATCCATAGTTGTAGGCCCCTCTGTTCCCCCATAGTTGTAGGCACCCTCTGTGCACCCATAGTTGTAGGCACCCTCTGTGCCCCCATAGTTGTAGGCCCCCTCTGTGCCCCCATATGTGTAGGCCCCTCTGTACACCCATAGTTGTAGGCTCCCTCTGTGCTTTCATAGTTGTAGGCCCCCTCTGTGGTTCCATAGTTGTAGGCCATCTCTGTGCATCCATAGTTGTGGGCCGCCTCTGTGCACCCCTATTTGTAGGCCCCCTCTGTGCCACCATAGTTGTAGGCCGCCTCTGTTCCCCCAAAGTTGTAGGCCCCCTCTGTGCCACCATAGCTGTAGGCCGCCTCTGTGCCCCCATAGTTGTAAGACCCCTCTGTGCCCCCATAGTTATAGGTCCTTTTGAGCTAGTTGTATCCCATATAGTTTTATGTTCTCTGCTCCTATGCTCCTCTAGTATGGGCTCAGACAGGACCCAGGACTTCTATGGGCCATAGCAGTAGGTCCTGTCTGACCTGGACTGAAATTGCAGTGCACAGAAGCTCACTGAAGCAGACTAGTTACCATCCTTACACCGGGCCTGCCAGCGGTTTCTTTTTGCTGGTGCTGCTCTCTGTGCTCTTCTCTAGACCTACATCACTGCTTCCTTAATGTGGCAGCAGGTGCCAGCCCTAAATATGATGTGTGTGACTGTACAGTCACAGTGCATGTGTTATTCTTTAGCCCCAGCAGCATTGCCCCGTGTAGGGCCCAGTTGCCTACAGGGCCCCCTGGGGGCCCTTACTGGGGTATTGGTTAAACCATTCCCTGATGGCGGCCTTCAAGGCAATTGTCTCTCAAATCTCAGCGGAACATAGCTAAAAATAATGTCATGTCTAATTGTCACAAATTAGAATGATATCATTCATCAATAATAATCAGAAAGTAGAATCCAGTCCCGTCCAGAATCATACAGAGTGTGAATTCTTAGGAAGTCAGCGCAAGACTCTAAACTCCGCTGAGTTCCTGAAGAAAACAAACACATTGTCAACATAGTTGATACATTTTTCACAAAACACATTGCTGTTTTTAGGCTTCGCTATATTTGCCATCTTCTGTAATACATGTCAAGGCTCTCAATCTGATTTTCCAACTCATTGAAGACATTCACCGGTTGCTGTTCAGCAATTTCATGAATTGCTTTTGAGTTTCTTATTCAGAGATTTGAAAATAGAAAAGTGGAAAAACAACCAATTCAGAAAAAAAGAACAAACACAAAGTTTAACTACTTGAGACTCCTCTGAAGTATCCTGAAGTCTTATACCTATCTATAGTCCATACTATATCTATCTATAGTCCATGCTATGAGTCCTCCATAGTTTCATCATCACTGGACCAACATGTCCAACAGAAAAATTGATACATTGGTAGATCAATGGGTTGGAATCAGAAAAGAAATGACCTTCTGACACAGTTTGTCATGTGTGATGGTGGACCATCACTTCCAAAATGAAAAAGTTCTATGGAGTGCTCGGAGTCTTTTGGTGGTACTCAAAGTGTTCTCCGACTGAATATCTGATATAAAACGCTCTGTAAATTACTAAATAAAGATAATCTGGGAAGGTCTCTGGGTTTGGCTTTAAAGGGGGACTCCGGTGCTCCAGCGTTCTGAACATTTTGTTTAGAATGCACGGAGCCAGAGGCTGTGATTGTGATGTCACGGCCATGCCCCCTCATGACTTCCCACTATGCCCCCTCCATTCATGTCTATGGGAGGGGGCATGTCTGCCGACACCCCCCCAACCTCCCATAGACATGAATGGAGGGGGCTGGGCATGACATCATGAGCGGGCGTGGCCGTGATGTCCCAACCACTGCCGCAGGAACCCGGCATTTGTTTAGAACGGCAGATGCTGTGGAAGATTCCGGGGGCCCCAGCAGCGGGACCCCAGTGATTAGAGTATCCCTTTAACACTTTATTTATCTTTTTGATTGTAGACATCAGTTTTGGACTGGGGTTTCTTGGACCAACCAAGATCAAAGACTTCACCAATAGACCAAATCCTGGTCGAGTAGTCATGTCTCAGCAAAGTTCATAGAAGTAAGTGGAGGGGAGTCCTGAACATCTATCATGGTCTACGTCCCTGAAGACGCTTTTTAGACCCTTTTTTAGACCCTTTAAGCCCTATCATATATAAGCGACTACTTACCTCATCATTAACCCTCACTATTACTACACACTCTCTCGGTGACATCCTCAGGGGACTATGGAGCAGTGATCCTGTACGAAGATGTCCTCAGGGCACTATGGAACAGTGGTCCTGTACGGTGACGTCCTCAGGGGACTACAGAGTAGTGGTAGTGCTGGACAGGGAGGAGTGCCTATAATTTTTTTTTTTTTGCTTCCTGTCCTTGCCCCTGGACATTTGTTGACAAGCTTGAAATACCCCTTTAGTCAGCTAAGAATGTGTCACGCATAGCCTTTATTCTTTACTAGCAATATTTATTGACTATTAGCATTATAAGTATTATTAACAACTTTATTGTAAAGGCAACATACTCGGCAGTGTTGGGAAAATCGAGTATTCATTTACCTCACTGGTGACCACATGACCCACTTGCAGTAAGGAAATGCATAGAGTGTGCAGGATATAGGCATAAAAAATAAAATCAACTGGAGTGCTTCCTTAAGCATACAGATCTGAACATGTAAGTGCTTGGCTTGAAAGGCTATATATATATATATATATATATATATATATATATATATATACACATACATATATATATATATATATATATATATATATATATATACATATATATATATATATATATATATACATATACATATATATATATATATATATATATATATATACATATATATATATATATATATATATATATATATATATATATAGCAACAGGAGAATACAGCAGCACACTGCTAGCACAAAGACATAGATAAAACATGAGTATATAGATGAAACATGAGTATATAGATAAAACATGAAAAGCTATACAGCTGTAGTGCAATAAATGAAAATATGAAATTATGAAATTATGAAACAGTGAGGTACTTCACTGTTTCATAATTTCATATTTTCATTTGTTGCACTACAGCTGTATAGCTTTTCATGTTTTATCTATATACGCATGTTTCATCTATATACTCATGTTTTATCTATATCTTTGTGCTAGCAGTGTGCTGCTGTATTCTCCTGTTGCTGTATATTTAGCCCAGCAGCCTGCACCTGTAAGCCAGGTCTTTACAATAGTTTGGAATCAATAGTGCTGGCCAACTTATTCTTTGGTTCTTTGGTTTTATAAATAAATATATAGATTACAGATTACATATTTCTAATTTGAGAAATGAAGTGCTCAAGTTTTAGGGGTATATACAGCCCCATAGTAATGTTCACCAGGTGGGGGAAAAAAAAACTCATGGACAAACAAGTATTATAGCAAATAAAACAAGGTTTTGTTCTGATTAATTTAATACCATATCTTTCTAATGGTCAGAACTCTACTTTTATGATACAGAGCTCCAAAGCCCCAGCAGAGACATAGACTTATATGATTGAATTCTGTCTGCCTGCAGCCGCCACTAAAAAGGGAAGGAGCAGAAACATTTCAATGCCGAACCTCCTCTCCCACTAGGCCAGAAATTGAAAATACGAGCATCTATATATATTTAGATTAGAGACAATAGTCCTTTTATGTCTAGAGGTAGCAGGGCTGAATTTGTGGTCTGCTCTGCTGTGTCTGGAATGGGTAAATGTTCTAGTAAGAGATGCAGTCACATATGCTAGCAGTTAGGGCATAAAGGTAACGGTAGAGCTGTTGGTGATTGCCAAACTAATAAAATAGCATTTTGTATTTCTCAGCCAAGTGTCAAGGAGGTGGGGCCTAGCTGCTCTAGTGCCACAGCCTTGCAAGCCTCCTTACTCCCCTCACCTCACCGCCTCCTTGATTTGTACACAGAGCAAGTAAGAAGGGCCTGGGATGTGAGGACAAATGAGGAGGCGGGCCAGCTTTGGCACTTGACACTTTAACACTCTACAATAAGCTCCTCTTATTCCAGTCCATGCAGACAGCACAGCACATGGCAGCAGTCGATATTAGTCAGAGCTTGTCAGTGTAGACCAGTTTTTCCCAACCAGCTTGCCTCCTGCTGTTGCAAAACTACAACTCCTGTGTTGCCCACATGAGTTTGGAGTTTTTAAAAATCATGGCTTATAAAAAAAAAGACCACTAGCGGTCCTCATAGCATCCAGAAAATAATCCTACCCGGCTTCAGCATAATCTTTCTCCCAGCTGAAACAAAGGCTGGGACAAAGTCCAGGAAGTGAGAGTGGGACTAGCACTCCTCTGTGCTTTATGCCTATCCTAATAGACTGCAGCATGAAAGTAGGAGAAGAGGGGTTTACAGGGGAGCCTGCAGTGAGTGGAAGAGGAGACCCAGCACAGCACAGCAGACTCAGGGAGGAAGTGAATGCATAGTGAGTGAGGGCACGCCCCTTTCTGAGCAGTGGATGTCAGAATGAGTGAGCAGCAGAACAGAGGGATTGGTGATCCAAATGCAGAAGCTAGACACATATAAAATGACATGTAAATAATTTACATGGCCTAGTGAGGAACATATATAAACAACATTTTTTTCTGTGATATGACAAGAACACTCGAAACTAGGGCAGAAATTTCATTATATCAGACAGCAACAACAGTGACAGACATAATGTCACAATCTTTTTCTTTGCTTTGCTTGTCTTTGTTTTTCGGTAAAAGCTGAGGAGCCAGACATATTAAATCAGTATTAGGTTGTGAAGTTCTATGAGGTGATGCAAGAAGCAGTCAAGTTTTCATCAAAACATAAAAAGCAATGAGAGGTCACATAAAAAAAAATAGAAAAAAACAAATTTCACTTGACATTGATGTGTCCTCGCTGTCTCCACCGCGGGGGCCTCTGCCAAAGGGCCAGATGAAAAGAAGAGGAGAAGTCTAAAAATACAAAAAAAAAAGATAAAAGACAGAAACAATGGAGGGTTGGAGGCTTTACCGTGGACATCGACTCTCACTCACATCCAAGATCTGTGTCCAGGGAGTAAAAAGAAAGAGCCTCGGAGCTACAATGCGCATAGAGCAACATTTCAATGGCAGTAAAACTCCACGGCGTCTTTAGCTGGAGGGTCCGGCTGCATTTCAAACCACTTGAGCTTCCATTCCATGCTTTACGAGATCCCTATAATCCCCGAATAGAAATATTTTGTGCCGGAGCCCTGCAGCGTGACTTCTATTCCGTCTGGAGTTTGTCAGTCTGCAATAAAATAAAACCCTTCAACACTGTGTCCAGATTCCTGACTCTGATGTTTGAGGCTTTCAAAGAAGACAGTCCAGAAGTCACAGTAGTCGGCACTCCAACCCCTTACGTACAGAGCCAACTAGACAATGAGCAACATCCAGTGTACATGCACTAGGGATTATAGGCGTGCACATGGGGTGTGACGGGTGTGCCTGGGCACACCCTAATCAAGCCCAGGGGGGATCCGCGGCCGCCACTGAACAGCACGCAGGGGGCCCCTGTCACATTCTGGACATCCCTGTGTCCCGAAAGATCTTGTCGGGACACAAGGATGCCCCAGTTACCTTTCTGCGGCGGCCCCCGCGTTAACTTCCAGGGGCCGCCGGGAGGTAGTGCACGCAGGGACGTCACTGAAGTTCCGTGCGTGCGCCCATAGCAACAGAGGAGTGGAGCACCAACGAGGAGGACGCGCGCCGGCCGGCATGGTAAGTCACCAGCACCAGCTGGCAGCACGTCCTCTTCAGTGCTCTGACCACCATTCCTCCGGTCCCGGGACCTACTGCTATGGTCGGAGGAGCGGTGCTCGGAATACTGAAGTGGGGCAGTACACAGACACACAGCCTCCAGCCATACACTGTATATGGCTGAAGGCTGTATGTCTGTGGGGGAACATACTGCGCCTAATGTGGGGAACTATACTGCACCTTATGTGGGGAACTATACTGCACCTAATGTGGGGGAACTGTACTGCACCTAATGTGGGGGAACTGTACTGCACCTAATGTGGGGGAATTATACTGCACCTAATGTGGAGAACTATACTGGACCTAATGTGGGGGAACTGTACTGCACCGAATGTGGGGGAACTTTACTGCACCTAATGTGGGGAACTGTACTGCCCCTAATGTGGGGTAACTGTACTGCCGACCTAATGTGGGGGAACTGTACTGCACCTAATGTGGGGGAACTATACTGCACCTAATGTGGGGGAACTGTACTGCACCTAATTTGAGGAACCATATTGCACCTAATGTGGAGGAACTGTACTGCACCTAATTGAGGGGAACTATACTGCACCTAATGTGGAGAACTATACTGCACCTAATGTGGGGGAACTGTACTGCACCTAATGTGGGGGAACTGTACTGCACCTAATGTGGGGGAACTATACTGTCAACCTATTGTGGGGGAACTGTACTGCCAACCTAATGTGGGGAACTGTACTGTACCTAATGTGGGGGAACTATACTGCACCTAATGTGGGGGAAATATACTGCACCTAATGTGGGGGAACTGTACTGCACCTAATGTGGGGGAACTGTACTGCACCTAATGTGGGGAAACTGTACTGCCCCTAATGTGGGGGAACTGTACTGCACCTAATGTGGGGGAACTGTACTGCCCCTAATGTGGGGGAACTGTACTGCCAACCTAATGTGGGGGAACTATACTGCACCTAATGTGGAGAACTATACTGCACCTAATGGGGGAACTGTACTGCACCTAATGTGGGGAAACTGTACTGCACCTAATGTGGGGGAACTGTACTGCACCTAATGTGGGGAAACTGTACTGCACCTAATGTGGGGAAACGGTACTGCACCTAATGCTGGGGAACTGTACTGCACCTAATGTTTGGGAACTATACTGCCAACCTAATGTGGGGGAACTATACTGCCACTCTAATGTGGGGGAACTGTACTGCACCTAATGTGGGGGAACTGTTCTGCACCTAATGTGGGGGAACTATATTGCCAACCTAATGTGGGGGAACTATACTGCACCTAATGTGGGGGAACTATACTGCACCTAATGTGGGGGAACTGTACTGCAACTAATGTGGGGAAACTGTACTGCCAACCTAATGTGCGAGGACTTATACTGCACCTATATGAGGCAGGTTTGTTTATGAATGTGTACATGCAAGCAAAAGTGTATTTGTGTGTATGTGTATGTGTATATATATATATATATATATATATATATATATATATATATATACACACACACACGCACGGCGTGAGTTTGTGCTTTAGGGTGCACACCGTAATGCAATAGTCTGTGCATGCCTATGCTAGGGATGGTGGTCAAAGAAGAATGAATGGGCTGCACTCACCGGATTCCGGTACATCATAGGCGCTGTTCTTTATTTTCATAGGTGCAGTAAAAACATCAATTGCAGTAGGACGCACAAGATGGTATAGACGCCATAAGTCAAATCATTCACAGGTGACAGCTATTGCACTAATACTGTGTGGTGTGCCACGGAGTGTGATGTGGGGGGTAAGACGGCAGATGTTATGGCCCCAGGGGTAGATGGTATAAACCCCTTCTTATCGTGATGCCAGAGCGTGGTTTGGCTTTATAACCCCCCAAAGGTAGTACCGCTAATCCTAGGGTAGGCAGGCACAAGAAAGAGTCCAAGGTCAGGGGGTAACGGTAGCTTTTACCGAGGTAAGACAGATGGTACAGTCTATGCAGTACAGCCAATATCCCAGAGAGGTGGCCAGTGACACAGGGGGACCTCACAGGCTTGCTGGGACTTGCAGTGACGTGACAGACTATAATGCAGGCCACGGTGACTTTAGATGACTTGACTTGACTTGAGATGGTGACAGACAATTGAGATGACTTACTCAGGACTGACTGGTGCTGCAGTAATTAAGACTTGAGGCCTCCAGTGGCTGGGCACTGGAACACTTGACTGCACTGGACCTCAGCAGGAACTCAAGAGCATGGAAAAGAGAGAGATTACATAGGGGGGCTGTGCAAGGAGCCCATAGGTCACTTGGGAGGTCACCTGGTCACTGGGGTTCTCTGGGTAACAATACAATCATGGTTTACAGATTTAAAGGTGTATTACACTTATAATACATAACTACACATAACTTGTAGATATTAGGGGGTTTGCTGCAGGAGAGCCCCAAGGACATGCATGGACTCTGCCTGACAGGGTAGAAGTACAGTACGACAACATCCCATACTGGGACATTACAACTGCCACTAAGTGGAAAAGTTAAGACATCCCTGACCTTCAACACCTGATTATTGTTACTCACCATAATTGTCTAATGGAGAGGTCTATTGCCTCCGTCTTGCACAGCTTTCCTCGCTTCTCCGCTGCCTGGTCCAAGTGGCTTGAGTATAGAAGTCTAGAACCACATTGCTAAGATAACTGTACATTCTCATTTATTCGCCCAAGCGTTGATACGATTACATTACTTAATATGTTGTCTTAACTGCAGGAGCTGAGTTAAAGTTATGGTTTAAGTTCTGTTTTCTCTTAGGGTATGTTCACACTGAGGAATTGGAGAGGAATTGCCACGAGTAATTCTGCTCGCTTTTTCCTCTCCAATTCATTCAGCAGTGAAAATCCCCATAGAGCTGTGCAGAATTTCTGCCCCTCAGTTCACACTGAGGAATTTCCTCAAGCAGAATTCTGACGGGGAAGTATGTTCCGCTTGAAGAAAGTACATGTTCTTTCTTTCAGGCGGAATCAGCGTCGTTCTCCCATAGAGATCAATGTTATTTTTTTTTTTTTTAGTCGGAAGCATTTCCACGCGGAATCCGCGTGGAATCGTTGTGGAATTGGCGTGGAATTGGCGCATGAAAAAAAAAATGTTATGAATAGAAATACTTGATACTCCTCCTCCGCATGAAACCTGCATTTCTGTGTGGAATTCTGCGCAAATTCTGCGCCAATTCCACATGATTTCCGTGCCAATTCCTCGTGAAATTCCATGCAAAATCTCTGTGAGTTCTTGTGGAAAAGTAACAATATTTTGATGCAGAAAATTTCTGCTTGATTTCCGCCCCAATTCCTCAGTGTGAACATACCCTTAGACTTCTTCTTGTCTTGGCCCTTTGGGGCCGGATTGGATAAGCATTGTAGATATTTACTCTCTTGGACCAACTAGCTATCGATGTTCTTGTGGCTTTATCTTGCAATATGTCAGTTTCTAATGTGCTTTTCTGTGTGTTGTAATTTTGCAATGCTTGTCCGTTTTGCTGTAACTTTTATTGAAAACGTCAATAAAATTTAAGTTATAAAAATAAAAGTTAGGGAAGTGCTGGATTGATAGGGGTTTCCATGGGGGAAGCACAAGAGAAATCTTGGAGACAATTGTGTGAGGTGCGGATGAAGCAAGAGCACAGTTGTAAGTCTTAAAAGGATCAGAGATTATGTGAGGGGCATTATTGGGAGATCAGCTAGGAGATATATGGAGGGAACAGGCTGTGGACGGCCTTGTATGTCATGGTGAACAGTTTAAATTGAATAATTTGGGCAGCCACTAAAGAGATTGGTAAAGGAGGAGCAAGTGGAGAGGTGGATTAGTCAGGTAGCAGAGTTGAGGCTAGATTTGAGCAGAGCAATAGTGTTTGATGGAAGGCCACAGAGGAGAATGTTGCAGTAGTCCAAGCAGGAGATGATGAGGGCATGTGCCAATAGTTAAGTTGAGTGAAAGTTCAAGAATGAGTGGATTCGAGAAATGTCTTAAAGGTGTAGGCGGCAGGAGGGGGGTGAGGTTCTGGATGTGTGATTTGAACAAACTCAAAGGTGACACCAAGGCCGCCGGCTTGTGGGACTCAGGGAGAGTGGATCCATACCTCCCAGTGGACCATACCTCCCAACTTTTTCTGAGAGTAAAGAGGGACAAGCCACACACCTAACAACACTCATGGGCATGCCATGACCATGTCCTTAGTCACACCCTAACCACGCCTGCACCTGCAGAATGGGAATACCTCTTAACAGCAATAATGTCAGTCTGTCACCTAAGTTTAGGAGGACATTCTATACTGACAGACTGGCCCCCATCATTATCACTACAGACTATATACTTCGGGCTACGACTCATCTCTGGAGAACATGGTGGGAAAAAAAAAACATTTTAGGCTCCAAACTTTTCCAATAACTATAATGCCCCAAACTGTAATAATGCCCCCCTTAGTAGATTTGGTAGCAGCAGATGTCCCCCACATTAGTTTGGCAGCAGATTCCCCTAGTATTAGTCAGCAGATTTCCCCCAATATTAGGCGACAGATTCCCCCCATAGTAGGTGGTAGATTCCCCCCATAGTAGGCGACAGATTCCCCACATAGTAGGCGGTAGATTCCCCCCATTGTAGGCGGCAGATTCCCCCCATAGTAGGCGACAGATTCCCCATATAGTAGGCAGTAGATTCCCCACATAGTAGGCGGCAGATTCCCCTCATAGTAGGTGGCAGTACCCCCCATAGTGGGTGGCAGTACCCCCCCATAATTTGCGGCAGTACCCCCCATAGTAGGTGGAAGTACCTCCCATAGTAGGCAGCAGTCCCCCCTTTAGTAGGTGGCAGTTTCCCCCACAGTAGGCAGAAGTACCCCCATATCAAGCATAAATTCCCCCATAGTAGTCAATTGCAGTTTCCCCATAGTAGGCATTGACAGTACCCCCCATATTAGGCAGCAGTACCCGAATATTAGGCAGCAGTAGCCCTATGCTAGGCAGCAGTACCCCCATAGTAGGCAGCAGTACCCTATAATAGACAGAAGTGTCCCCCATAGTAACCCCCTTCCCCCATATTAGGCAGCAGTGTTACCCATAGTAGGCCCCCTTCCCCAAGATTAGGCATCATTGTCCCCCATAGTAGGCCCCCTTTCCCCAGATTAGGCAGCAACATCCCCATAGTAGACCCACTTCCCCCAGATTAGGCAGCAGGGTCCCCCATAATAGGCCCCCTTCTTCCAGATCAGGCAGCAGCATTCCCCATAGTAGGCCCCCTTTCCACAGATTAGGCAGCAGGTTCCCCCATAGTAGGCCCCATTTCCCCAGATTAGGCAGCAGTGTCCCCCATAGTAGTCCCCCTTCCCCCAGATTAGGAGGCAGTGTCCTCCATAGAAGGTCCCCTTCCCCCAGATTAGGTAGCAGTGTCCCCCATAGTAGGCCCCCTTCCCCCAGATTAGGCAGCAGTGTCATTAGGAGGCATGTACAGTCAAATGCGGGACATGTGGGGGCAGTTCCGGGACATCACCCTAAAAGTGGAAATGTCCCCAGGATCTGGGACAGTTGGGAGGTATGCCATTGACTGTGATTGCTAGATCAGGTGGGGAGGGGGTAGAGCAAGGAATTTAGTTTTTTCCATGTTACGTTTAAGAAAGCAGAAGAAAAAGAAGGATATTATAGCTGACAGACATTCTGGGATCTTGGATAGAAGGGAAGTAACATCTGAAACAATCTGGTATATGGAACCAAAGTAAAGGAATGAAGGGCAGTGCTGATCAACTGGTAACCAGTGATCCGCAGCACCTATCATCCCTTTCCTTTTGTTCCTTATATTACATATGATACAGCAGTAATCTTAAATTGGCTGAGACTATCCTCACCTACTGTGAGCCTGACCCTTGTCAAAGCAATTCATAGGTCAGATGCCCGTCAACAAAAATCTGCATGTAATGATCGACATTGGAGATTGCTCTGATGTCTGTCATTTAAATAGCTAAATGTTGCAATCTATACCGATCGTGGCATTAACACATTAAAAACCAGTAATCCCTGGCCTCTAGTGGTTCCCGATGGGTTGCTGGGGAAGCCTGGCGACAAAAACGCTGCCAGGAAAATGTAATAAAAAGTGATAAAAAAGCCAGAACTACCGTTATTTCCTTAAAAATGAAATAAATAAACCCTAACACCGCTCCATAAAAAAATAAAATAGTTATAGGAGTCAGGACATGGCAATGAACAGATTTTTTTTTTTTATTTAAAGTTAGATTTTTTTTTTTACCACAAATAGTATCAATGGTATTATTGGAATCATACTGACCCATAGAATAAAGTTAGCATGTCAGTTTTACCGTATTGGGAACTACGGAAAAATTATTGCCCCACAAAAAAAAAATGCACAATTCCATTTTTTTTTATGTTTGACTATTTTTTTTTCTGGCTCAGTAATGCATTATATGATAAAATTAAGTATGCCAATGAAAAAGTACAACTTACTCAACAAAAAAAAAGCACTTATACAACTCTGTCAGTGAAAATATATAAAAAAAAAATACCTGTTTGATGCAAAAACTATTTAAAAAAATAAAGGGAACACTAAGATAACACATCCTAGATCTGAATGATTGAACTAATTGTATGAAATGCTTTCGTCATTACATAGTTGAATGTGCTGACAACAAAATCACACAAAAATGATCAATGGACATCAAATTTATCAACCTATGGATGTCTGGATATTGAGTCACACTCAAAATCAAAGTGGAAAACCACACTACAGGCTGATCCAACTTTGATGTAATTGTGGTGGACCACTGATGTATGGCGGGATCAATACATTAGAGTCTTTGTATAAATTGTCCATACACGCTCTGACTTGTAGTTGAACAGGATTAGTGATGACATATAACTTTTCTTTTAGCATTTTTGACTAGGCATATAACAACTGGACTATGCATTTTACAGTTAACTATACACAACATGACATTTTGACTATGTACGTAACATACTATGCATGACTAGTGTCACGATGCCGGCTGGCAGGTAGTGGATCCTCTGTGCCAGAGAGGGATTGGCGTGGACCGTGCTAGTGGACCGGTTCTAAGCCACTACTGGTTTTCACCAGAGCCCGCCGCAAAGCGGGATGGTCTTGCTGCGGCGGTAGTGACCAGGTCGTATCCACTAGCAACGGCTCACCTCTCTGGCTGCTGAAGATAGGCGCGGTACAAGGGAGTAGGCAAAGGCAAGGTCGGACGTAGCAGAAGGTCGGGGCAGGCAGCAAGGATCGTAGTCAGGGGCAACGGCAGAAGGTCTGGAAACACAGGCAAGGAACACACAAGGAACGCTTTCACTGGCACTAAGGCAACAAGATCCGGCAAGGGAGTGCAGGGGAAGTGAGGTGATATAGGGAAGTGCACAGGTGAACACACTAATTGGGACCACTGCGCCAATCAGCGGCGCAGTGGCCCTTTAAATCGCAGAGACCCGGCGCGCGCGCGCCCTAGGGAGCGGGGCCGCGCGCGCCGGGACAGAACAGACGGAGAGCGAGTCAGGTAGGGGAGCCGGGGTGCGCATCGCGAGCGGGCGCTACCCGCATCGCGAATCGCATCCCGGCTGGCAGCGGAACCGCAGCGCCCCGGGTCAGAGGACGTGACCGGAGCGCTGCCGCGGGGAGAGTGAAGCGAGCGCTCCGGGGAGGAGCGGGGACCCGGAGCGCTCGGCGTAACAGTACCCCCCCCCTTGGGTCTCCCCCTCTTCTCAGAGCCTGAGAACCTGAGGAGCAGACTTTTGTCTAGGATGTTGTCCTCAGGTTCCCAGGATCTCTCTTCAGGACCACAACCCTCCCAGTCCACTAAAAAAAAATTTTTCCCTCTGACCTTTTTGGCAGCTAAAATTTCTTTGACCGAGAAGATGTCCGAGGAGCCAGAAACAGGAGTGGGAGGAACAGATTTGGGAGAAAAACGGTTGAGGATGAGTGGTTTGAGAAGAGAGACGTGAAAGGCATTAGGGATACGAAGAGAGGGAGGAAGCAGAAGTTTATAAGAGACAGGATTAATTTGACACAAAATTTTGAAAGGACCAAGATAGCGTGGTCCCAACTTGTAGCTAGGGACACGGAAGCGGACATATTTAGCGGAGAGCCATACCTTGTCTCCAGGGGAAAAAACGGGGGGAGCTCTTCTTTTCTTATCCGCGAACTTCTTCATGCGTGATGAAGCCTGTAAGAGAGAATTTTGGGTCTCTCTCCATATGATGGAAAGGTCACGAGAAATTTCATCCACAGCGGGCAGACCAGAGGGCAAGGGAGTAGGGAGGGGGGGAAGAGGGTGACGGCCGTACACCACGAAAAATGGGGATTTGGAGGAAGACTCAGAGACCCTGAAGTTATACGAGAATTCGGCCCATGGGAGGAGATCTGCCCAGTCATCCTGGCGGGAGGAAACAAAATGTCGCAAATAATCACCCAAGATCTGGTTAATCCTTTCTACTTGTCCATTGGACTGGGGATGATATGCAGAAGAAAAATTTAATTTAATCTTGAGTTGTTTACAGAGAGCCCTCCAGAATTTAGACACGAATTGGACGCCTCTATCCGAGACAATCTGCGTAGGCAACCCGTGAAGACGAAAAATGTGTACAAAAAATTGTTTAGCCAACTGAGGGGCAGAAGGAAGACCAGGAAGAGGGATGAAATGTGCCATTTTGGAGAATCGATCAACGACCACCCAAATAACAGTGTTGCCACGGGAAGGGGGTAAATCAGTAATAAAATCCATACCAATCAGAGACCAAGGCTGTTCGGGGACAGGCAGAGGATGAAGAAAACCAGCGGGCTTCTGGCGAGGAGTCTTATCCCGGGCACAGATAGTGCAGGCTCGCACAAAGTCCACAACATCCGTCTCCAGAGTCGGCCACCAATAGAAGCGGGAGATGAGTTGCACAGATTTCTTGATACCCGCATGACCTGCGAGATGGGAGGAGTGACCCCATTTGAGGATTCCGAGGCGTTGGCGAGGAGAAACAAAGGTCTTTCCTGGAGGAGTCTGCCTGATGGAGGCAGGAGAAGTGGAGATCAGGCAGTCAGGTGGAATGATGTGTTGCGGAGAGAGTTCAACTTCTGAGGCATCCGAGGAACGAGAGAGAGCATCGGCCCTAATGTTCTTATCGGCAGGACGAAAGTGAATCTCAAAATTAAATCGGGCAAAGAACAGAGACCACCGGGCCTGGCGAGGATTCAGCCGTTGGGCAGACTGGAGGTAGGAGAGGTTCTTGTGGTCGGTGTAGATAATAACAGGAGAACTTGATCCCTCCAGCAGATGCCTCCATTCCTCAAGTGCTAATTTAATGGCTAGAAGCTCTCGATCCCCGATGGAGTAGTTCCTCTCCGCTGGAGAGAAGGTCCTAGAGAAAAAACCACAAGTGACAGCATGCCCGGAAGAATTTTTTTGTAGAAGAACAGCTCCAGCTCCCACTGAGGAGGCATCAACCTCCAATAGGAAGGGTTTGGAAGGGTCAGGTCTGGAGAGGACGGGAGCCGAAGAAAAGGCAGACTTGAGTCGTTTAAAGGCGTCTTCTGCTTGAGGAGGCCAGGACTTGGGATCAGCATTTTTTTTGGTTAAAGCCACGATAGGAGCCACAATGGTAGAAAAATGTGGAATAAATTGCCTGTAATAATTGGCGAACCCCAAAAAGCGTTGGATAGCACGGAGTCCGGAGGGGCGTGGCCAATCTAAGACGGCAGAGAGTTTGTCTGGATCCATCTGTAGTCCCTGGCCAGAGACCAAATATCCTAGAAAAGGAAGAGATTGGCATTCAAACAGACATTTCTCAATTTTGGCATAGAGTTGGTTGTCACGAAGTCTCTGAAGAACCATACGGACATGCTGGCGGTGTTCTTCTAGATTGGCAGAAAAAATTAGGATATCGTCCAGATATACAACAACACAGGAGTATAACAGATCACGAAAAATTTCATTGACAAAGTCTTGGAAGACGGCAGGGGCGTTGCACAGTCCAAAGGGCATGACCAGATACTCAAAGTGTCCATCTCTGGTGTTAAATGCCGTTTTCCACTCGTCCCCCTCTCTGATGCGGATGAGGTTATAGGCGCCTCTTAAGTCCAATTTAGTGAAGATGTGGGCACCTTGGAGGCGATCAAAGAGTTCAGAGATGAGGGGTAAGGGGTAGCGGTTCTTAACCGTGATTTTATTAAGACCGCGGTAGTCAATGCAAGGACGTAGGGAGCCATCTTTTTTGGACACAAAGAAAAATCCGGCTCCGGCAGGAGAGGAGGATTTACGGATAAAGCCCTTTTTTAGATTCTCCTGGACGTATTCGGACATGGCAAGAGTCTCTGGGGCAGAGAGAGGATAAATTCTGCCCCGGGGTGGAGTAGTGCCCGGGAGGAGGTCGATAGGGCAATCATAAGGCCTGTGAGGAGGTAGAGTCTCAGCTTGTTTTTTGCAGAAAACATCCGCGAAGTCCATATAGGCCTTAGGGAGACCGGTTACTGGAGGAACCACAGAGTTACGGCAAGGGTTACTGGGAACCGGTTTTAGACAGTTCTTGGAACAAGAGGACCCCCAACTCTTGATCTCCCCAGTGGACCAATCCAGGGTAGGGGAATGAAGTTGAAGCCAGGGAAGTCCAAGGAGAATTTCCGAGGTGCAATTGGGGAGGACCAAAAGTTCAATCCTCTCATGATGAGATCCGATGCTCATAAGAAGGGGCTCCGTGCGGAAACGTATGGTACAGTCCAATCTTTCATTATTTACACAATTGATGTAGAGGGGTCTGGCGAGACTGGTCACCGGGATGTTGAACCTGTTGACGAGAGAGGCCAAAATAAAATTTCCTGCAGATCCTGAGTCCAAGAAGGCCACTGTAGAGAAGGAGAAGGCAGAGGCAGACATCCGCACAGGCACAGTAAGACGTGGAGAAGCAGAGTAGACATCAAGGACTGTCTCACCTTTGTGCGGAGTCAGCGTACGTCTTTCCAGGCGGGGAGGACGGATAGGACAATCTCTTAGGAAGTGTTCGGTACTAGCACAGTACAGGCAGAGGTTCTCCATACGGCGTTGTGTCCTCTCTTGAGGTGTCAGGCGAGACCGGTCGACCTGCATAGCCTCCACGGCGGGAGGCACAGGAACAGATTGCAGGGGACCAGAGGAGAGAGGAGCCGAGGAGAAGAAACGCCTCGTGCGAACAGAGTCCATATCTTGGCGGAGTTCCTGACGCCTTTCGGAAAAACGCATGTCAATGCGAGTGGCTAGGTGAATAAGTTCATGTAGATTAGCAGGAATTTCTCGTGCGGCCAGAACATCTTTAATGTTGCTGGATAGGCCTTTTTTGAAGGTCGCGCAGAGGGCCTCATTATTCCAGGACAATTCTGAAGCAAGAGTACGGAATTGTACGGCATACTCGCCAACGGAAGAATTACCCTGGACCAGGTTCAACAGGGCAGTCTCAGCAGAAGAGGCTCGGGCAGGTTCCTCAAAGACACTTCGGATTTCCGAGAAGAAGGAGTGTACAGAGGCAGTGACGGGGTCATTGCGGTCCCAGAGCGGTGTGGCCCATGACAGGGCTTTTCCGGACAGAAGGCTGACTACGAAAGCCACCTTAGACCTTTCAGTGGGAAACAGGTCCGACATCATCTCCAGATGCAGGGAACATTGGGAAAGAAAGCCACGGCAAAACTTAGAGTCCCCATCAAATTTATCCGGCAAGGATAAGCGTATCCCAGGAGCGGCCACTCGCTGCGGAGGAGGTGCAGGAGCTGGCGGAGGAGATGACTGCTGAAGCTGTGGTAGTAACTGTTGTAGCATAACGGTCAGTTGAGACAGCTGTTGGCCTTGTTGCGCTATCTGTTGTGACTGCTGGGCGACCACCGTGGTGAGGTCAGCGACAACTGGCAGAGGAACTTCAGCGGGATCCATGGCCGGATCTACTGTCACGATGCCGGCTGGCAGGTAGTGGATCCTCTGTGCCAGAGAGGGATTGGCGTGGACCGTGCTAGTGGACCGGTTCTAAGCCACTACTGGTTTTCACCAGAGCCCGCCGCAAAGCGGGATGGTCTTGCTGCGGCGGTAGTGACCAGGTCGTATCCACTAGCAACGGCTCACCTCTCTGGCTGCTGAAGATAGGCGCGGTACAAGGGAGTAGGCAAAGGCAAGGTCGGACGTAGCAGAAGGTCGGGGCAGGCAGCAAGGATCGTAGTCAGGGGCAACGGCAGAAGGTCTGGAAACACAGGCAAGGAACACACAAGGAACGCTTTCACTGGCACTAAGGCAACAAGATCCGGCAAGGGAGTGCAGGGGAAGTGAGGTGATATAGGGAAGTGCACAGGTGAACACACTAATTGGGACCACTGCGCCAATCAGCGGCGCAGTGGCCCTTTAAATCGCAGAGACCCGGCGCGCGCGCGCCCTAGGGAGCGGGGCCGCGCGCGCCGGGACAGAACAGACGGAGAGCGAGTCAGGTAGGGGAGCCGGGGTGCGCATCGCGAGCGGGCGCTACCCGCATCGCGAATCGCATCCCGGCTGGCAGCGGAACCGCAGCGCCCCGGGTCAGAGGACGTGACCGGAGCGCTGCCGCGGGGAGAGTGAAGCGAGCGCTCCGGGGAGGAGCGGGGACCCGGAGCGCTCGGCGTAACAACTAGACTATATACTAGTCATTGTCTACATGACTAGACATAGAACTATAAACTTAGACATTTTTGGATTGGGTTGCCTGAGGCTCTCTGCCCAATGCCTTGGCTACTGGGGTCCTTTAGCATTTAAAACACATCTCCCCTAACACTTTTATTCGTTTTTTTCTAGATATTTTTATGCTAGACAACTGTTACAGACAACACTTTGACATTCACATTACCTTGTATTGACTACGTGCATGAGTTTAGTATCAGGAGTACTTTCTGGCCAGGAAAGTATCCTGCACATGAACATAATGATATATGACATTAGATACATTTGACATTAAATAGACTGTGAAATGTTGAGTACTACAGTACTACTGTATGTGTTTGAGGTATACACTACTTATGTGTACTTTTTGTGTGTGCATTATGTGTACTTTAGTCTTTGTATCTAGCGGGTATCTGCCCTTGCGTGGACCATTGGGACCTAAGCCGCACCATCTCTTGGGACTCAGGAACAGCAACCTCTTCAGGAGCTCTTGACTCAGCCGAAGTAGGTGGTAACTCTGGACTTACAGGACTTGAACTTTGACTTGGAGGTTCGACCATGGGTGAGGCAGGTGATCTGGAGACTGGAGTATATTATTGTGGCAATGGTGACAGAGCTTGAGCCGGTTTAGTGACTAGAGTTGGTTGCACATGCCCACAGGTTGGTATGAAACCAAAGATTGCAGCTCACCCAGGAGGGAACATGGGAATATCCATGGACGGATGAATTCCTTCTCTGGGCACATACTCACTTGCAGGTTTGACTGGTGGTGAGGGAGGCATTGGGAGCACAGGCAAATCCTCCTTGTGACACAACTTGATTTGATTGTGATAAACGACTTGCGGTTCATACCCTGACTTCTGGATTGCATACACATCTGAGTTGGGATAGGGTACTGTGGTCACCGTATAGGGCTCTGTTTCCCAGATAGAGTCCAGTTTGTGAGTTCCCGGGAACTTCCGCAGCCAGACCTTGTCACCTATTTGGAGGGGTTTGGCGGAGGCATGACAGTTGTAGTCTTGCTGCTGCTTCTGTTGAGCCTCACCGATCTTTCTGTTGACAATCTCTTTTGCTTCTTGGATTCTTCATTGATGGTCGGAGACCCATTCCATAGAAGTTTTCGGAGAGTTATTGAATGGAGCTTGTAGTCCAAACTTGTGGTCTTTTGGTAGTTGACCATGTCGGTCCATCATCAAATAGAATGGGGTTTATCCAGTGGAACAGTGCACTGTGTTGTTATAAATCTCCAAGAGCTCGGGTAACGAGCATGTGAATGAAGACTTGATTGATCCTCTCACAGAGCCCGTTCCCTTGAGGTTGATAGGCAGTCATCCTGAGTTTCTCGCAGGCATGAAGTTGACACAGCTCTTGGAAGAGTTGGGCCTCAAAGGCCGTTACTCGGTCAGTGAGGACAGACTCTGGACATCTGAGGATTTGTACCCAATGGGAGTAGAACATCTGGGCTGTGGTTTTGGCTGTAAGATCTTTGACTGCATGACTACAACCCACCTGGAGTAATGATCCAGCATGGTTACAGCATAAGAGTACCCGGACTGGGTAGGAGACAACTTGACATGGTCTAGCGCGACCAACTGGTTAGGCCTTTCACTCTGGATGGGATGGAGGGGTGCTCTGGCATCCTAACGCCTGTTCTTGGTGATGTTGCAGATGGCACACTCACTGCACCATTTCTCAATGTCGCTCTGCATCCCAATCCAGTAAAACCGTCTCCTGGCTTCTGTCTTGTGGACTCCGAATTGTCCCGATTGATCATGGTAGGCATTGAGAACCATCGCCACGTCCCTTTGAGGAACCAAGATCTGATGAAGTGGTTCACCGAAAACCGGATCCAAAGAGTTTCGGTACAACAGTCCCTTGTGCATGAACAGTCGCTTCCTTTGTCACCACAGCCATTTCAATTCGTAGTCGTTCTGAACCTGACGTAGACGGGTTGGTACCTTTTTCATTAGAAGGTAGTGCAACAGATCCCCCATGACTCAGCTTTTGTCCTGCAGAGTCCTCCAGGTATACTAATCTTCCAGGACTTTCTTGGACCTAGATTCGCCCTCTTCGAGGGTAGTTACAGTATTCTGATTCCTGAACCTCTGGTAGAATGGGGGCATCTCCACGTCTTCCCACTTATCTTTGACAGGTGGTTCCTCACCGGGGGGCCATCTGAGATAGTACATCAGCGTTGACATTGGACTTGCCGCTTCTGTATTCAATGGAGAAGTCATAATTGGCCAACCATGAAGCCCACCGCTGCTCAATGGCACCCAACTTGGCGGTGTTAAGGTAGGCTAACGGATTATTATCTGTATAGACAGTGAATGGTGTGGCAGCCAGGTAATCCTTAAACTTCTCAGTCACAGCCCATACAAGGGCAAGGAGTTCTAGCTTGAAGGAGGTGTAATTGGCATCATTCTTTTACGCTCCGTGCAGATTACAACTGGCATAGGCTACCATCCGCTCCTGTCCTCCCTGGACTTGGGATAGGACCACCCCCAAACCTTTGAAGCTGGCATCAGTGTACAGCCGGAACGGTTGAGTGTAGCCTGGATACGCCAGGATAGATGTTTAAGGGCCTGGAAGGCTGTCTCATGCTCTTTGGTCCAGGCCGCAGGTAGCTTCCCACTGTAGTTCTCCTTCGCTGTACTCTGCAAGAGGGCTGTGAGGAATGAAGCAGTGGTAATAGCCGGCAAATCCCAGAAAGCTCTGGACGTCTTTCACTGTGCGCGGGGTAGGCCAGTTCTTAACAATTTCCACCTTGTCGGGGTTAGGCTGGACTCCCTCAGCGCTGACAACATGACCTAGGTAATGTACCTGATGAGTGAGCAAATGGCACTTGGACGGTTTGATCTTCAATCCATGTTTGATCAATATTTGGAAGACGTCTGACAGATGACCAAGGTGCTCTTGATAGGACTTAGAGTATATGATGACATCATCAAGGTACAGCAGGACACTCTGGATGTTTAAATGGCCCAAACATTGCTCCATCAGCAGGGGCATTGCACAGCCTGAACAGCATGCTCTTGAACTCAAACAGTCCCATGGGGGTCACGAAGGCTGTTTTATCTCACTCTTCCACAGCCATAGACACTTGCCAATACCCACTGGTTATGTCCAAGGTGGAGAAGTACGCTGCCGACCCAAGGGTGGTGAGTGATTCCTCGATTCTTGGAAGAGGATAAGCGTCCTTATGGGTGATGTCATTTAGTTTCCTATAGTCTACACAGAAACTGATGGTTCATCCTTCTTTTTGACCACAACAAGGGGCGCCGCCCAGGGACTCTGACTTTCCTGAATTACATTGGCGTCCTTCATGTCAACTAACATCTTCTTGACAGTTTGGTACATGCCTTATGTGACAGGACGGTGTCTCTCTCTGATAGGTAGGTGGGTGGTCACCTGACAAAATCCGAGGCTGGGTCATGGACGTACGTCCAAAGTCTGTAGGATGCTTACTGAAGGCTTCGTGGGGCCTCTTGGCGACATAGATAACCCCGTTGACTTGATCCTTCTGGGTGGTTTTGTCTCCCAATTGAAGTTGCGGCCACCTCAGTTCGGGGGGACTTTCCAGAACCTGGAGTCACTTGGGCTGCTCATTGTCGAGCCACTTTGCGTTCTGATAGAATATCACCTGGCTCTAGAAGATACAGCTAGGCCACTGGAGTGTACTTTGGTAAAATGGCAGCTACACTTGACAGATTGACTAACCGGACTGGAACTTTCCCATCAATAACAGTGACTAGACTCCTTGCTGCTCAAACTAGTGGATGATCTTCCAACTGGATAGGCTCCAAGAGGGCTTGATAGTTCTTGTTTCTCACTCTAGGATGGGCACGGCACCACAGGACTGTCTCTGTGTTAGGTTATAAGGTCACTGACCTGATGTCTTGAATCCGTACTTTGAAAACTTCTCCTTGTTGATTGGCAAACTTCTGCTCCGCTCGGAGAACCTTGAAGTGGTGCTGCGCAACCCGCTGGCCTAAGAGGGACATGTATGGGAGAGAGGCATGCAAAGAATCTACTATGTCAGTAAAACAATGTTTCATGATATTCATCCCCAATATGAATTCTGCAGATTCCTTATGAGACACATCAGTTACAATCATTCCCTGTCCTTTAAGCACATGTTTCCCCACTTGAATAGTGGTCTCCCAATATCCATGCCTGGGAATTGGTTTCCCGTTACCTGCCACTACCTTGACATCAACACTGTCGGGTGCACACAACGGATTAACATTCCAGTACTTTTAAAACAGTTATTTAGCCATAATGGACAAGTGTGACCCTGTATCAATTAGTGCCTCCAATGGGACACATTCCACAACGACTTTTACATAGGAGCAGGGGGCAACATATAGGGAGAGTCTGGACTTAGATTGTTCTGGGCTCGGACCTGAGATCTCCTTTCCTGAGGGCCAGTCCACGACCTCAGGGGAGGTTTAAATCGCAACATTGTACCTTCCAATGTCTCGATTTGTTGCAATACAGTACAGTGCAGTACAAAAGGGCCTTTGAGTCCCTGGGGGGGGCCTATTCAGCGGATTGTGGCGGGGCTTAACTTGACGGGGGGGGGGGGCAGGAGCAAATACAGGTCTCTTAGGTAGGGGTGGCTTACGGTTGGCCTGAGTGGCCTGTCTGGCAAGTTCCTTCACAGCCTGAGTCAATTGTTCAAGGTCCTGTTTGACACTCTGAATTTCTGAGACTGTGGAGGCTGGTAGGGTATTAGACACTAGGGACACCCAGGGGTTCTGGCATAGGGGTAGAACTCTCCTCGGACTCAGTCTTAGGCTCTATAACCTGAATAGCCACCCTTTTAAAGGAGAGAAAGACAGATTGGGATTTTGCACTGCTAACATCCTCAACTGAGCTTTGTCCCATTTGTTATGAGGCCCAACAATAAACCTGTCCATCAGTACTCTGATTCCCTGGTTGGGAGTGATACTGTCTCACTTTTGAACAGCCTCTAGGGTATTTTGCAGGGCTACGTCATAAGCTCTCAGAGTCTCACCTGACTTCTGTCGCCTCTCCACAACCTGAGGCGTACCTCTGATGGGGAATGTGACTTAAAGACCTGATATAACCCCTCAAAGATCTTCTCAGAGGCTGGCCAGGTGCAGACTTCCTAAAGTGCTGGACCTGTTGGTTAGGAGGTAGAGAGTGAAAGACAAACAAGCTCTGAATATTCTCCTTGAAATCCCTCAGGATGAAGGGGTCTCCACTGTTGGTAGGATGGACAAGATTCACCAGAAAGACTGGGGCGGTTGCTGGGGCCCCCATGGGATTGACATGGACTGCAAGTGGGACCGGCAGGACTCCTACCACTGGTGCCGCAGATGTTCCCGCTGCTGGTGATGGTGGGGTACTCTCGCTGAGTCAATCTGGAGACCTGGGTGCTGACATGTTGCTGAACTCTTTGGGTGCACTGTCACTTTAATAAGGATTGAGCACGTTGTCTCTTTAAGAAGAATTGAGTGCGTTGTCTTGTTGAGAAGAATTGAGTGTGCTGTCTCTTTAAGCTGCCCGGCAATATACTGTAATGAAGAGTTGCAGACTTTACTGGGCCCCGAGAGGTTAAAGTTGACTGGTAACAATGACAGAGACTTATATCGGTAAATCGTGGGTTTATGCAGAGTCTGCGCTTCAGCCTGTACTTGCCGGGATCCTGTAAAGACGGACGCAGCCACAGGGACCTTCACTGTGGCTGCGCTCAGGGAGCTTCCAGTTTGGTCCGGGTGGCAAATTCTTCGGTTCGCGAACTGCGAACGCGAACTTCCGCAAATGTTCGCAAACCGGCGAACCGGGAGAACCGCCATTGACTTCAATGGGCAGGCGAATTTTAAAACCCACAGGGACTCTTTCTGGCCACAATAGTGATTTAAAAGTTGTTTCAAGGGGACTAATACCTGGACTGTGGCATGCTGGAGGGGGATCCATGGCAAAACTCCCATGGAAAATTACATAGTTGATGCAGAGTCTGGTTTTAATCCATAAAGGGCATAAATCACCTATTATTTCTAAATTCTTTGGAATAACGTGCTTTAGCCCCCTTTAGGCAGCACATAGTGCCCCCCTTTAGGCATCACATAGTTAGATCCCCCCTTTAGGCAGCACATAGATTCCCCCATATTAGGCAGCACATAGTTAGAGCCCCCCTTTAGGCAGCACATAGGTAGAGCCTCCATTTAGGCAGCACATAGAGCCCCCTTTAGGCAGCACATAGTTAGATCCCCCCTTTAGGCATCACATAGTTAGATCCCCCCTTTAGGCAGCACATAGATTCCCCCATGTTAGGCAGCACATAGTTAGAGCCCCCCTTTAGGCAGCACATAGATTCCCCCATATTAGGCAGCACATAGTTAGAGCCTCCCTTAAGGCAGCACATAGAGCCCCCTTTAGGCAGCACATATTTAGATCCCCCTTTAGGCAGCACATAGATTCCCCCATATTAGGCAGCACATAGTTAGAGCCCCCCTTTAGGCAGCACTGGTTTTATTTCACAGCCAAAAAAGGTATTTTTTTATTGTCACACCAATTTTTATTGTCACACATTTTTAACTGTCACACCAAATGTGATTTCCACTAGTGTGACAATGAGCAAAAAAGGTTGCCAGCGGAGTTCCCCTTTTAAGCAGAGGTCCCCAGCCAGGGTGCCTCCAGCAGTTGCAAGACACATGGACTGAACTTATAGCCCTTTTAATTCTGTAGTTGGTTGCTTGAAGGAACTTAAGTTTTACACTGGAGTACCCATTTTAACCAGCGGTCCCCTCCCAACCAGGGTGCCTCCAGCTGTTGCAAGATACACGGACTAAACTTATAGCCCTTTTAATACTGTAGTTCGTTGCTTGAAGGAACTTAAGTTTTACACTGGAGTACCCCTTTTAACCAGTGGTTCCCTCCCAACCAGGGTGCCTCCAGCTGTTGCAAGACACACGGACCGAACTTATAGCCCTTTTAATACTGTAGCTAGTTGCTTGAAGGAACTTATGTTTTACACTGGAGTACCCCTTTTAAACAGCGGTTCCCTCCCAACCAGGGTGCCTACAGCTGTTGCAAGACACACGGACTGATATTTGAGCCCTAAAAAGGGCTTTTTTGGGTGCTGTCCTTAAAGCAGATGTTAGACTAGTGCTTTAGGAGTAAAGTGGACCCTGAATACACCACCTAGCAGCAACCTAGCTATCGCTTTCCCTATTACAGCAGTTGCAGCTTCTCTGTCCCTCCACTTTCTAAGCCTGCAGCATGCCAAATGAAGGTAAAATGGCATCCGTGCAGGAGGTAGGAGGGTCTGGAAGGGAGGGACTGCTGCTGATTGGCTGTAATGTGTCTGCTGACTCTGACTCACAGGGTCAAAGCTTACCGCAATGTTAAAGTATAGGGGGCGAATCGAACTTCACATATGTTCACCCGGCGATGCGAACGCAAGCATGCTAAGTTCGCCGGGAACTGTTCGCCGGCAAACAATTCGCGACATCTCTAATTATGTGACTGCATAACATAATATGTGACAGACTTACAGGTTCTTGAGACAACCTCTCATAGGTCCTCTGCTCTATCTATACATTAGGATCCTGTCTATACATTAAAGCAGTGTACACAACATTCTGGAAACAACAGGGGGTGACCCTGAAGGGGAGCATCCAGGTCACTGAGGGTCTCAACCTGTCGGGGCCTAAGAGTAGTGCAGGATCATGTCCTGTTCTGGGACATTACTTAATGTCCTTAACCTCTTCAGGACAACGGGCGTATGCATACGCCCTGCATCTCGAGTCCTTAAGGACGTGGGGCGTATGCATACACCCGTGGGAATTCCGGTCCCAGGGGGACCTGGTCCCCCCCCCCATGTCGGCGATCGCAGAAAATCGCATGTCAATTCAGACATGCGATTTTCTGCTATTCCGGGCTGATCGGGTCTCTGGTGAACTGATCACCCGGAAAATAGGGATGATCGGAGCTGTCAGTGACAGCCCCGATCATACTGAGGGCTAGGAGCGAGGTTACAGTGCTGCGATCTCCTCCTATCCCCTGCCATTGGTCAGAACTGATTCTTACCAATGGCAGCGCAGGACAGTGGGTTGCAACGAGGGGTTCTGCCCACCCCTGGATGTCGTGGGGGACGTGGGGAGAAGATGGAGGCCGGTACCTGGAGGAGAAGATGCCTGGGGACCCCCGATCGTCGCTGGAGACAGGCACAGGTAGGGAAACCACATTGGGGGGGAATGAAAACGAAAATAAAGTGATCTTTACTGTGGCAACCACTAGGAAGGCCAAACTGCAACTCCCAGCATGCCCAACAGCCAAAGGCTAAATTTTCTAAATTTTCATGACATTTTGTGATTTTTCACCAAAAAAGGATGCAAGTAACGCCGAATATTTACCACCAAAATAAAGTAGAATATGTCACGAAAAAACATTCTCAGAATCAGAATATTCGGTAAAAGCGTTTTCGAGTTATTAATTCGTAAAGCGAAAGTGGTCAGAATTGCAAAAAAGGGCTCAGTCCTTAAGGTGAAAATGGGCTGTGTCCTCAAGGGGTTAAAACAAGTCAAAATGAGGCTCAGTAGTGTGTGTGGCCTCCATGTGCCCATATGACAGTAGACCAGTCTGTGGTGCAACGTGGTGTTATTGGATGCAGGGAGACATGATGTCCCAGATGTGGTCAATCGGATTCACATCTGGGGAACGGTCGGGCCAGTCCATAGCATCAATGCCTTCCACTTGCATGAACTCCAGACCCAAAGAAATGCCACCCCACACTATTACTGACCCTCCGCCAAACCGGTCATGCTGGAGGATATTGCAGGCAGCAAAATGTTCTCCAGGTCGTCTCCAGACTCTGTCACGTCTGTCACGTGTGCTCAATGTGAACCTGCTTTCATCTGTGAAGAGCACAGGGCGCCAGTGGTGAATTGCCATTCTTGGTGTTCTCTGGCAAATGCCAAACTTCCTGCTCAGTGTTGGGCTGAAAGCATAACCCCCACCTGTGGGCGTAGGGGCCTCACAACACCTTCATGGAATTCGTTTCTGACCGTTTGAGTGGACACATGCACAATGTGTGGCCTCATCACTCGGGAAGTTATCCTCCTGCTTCCACAAAGGCAGAGGTAGTGTTCCTGCTGCTGGGTTGTTGCCCTTCTATGGCCTCCTCCACATCTCCTGATGTACTGGCCTGTCTCCTGTTAGCACCTCCATGCTCTGGACACTACACTGACAGACACAACAAATCTTCTTGCCACAGCTCGCATTGATGTGCCATCCTGGATGAGCTGCACTACCTGAGCCACTTGTGTGGGTTGTAGACTCAGTCTCATGCTACCACTAGAGTAAAAGCACCACCAGCATTCAAAAGTGACCAAAACATCAGCCAGGAAGCATAGGAACTGAGAAGTGGTCTGTGGTCACCACCTGCAGAACCACTCCTTAATTGGGGCTGTCTTGCTAATTGCGTATAATTTCCACCTGTTGTCTGTTCCATTTGCACAACATGTGAAATTGATTGTCAATCAGGGTTGCTTCCTGAGAGGACAGTGGACATTTTTTTTGAGCAGTGTATATGTTGTAAATCTTAACAAAAACATTAACCTTTCTAATATACGTCACAAGAAAATGTTATGTCCTTTTTATAGAAATAATGGCTTATAAAATCATGGCTTTGTCCAAGCTGAAGCACAGGCATTGACAAAGTCCAGTAAGTGAGGGTGGGCTAGCACTCCTCTGTGCTCTATCCTGTCTGATAGGACTCCTCTGTGCTCTCTCCTGTCTGATAGTACTCCTCTGTGCTCTCTCCTGTCTGAGAGGTCTCTTCCGTGCTATCTCCCGTCTGATAGTACTCCTCTGTGCTCTCTCCTGTCTGTTAGTACTCCTCTGTGCTCTCTCCTGTCTGATAGCACTCCTCTGTGCACTCTCCTGTATGATAAAATTCCTCTGTTCTCTCTCCTGTCTGATAGTACTCCTCTGTGCTCTCTCCTGTCTGATAGCACTCCTCTGTGCACTCTCCTGTCTGATAGTATTCCTCTGTGCTCTCTCCTGTCTGATGGCACTCCTCTGTGCTCTCTCTGGTCTGATAGAACTCCTCTGTGCACTCTCCTGTCTGATAGCACTGCTCTGTGCTCTCTCCTGTCTGATAGCACTCCTCTGTGCTCTCTCCTGTCTGATAGTACTCCTCAGTGCTCTCTCCTGTCTGATAGTACTCCTCTGTGCTCTCTTCTGTCTGACAGCAGTCCGCTGTGCTCTCTCTGGTCTGATAACACTCCTCTGTGTTCTCTCCTGTCTGATAGTACTCCTCTGTGCTCTCTTCTGTCTGACAGCAGTCCGCTGTGCTCTCTCTGGTCTGATAGCATTCCTCTGTGTTCTCTCCTGTCTGATAGTACTCCTCTGTGCTTTCTACTGATTGATAGGACTCATCTGTGCTCTCTCCTGTCTTATAGCACTCCTCTGTGCTCTCTCCTGTCTGATAGTACTCCTCCGTGCTCTCTCCTGTCTGATAGCACTCCTATGTGCTCTCTCCTGTCTGATAGGACTCCATTTTTACTCTTTCCTGTCTGATAGGACTCCTCTGTGCTCTTTCCTGTCTGATAGCACTCCTCTGTGCTCTCTCCTGTCTGATAGTACTCCTCTGTGCTCTTTCCTGTCTGATAGTACTCCTCTGTGCTCTCTCCTGTCTGATAGCACTCCTCTGTGCTCTTTCCTGTCTGATAGTACTCCTCTGTGCTATCTCCTGTCTGATAGCACTACTCTGTGCTCTCTCCTGTCTGATAGTGCTCTTCTGTGCTCTCTTATGTCTGATCGCACTCCTCTGTGCTCTCTACTGCCTGATAGCACTCCTCTGTGCCCTCTCCTCTCTGATTGAACTCCTCTGTGCTCTCTCCTGTCTGATCGGACTCCTCTGTGCTCTTTCCTGTCTGATAGTACTTCTCGGTGCTCTCTCCTGTCTGATAGCACTCCTCTGTGCTCTCTCCTGTCTGATAGGACTCCTCTGTGCTCTCTCCTGTCTGATAGCACTCTTCTGTGCTCTCTCCTGTCTGATAGTACTCCTCTGTGCTCTCTCCTGTCTGATAGTATTCCTCTATGCTCTCTCCTGTCTGATAGGACTCCTCTGTGCTCTATCCTGTCTGATAGTACTCCTTTGTGCTGCCCCCTGTCTGATAGTATTTCTTTGTGATGCCCCCTGTCTGATAGTTCTCCTCTGTGCTCTCCCCTGTCTGATAATACTCCCTGTGCTCTCTCCTGTCTGATAGGACTCCTTTGTGCTCTCCCCTGTCTGATAGTACTCGTCTGTGCTCTCCCCTGTCTGATATTACTCTTCTGTGCTCTCTCCTGTCTGATAGTACTCCTCTGTGCTCTCTCCTGTCTGATAGTACTCCTCTGTGCTCTCCCCTGTCTGATAGGACTTCTCTATGATCTCTCCTGTCTGATAGTACTCCTCTGTCCTCTCTCCTGTCTGATAGTACTCCTCTGTGCTCTCTTCTGTCTGATAGCACTCCTCTGTGTTCTCTCCTGTCTGATAGAACTCCTCTGTGCCCTCCCCTGTCTGATAGTACTCCTCTGTGCTCTCTACTGCCTGATAGCACTCATCTGTGCCCTCTCCTCTCTGATTGAACTCCTCTGTGCTCTCTCCTGTCTGATCGGACTCCTCTGTGCTCTTTCCTGTCTGATAGTACTTCTCGGTGCTCTCTCCTGTCTGATAGCACTCCTCTGTGCTCTCTCCTGTCTGATAGGACTCCTCTGTGCTCTCTCCTGTCTGATAGCACTCTTCTGTGCTCTCTCCTGTCTGATAGTACTCCTCTGTGCTCTCTTCTGTCTGATAGCACTCCTCTGTGTTCTCTCCTGTCTGATAGAACTCCTCTGTGCCCTCTCCTGTCTGATAGTACTCCTCTGTGCTCTCTACTGCCTGATAGCACTCCTCTGTGCCCTCTCCTCTCTGATTGAACTCCTCTGTGCTCTCTCCTGTCTGATCGGACTCCTCTGTGCTCTTTCCTGTCTGATAGTACTTCTCGGTGCTCTCTCCGGTCTGATAGCACTCCTCTGTGCTCTCTCCTGTCTGATAGGACTCCTCTGTGCTCTCTCCTGTCTGATAGCACTCTTCTGTGCTCTCTCCTGTCTGATAGTACTCCTCTGTGCTCTCTCCTGTCTGATAGCACTCCTCTGTGCTCTCTCCTGCCTGATAGTACTCCTCTGTGCTCTCTCCTGTCTGATAGTACTTCTCTGTGCTCTCTCCAGTCAGATAGTACTCCTCTGTGCTCTCTCCTGTCTGATGGGACTCCTCTGTGCTGTCTCCTGTCTTATAGCACTCCTCTGTGCTTTCTCCTGTCTGATAGCACTCCTCTGTGCTCTCTCCTGCTTGATAGTACTCCTCTGTGCTCTCTCCTGTCTGATAGTACTCCTCTGTGCTCTCTCCTGTCTGATAGGACTCCTCTGTGCTGTCTCCTGTCTGATAGCACTCCTCTGTGGGGATTTACACGGACAGAGGAGTAAACAGAAAGCACTGTGCTCACACTGGAAAGAACTACACAACTTCCTCTGTAGTATACAGTAGTTGATAAGTACTAGAAGGGTAAAGATATTATAATAGAAGTAATCCACAGATCGGTATATCAATTCTCATTGTAACCTAAGACGCCCGAAATAGAGGCCCTGATTTAATAGGAGTGGAACGTCATTTTCTTTGTAGGTTTTCCCCTTATAGATAGTTTTTCCAGGGTATTTACTAATGTTTCCCTACATTTTGCACTTTTCCCTACGTTTTGTTTTTTCTACACCTGCTCTGAGCTTTGGAACTCAGATCCACCACATTTTTTATGAAAACCTTAGTAAATATGTTGGAATTATTTGAAAATGTCGGATACACAAACGGCCATGCCCCTTTTCCGGGTTTTCTCTGTAAAATGGAGAGTTGGTCAGGTTTTTGACTTTTTTGGCACTAATTTTGGTGCAGACAGAAATTCTGGCGCACATCGTGACAAAACTGTTCGGGTTTACAATAGTAAATATGGGCCATATAGTTGTGTTCCGTTTGATCTTCTTCTACTTGTTTCATCTCCTGCCCGCGCTGTCTCTGTGTCCCTATAATGCGGTATAGAATTTTTTTGCTTTTAGGCATTTCATTGCCGTATAGTGTTTTATGACACGGGCGGCTGTCAGACTAAGCTTGGCTGCTAGATTAACAGGCATTAGCGAGGCTTAGCTTTTAATTGGTCTCCTTCTGTTTTATTCCCTTCCTCTCTGCTTTATGCTGTTCGGTCCAGTAATGTGCTACCTTATGTTATTATATATCGAGGAATAATGCCACGTTATGCTCTGGCAAATGGCTTTCGGCACGTTGCGCAAAAACATTAATAAAATAAATGTTTGCATCAAATAAATGAAAAAGCTTTTATTTCTCCTTTCTATGGAAGTTGAGTAAATATTTAGTCAACCGTCTGTGGCATCTCTGGGGCTGCTAATGGTTTTTTATCCTCCAGATAGCAGCTTTTTTAAGAGCCTCCCTGACACACACAAAAAAAAAATTGTTATGTGTAACACGAAATCAAAGAGAGATCTGGTATCGGAGGCATTCATCCAAAGTAAACTCTCATTACTCCTAATTAATTATACCGCGTAATGACGCCGAAGACACCTACCGAAAGGATAGTCAGATTTGTTTCCTGAAATAATCCAAGAAAAAAAAAGGTTTGTTTGATGTGATATGGTTCTTTATGGAGGAAAAGTGTTAGGTTAAAAAATAAAAAAGTTCAGACAAAAAGTGACGAAACAGATTGTGACAAAATATCTTTATCACTACAGTGCAATAAAAAAAATATAACTATTTAATTTACTTTGCAGGTCACTTTACAGGTGACAAACTCCATAGACCAGTGTTTGCATAGCTACAACTCCCAGCATGCCCGGACAGCCTAAATTCAATTTTTTACACTAACATGCTGGTGTTGCCCCATACTTTTCATTTTCACAAGAGGTAAAAGGAGAAAAAGACCCTAAAATTTTTAATGCAAGTTCTCCTGAGTACGGAAATACCCCATATGTGGACATAAAATGCTCTGCGGGCGCACAACAGGGCTCAGGAGTGAGAGTGCACCATGTACATTTGAGGCCTAAATTGGTTATTTGCACAGGGGTGGCTGATAGTTGCCGCAATTCTGACATAAATGCAAACGTTTCGTTTTCACGTCCAACTTTAACAAAAACTCATCACACATCTGTGGGGTGTTAAATCTTACTATACTCCTTGTTACATTCCTTGAGGGGTGTAGTTTCCAAAATAGTATGCCCTGTGGGAAGATTTTTGCTGTTCTGGCACATTGGGGGCTTCCTAAATGCAACATGCCACTCAAAAACCATTTCAGCAAAATTCTCTCTCCAAAATCCCAAAGTTGGTCCTTCCCTCCTGAGCCATGTTGTCACCCGTAAAGCACTTTATATCCACATATAAGGTATTTCCATACTCAAGAGAAATTTTGGGGGGCTTTTTTTTCCTTTTACCCCTTGTAAAAATGAAAAAATGGGGCTAAAATAACATGTTAGAGGAAAAAGATTTTGATTTTCAGTTTTCTCCTCCTCTTTGTTGCTAGTCGTGTGAAACACCTAAAGGGTTAATACATTTTTTTTTTTAATATATATATCATTTTGAATACTTTGAGTGGTGCAGTTTGTATAATGGGATTCAGAGATTGAATTTTTTCTGAAAATTTGTAAAATTGCTGCTATACTTTGAAGCCCTCTAATGTCTTCAAAAAGTAAAAACATGTCAACTTTATGATGCAAACATAAAGTAGACATGTTGTATATGGGAATCAAAATATAATTTATTTGGTATGTCTATTTTCCTTACAAGCAGAGAGTTTGAAAGTTTGAAAAATGCAAAATTTTCCACATTTTCATGAAATTTGGGAATTTTTCACCAAGAAATGATGCAAGTATCAACAGAAATTTACCAGTATCTTAAAGTAGTCTATGACACAAAAAAAACTTTCTCAGAATCAAAATGATAAGTAAGAACATCCAAGAGTTATTAATGCATAAAGAGGTCAGATTTGCAAAAAAATGCTCTGGTCCTTAAGGTCAAAATGGGCTTCGTCCTTTAGGGGCTAAAGTTGTAATCCAGTGAAAAACTATTTTTATTTTATTTTTTAAAATCAACTGGTGCCAAAAAGTTAAACAGATTTGCAAATAACTTAATCCTTCCAGTACTTATCAGCAGCTGTGGAGCATACAGCTGCTGATAAGTACAGGAAGTTCTTTTCTTTTTGAATTTCCTTTCTGTTGTGATCACAGTGCTCTCTGCTGACACCTCTGTATATTGTCAGGAATTGTCCAGACCAGGATAGGTTTGCTATGGGGATTTGCTCCTACTCTGGACAATTCCTCACATGGAGAGAGGTGTCAGCAGAGAGCACTGTGGTCAGACATAAAGGAAAATTCAAAAAGAAAAGAACTTCCTCTGAAGCATAAAGCAGCTGATAAGTACTGGAAGGATTAAGATTTTTAAATGAAAGTAATTTACAAATCTGTGGAGGGTTGGAGTCACTTATGGGATATACTGTATATAATGTGAGGGGTGGACTCACTTATGGGAGATACTGTATATATAATGTGAGGGGTGGACTCACTTATGGGAGATACTGTATATATAATGTGAGGGGTGGAGTCACTTATGGGATATACTGTATATAATGTGAGGGATGGACTCACTTATGGGAGATACTGTATATATAATGTGAGGGGTGGACTCACTTATGGGAGATACTGTATATAATGTGAGGGGTGGACTCACTTATGGGAGATACTGTATATAATGTGAGTGGTGGCCTCACTTATGGGAGATACTGTATATATAATGTGAGGGGAGGGCTCACTTATGGGAGATACTATACATATAATGTGAGGGGAGGGCTCACTTATGGGAGATACTGTATATAATGTGAGTGGTGGCCTCACTTATGGGAGATACTGTATATATAATGTGAGGGGTGGACTTACTTATGGGAGATACTGTATATATAATGTGAGGGGTGGACTCACTTATGGGAGATACTGTATATAATGTGAGGGGTGGACTCACTTATGGGAGATACTGTATATAATCTGAGGAGTGGACTCACTTATGGGAGATACTGTATATAATGTGAGGGGTGGACTCACTTATGGGATATACTGTATATATAAAATGAGGGGAGGACTCACTTATGGGAGATAATGTATATATAATGTGTGGGGTGGACTCACTTATGGGAGATACTATATATATTGTGAGGGGTGGACTCACTTATGGGAGATACTGTATATATAAAATGAGGGGAGGACTCACTTATGGGAGATAATGTATATATAATGTGTGGGGTGGACTCACTTATGGGAGATACTGTATATAATGGGAGGGGTGGGCTCACTTATGGGATATACTGTATATATAATGTGAGGGGTGGACTCACTTATGGGAGATACTGTATATATAATGTGAGGGGTGGACTCACTTATGGGAGATATTGTATATAATGTGAGGGGTGGACTCACTTATGGGACATACTGTATATATATATAATGTGAGGGGTGGACTCACTTATGGGAGATACTGTATATAATGTGAGGGGTGGACTCACTTAAGGGAGATACTGTATATAATGTGAGGGGTGGAATCACTTATGGAATATACTGTATATATAATGTGAGGGGTGGACTCACTTATGGGAGATACTGTATATAATGTGAGGGGTGGAGTCACTTATGGGATATACTGTATATATATAATGTGAGGGGTGGACTCACTTATGGGAGATACTGTATATATAATGTGAGGGGTGGACTCACTTATGGGAGATACTGTATATATAATGTGAGGGGTGGACTCAGTTATGGGAGATACTGTATATATAATGTGAGGGGTGGACTCACTTATGGGATATACTGTATATATAATGTGAGGGGTGGACTCACTTATGGGAGATACTGTATATAATGTGAGGGGTGGAATCACTTAAGGAATATACTGTATATATAATGTGAGGGGTGGAATCACTTAAGGAATATACTGTATATATAATGTGAGGAGCGGAGTCACTTATAGGAGATACTGTATATATAATGTGAGGGGTGGACTCACTTATGGGAGATACTGTATATAATGTGAGGGGTGGACTCACTTATAGTAGATACTGTATATATAATGTGAGGGGTGGACTCACTTATGGGAGATACTGTATATATAATGTGAGGGGTGGACTCACTTATGGGAGATACTGTATATAATGTGAGGGGTGGACTCACTTATGGGAGATACTGTATATATAATGTGAGGGGTGGACTCACTTATGGGAGATACTGTATATATAATGTGAGGGGTGGACTCGCTTATGGGAGATACTGTATATATAATGTGAGGGGTGGACTCACTTATGGGAGATACTGTATATATAATGTGAGGGGTGGAGTCACTTATGGGAGATACTGTATATAATGTGAGGGGTGGACTCACTTATGGGAGATACTGTATATAATGTGAGGGGTGGACTCACTTATGGGAGATACTGTATATAATGTGAGGGGTGGAATCACTTATGGAATATACTGTATATATAATGTGAGGGGTGGACTCACTTATGGGAGATACTGTATATAATGTGAGGGGTGGAGTCACTTATGGGATATACTGTATATATATAATGTGAGGGGTGGACTCACTTATGGGAGATACTGTATATATAATGTGAGGGGTGGAGTCACTTATGGGATATACTGTATATATATAATGTGAGGGGTGGACTCACTTATAGGAGGTACTGTATATATAATGTGAGGGGTGGACTCAGTTATGGGAGATACTGTATATATAATGTGAGGGGTGGACTCACTTATGGGATATACTGTATATATAATGTGAGGGGTGGACTCACTTATGGGAGATACTGTATATAATGTGAGGGGTGGAATCACTTAAGGAATATACTGTATATATAATGTGAGGAGCGGAGTCACTTATAGGAGATACTGTATATATAATGTGAGGGGTGGACTCACTTATGGGAGATACTGTATATAATGTGAGGGGTGGACTCACATATAGTAGATACTGTATATATAATGTGAGGGTTGGACTCACTTATGGTATATACTGTATATATAATGTGAGGGGTGGACTCACTTATAGTAGATACTGTATATATAATGTGAGGGTTGGACTCACTTATGGGAGATACTGTATATATAATGTGAGGGGTGGACTCACTTATGGGAGATACTGTATATATAATGTGAGGGGTGGACTCACTTATGGGAGATACTGTATATATAATGTAAGGGGTGGACTCACTTATGGGAGATACTGTATATAATGTGAGGGGTGGACTCACTTATGGGAGATACTGTATATATAATGTGAGGGGTGGAGTCACTTACGGGAGATATTGTATATATAATGTGAGGGGTGGACTCACTTATGGGAGATACTGTATATATAATGTGAGGGGTGGACTCACTTATGGGAGATACTGTATATATAATGTGAGGGGTGGACTCACTTATGGGAGATACTGTATATAATGTGAGAGGTGGACTCACTTATGGGATATACTGTATATATAATGTGAGAGGTGGACTCACTTATAGGAGGTACTGTATATATAATGTGAGGAGCTGAGTCACTTATAGGAGATACTGTATATAATGTAATTGTGGACTCACTTATGGGAGATACTGTATATAATGTGAGGGGTGGAGTCACTTATAGGAGATACTGTATATATAATGTGAGGGGTGGACTCACTTATGGGAGATACTGTATATAAATAATGTGATGGGTGGAATCACTTATGGGATATACTGTATATAATGTGAGGGGTGGACTCACTTATGGGAGATACTGTATATATAATGTGAGGGGTGGACTCACTTATGGGAGATACTGTATATATAATGTGAGGGGTGGACTCACTTATTGGAGATACTGTATATATAATGTGAGGGGTGGACTCACTTATGGGAGATACTGTATATAAATAATGTGATGGGTGGAATCACTTATGGGATATACTGTATATAATGTGAGGGGTGGACTCACTTATGGGAGATACTGTATATATAATGTGAGGGGTGGACTCACTTATGGGAGATACTGTATATATAATGTGAGGGGTGGACTCACTTATGGGAGATACGGTATATATAATGTGAGGGTGGACTCACTTATGGGAGATACTGTATATATAAAGTGAGGGGTGGACTCACTTATGGGATATACTGTATATATAATGTGAGGGGTGGACTCACTTATGGGATATACTGTATATATAATGAGAGGGGTGGACTCACTTATGGGATATACTGTATATATAATGTGAGGGAGGACTCATTTATGGGAGATACTGTATATATAATGTGAGGGAGGACTCATTTATGGGAGATACTGTATATATAATGTGAGGGAGGACTCATTTATGGGAGATATTGTATATATAATGTGAGGGGTGGACTCACTTATGGGAGATACTGTATATATAATGTGAGGGGTGGACTCACTTATGGGAGATACTGTATATATAATGTGAGGGGTGGACTCACTTATGGGAGATACTGTATATAATGTGAGAGGTGGACTCACTTATGGGATATACTGTATATATAATGTGAGAGGTGGACTCACTTATAGGAGGTACTGTATATATAATGTGAGGAGCTGAGTCACTTATAGGAGATACTGTATATAATGTAATTGTGGACTCACTTATGGGAGATACTGTATATAATGTGAGGGGTGGAGTCACTTATAGGAGATACTGTATATATAATGTGAGGGGTGGACTCACTTATGGGAGATACTGTATATAAATAATGTGATGGGTGGAATCACTTATGGGATATACTGTATATAATGTGAGGGGTGGACTCACTTATGGGAGATACTGTATATATAATGTGAGGGGTGGACTCACTTATGGGAGATACTGTATATATAATGTGAGGGGTGGACTCACTTATTGGAGATACTGTATATATAATGTGAGGGGTGGACTCACTTATTGGAGATACTGTATATATAATGTGAGGGGTGGACTCACTTATGGGAGATACTGTATATAAATAATGTGATGGGTGGAATCACTTATGGGATATACTGTATATAATGTGAGGGGTGGACTCACTTATGGGAGATACTGTATATATAATGTGAGGGGTGGACTCACTTATGGGAGATACTGTATATATAATGTGAGGGGTGGACTCACTTATGGGAGATACGGTATATATAATGTGAGGGTGGACTCACTTATGGGAGATACTGTATATATAAAGTGAGGGGTGGACTCACTTATGGGATATACTGTATATATAATGTGAGGGGTGGACTCACTTATGGGATATACTGTATATATAATGTGAGGGGTGGACTCACTTATGGGAGATACTGTATATATAATGTGAGGGGTGGAGTCACTTATGGGAGATACTGTATATATAATGTGAGGGGTGGAGTCACTTATGGGAGATACTGTATATATATATATATAATGTGAGGGGTGGAGTCACTTATGGGAGATACTGTATATATATATATATATATAATGTGAGGGGTGGACTCACTTATGGGAGATACTGTATAAAATATGAGGGGTGGACTCACTTATGGGAGATACTGTATATATAATGTGAGGGGTGGACTCACTTATGGGAGATACTGTATATAATGTGAGGGGTGGACTCACTTATGGGATATACTGTATATATAATGTGAGGAGTGGACTCACTTATGGGATATACTGTATATATAATGTGAGGAGTGGACTCACTTATGGGATATACTGTATATATAATGTGAGGGGTGGACTCACTTATGGGATATACTGTATATATAATGTGAGGGGTGGACTCACTTATGTCAGATACTGTATATATAATGTGAGGAGTGGACTCACTTATGGGAGATACTGTATATATAATGTGAGGGGTGGACTCACTTATGGGAGATACTGTATATATAATGTGAGGGGTGGAATCACCTATGGGAGATACTGTATATAATGTGAGGGGTGGACTCACTTATGGGATATACTGTATATATAATGTGAGGGGAGGACTCACTTATGGGAGATACTGTATATAATGTGAGGGGTGGACTCACTTATGGGAGATACTGTATATAATGTGAGGGGTGGACTCACTTATGGGAGATACTGTATATAATGTGAAGGGGTGGAATCACTTATGGGAGATACTGTATATATATAATGTGAGGGGCGGACTCACTTATGGGAGATACTGTATATAATGTGAGGGGTGGACTCACTTATGGGAGATACTGTATATATAATGTGAGGGGTGGACTCACTTATGGGAGATACTGTATATATATAATGTGAGGGGTGGACTCACTTATGGGAGTTACTGTATATAATGTGAGGGGTGGACTCACTTATTGGAGATACTGTATATAATGTGAAGGGGTGGAATCACTTATGGGAGATACTGTATATATATAATGTGAGGGGTGGACTCACTTATGGGAGATACTGTATATATATAATGTGAGGGGTGGACTCACTTATGGGAGATACTGTATAAAATATGAGGGGTGGACTCACTTATGGGAGATACTGTATATATAATGTGAGGGGTGGACTCACTTATGGGAGATACTGTATATAATGTGAGGGGTGGACTCACTTATGGGATATACTGTATATATAATGTGAGGAGTGGACTCACTTATGGGATATACTGTATATATAATGTGAGGAGTGGACTCACTTATGGGATATACTGTATATATAATGTGAGGGGTGGACTCACTTATGGGATATACTGTATATATAATGTGAGGGGTGGACTCACTTATGTCAGATACTGTATATATAATGTGAGGAGTGGACTCACTTATGGGAGATACTGTATATAATGTGAGGGGTGGACTCACTTATGGGAGATACTGTATATATAATGTGAGGGGTGGACTCACTTATGGGAGATACTGTATATATAATGTGAGGGGTGGAATCACCTATGGGAGATACTGTATATAATGTGAGGGGTGGACTCACTTATGGGATATACTGTATATATAATGTGAGGGGCGGACTCACTTATGGGAGATACTGTATATATATAATGTGAGGGGCGGACTCACTTATGGGAGATACTGTATATAATGTGAGGGGTGGACTCACTTATGGGAGATACTGTATATATAATGTGAGGGGTGGACTCACTTATGGGAGATACTGTATATATAATGTGAGGGGCGGAGTCACTTATGGGAAATACTGTATATCATGTGAGGGGTGGACTCACTTATGGGAAATACTGTATATCATGTGAGGGGTGGACTCACTTATGGGAGATACTGTATATAATGTGAAGGGGTAAAATCACTTATGGGAGATACTGTATATATATAATGTGAGGGGTGGACTCACTTATGGGAGTTACTGTATATAATGTGAGGGGTGGACTCACTTATTGGAGATACTGTATATAATGTGAAGGGGTGGAATCACTTATGGGAGATACTGTATATATATAATGTGAGGGGTGGACTCACTTATGGGAGATACTGTATATATATAATGTGAGGGGTGGAGTCACTTATGGGAGATACTGTATATAATGTGAGGGGTGGACTCACTTATGGGAGATACTGTATATATAATGTGAGGGGTGGACTCACTTATTGGAGATACTGTATATATAATGTGAGGGGTTGACTCACTTATGGGAGATACTGTATATATAATGTGAGGGGTGGACTCACTTATGGGAGATACTGTATATATAATGTGAGGGGTGGACTCACTTATGGGAGATACTGTATATATAATGTGAGGGGTGGACTCACTTATGGGAGATACTGTATATATAATGTGAGGGGTGGACTCACTTATGGGAGATACTATATATATAATGTGAGGGGTTGAGTCACTTAAGGGAGATACTGTATATAATGTGAGGGGTGGATCACTTATGGGAGATACTGTATATATAATGTAAGGGGTGGACTCATTTATGGGAGATACTGTATATATAATGTGAGGGGTGGATCACTTATGGGAGATACTGTATATAATGTAAGGGGTGGACTCACTTATGGGAGATACTGTATATATAATGTGAGGAGTGGACTCACTTATGGGAGATATTGTAAATAATGTGAGGGGTGGACTCACTTATGGGAGATACTGTATATATAATGTGAGGGGTGGACTCATTTATGGGAGATACTGTATATAATGTGAGGGGTGTACTCACTAATGGGAGATACTGTATATATAATGTGAGGGGTGGACTCACTTATGGGAGATACTGTATATAATGTGAGGGGTGGACTCACTAATGGGAGATACTGTATATATAATGTGAGGGGTGGACTCACTTATGGGAGATACTGTATATAATGTGAGGGGTGGACTCACTAATGGGAGATACTGTATATATAATGTGAGGGGTGGAAACACTTATGGAAGATACTGTATGTATAATGTGAGGGGTGAACTCACTTATGGGAGACACTGTATATAATGTGAGGGTGGACTCACTTATGGGATATACTGTATATATAATGTGAGGGGTGGACTCACTTATGGGAGATACTGTATATAATGTGAGTGTGGACTCACTTATGTCAGATACTGTATATATAATGTGAGGGGTGGACACACTTATGGGATATACTGTATATAATGTGAGGGGTGGACTCACTTATGGGATATACTGTATATATAATGTGAGGGAGGACTCATTTATGGGAGATACTGTATATATAATGTGAGGGAGGACTCATTTATGGGAGATATTGTATATATAATGTGAGGGGTGGACTCACTTATGGGAGATACTGTATATATAATGTGAGGGGTGGAGTCACTTATGGGAGATACTGTATATATAATGTGAGGGGTGGACTCACTTATGGGAGATACGGTATATATAATGTGAGGGTGGACTCACTTATGGGAGATACTGTATATATAAAGTGAGGGGTGGACTCACTTATGGGATATACTGTATATATAATGTGAGGGGTGGACTCACTTATGGGAGATACTGTATATATAATGTGAGGGGTGGAGTCACTTATAGGAGATACTGTATATATAATGTGAGGGGTGGAGTCACTTATGGGAGATACTGTATATATATATATATAATGTGAGGGGTGGAGTCACTTATGGGAGATACTGTATATATATATATATATATATAATGTGAGGGGTGGACTCACTTATGGGAGATACTGTATAAAATATGAGGGGTGGACTCACTTATGGGAGATACTGTATATAATGTGAAGGGGTAAAATCACTTATGGGAGATACTGTATATATATAATGTGAGGGGTGGACTCACTTATGGGAGTTACTGTATATAATGTGAGGGGTGGACTCACTTATTGGAGATACTGTATATAATGTGAAGGGGTGGAATCACTTATGGGAGATACTGTATATATATAATGTGAGGGGTGGACTCACTTATGGGAGATACTGTATATATATAATGTGAGGGGTGGACTCACTTATGGGAGATACTGTATATATAATGTGAGGGGTGGACTCACTTATGGGAGATGCTGTATATATAATGTGAGGGGTGGACTCACTTATGGGAGATACTGTATATATAATGTGAGGGGTGGACTCACTTATGGGAGATACTATATATATAATGTGAGGGGTTGAGTCACTTAAGGGAGATACTGTATATAATGTGAGGGGTGGATCACTTATGGGAGATACTGTATATATAATGTAAGGGGTGGACTCACTTATGGGAGATATTGTAAATAATGTGAGGGGTGGACTCACTTTTGGGAGATACTGTATATAATGTGAGGGGTGGAGTCACTTATGGGATATACTGTATATATAATGTGAGGGGTGGACTCATTTATGGGAGATACTGTATATAATGTGAGGGGTGGACTCACTAATGGGAGATACTGTATATATAATGTGAGGGGTGGACTCACTTATGGGAGATACTGTATATAATGTGAGGGGTGGACTCACTAATGGGAGATACTGTATATATAATGTGAGGGGTGGACTCACTTATGGGAGATACTGTATATAATGTGAGGGGTGGACTCACTAATGGGAGATACTGTATATATAATGTGAGGGGTGGAAACACTTATGGAAGATACTGTATGTATAATGTGAGGGGTGAACTCACTTATGGGAGATACTGTATATAATGTGAGGGTGGACTCACTTATGGGATATACTGTATATATAATGTGAGGGGTGGACTCACTTATGGGAGATACTGTATATAATGTGAGTGTGGACTCACTTATGTCAGATACTGTATATATAATGTGAGGGGTGGACACACTTATGGGATATACTGTATATAATGTGAGGGGTGGACTCACTTATGGGATATACTGTATATATAATGTGAGGGAGGACTCATTTATGGGAGATACTGTATATATAATGTGAGGGAGGACTCATTTATGGGAGATATTGTATATATAATGTGAGGGGTGGACTCACTTATGGGAGATACTGTATATATAATGTGAGGGGTGGAGTCACTTATGGGAGATACTGTATATATAATGTGAGGGGTGGACTCACTTATGGGAGATACGGTATATATAATGTGAGGGTGGACTCACTTATGGGAGATAATGTATATATAAAGTGAGGGGTGGACTCACTTATGGGAGATACTGTATATATAATGTGAGGGGTGGACTCACTTATGGGAGATACTGTATATATAATGTGAGGGGTGGAGTCACTTATGGGAGATACTGTATATATAATGTGAGGGGTGGAGTCACTTATGGGAGATACTGTATATATATATATATATATATAATGTGAGGGGTGGAGTCACTTAAGGGAGATACTGTATATATATATATATATAATGTGAGGGGTGGACTCACTTATGGGAGATACTGTATAAAATATGAGGGGTGGACTCACTTATGGGAGATACTGTATATATAATGTGAGGGGTGGACTCACTTATGGGAGATACTGTATATAATGTGAGGGGTGGACTCACTTATGGGATATACTGTATATATAATGTGAGGGGTGGACTCACTTATGGGATATACTGTATATATAATGTGAGGGGTGGACTCACTTATGGGATATACTGTATATATAATGTGAGGAGTGGACTCACTTATGGGATATACTGTATATATAATGTGAGGGGTGGACTCACTTATGGGATATACTGTATATATAATGTGAGGGGTGGACTCACTTATGTCAGATACTGTATATATAATGTGAGGAGTGGACTCACTTATGGGAGATACTGTATATAATGTGAGGGGTGGACTCACTTATGGGAGATACTGTATATATAATGTGAGGGGTGGACTCACTTATGGGAGATACTGTATATATAATGTGAGGGGCGGACTCACTTATGGGAGATACTGTATATAATGTGAAGGGTGGAGTCACTTATGGGAGATACTGTATATAATGTGAAGGGGTGGAATCACTTATGGGAGATACTGTATATATATAATGTGAGGGGCGGACTCACTTATGGGAGATACTGTATATAATGTGAGGGGTGGACTCACTTATGGGAGATACTGTATATATAATGTGAGGGGTGGACTCACTTATGGGAGATACTGTATATATAATGTGAGGGGCGGACTCACTTATGGGAAATACTGTATATAATGTGAGGGGTGGACTCACTTATGGGAGATACTGTATATAATGTGAAGGGGTGGAATCACTTATGGGAGATACTGTATATATATAATGTTAGGGGTGGACTCACTTATGGGAGATACTGTATATATAATGTGAGGGGTGGACTCACTTATGGGAGATACTGTATATATAATGTGAGGGGTGGAGTCACTTATGGGAGTTACTGTATATAATGTGAGGGGTGGACTCACTTATGGGAGATACTGTATATAATGTGAAGGGGTGGAATCACTTATGGAAGATACTGTATATATATAATGTGAGGGGTGGACTCACTTATGGGAGATACTGTATATATATAATGTGAGGGGTGGACTCACTTATGGGAGATACTATATATATAATGTGAGGGGTGGACTCACTTATGGGAAATACTGTATATATAATATGAGGGGTGGACTCACTTATGGGAGATACTGTATATATAATGTAAGGGGTGGACTCACCTATGGGAGATACTGTATATATAATGTAAGGGGTGGACTCACTTATGGGAGATATTGTAAATAATGTGAGGGGTGGACTCACTTATGGGAGATACTGTATATAATGTGAGGGGTGGAGTCACTTATGGGAGATACTGTATATAATGTGAGGGGTGGAGTCACTTAAGGGAGATACTGTATATAATGTGAGGGGTGGATCACTTATGGGAGATACTGTATATATAATGTAAGGGGTGGACTCACTTATGGGAGATATTGTAAATAATGTGAGGGGTGGACTCACTTATGGGAGATACTGTATATAATGTGAGGGGTGGAGTCACTTATGGGATATACTGTATATATAATGTGAGGGGTGGAATCACTTATGGAAGATACTGTATGTATAATGTGAGGGGTGAACTCACTTATGGGAGATACTGTATATAATGTGAAGGGTGGACTCACTTATGGGATATACTGTATATATAATGTGAGGGGTGGACTCACTTATGGGAGATACTGTATATAATGTGAGTGTGGACTCACTTATGTCAGATACTGTATATATAATGTGAGGGGTGGACACACATGGGATATACTGTATATATAATGTGAGGGAGGACTCATTTATGGGAGATACTGTATATATAATGTGAGGGAGGACTCATTTATGGGAGATATTGTATATAATGTAAGGGGTGGACTCACTTATGGGATATACTCTATATCTATAATGTGAAGGGTGGAATCACTTATGGGATATACTGTATATATAAAATGTGAGGGGTGGACTCACTTATGGGAGATACTGTATATATATAAAGTGAGGGGTGGACTCACTTATGGGAGATACTGTATATATAATGTGAGGGGAGGACTCATTTATGGTAGATACTGTATATAATGTGAGGGGTGGACTCACTTATGGTATATACTGTATATATAATGTGAGGGGTGGACTCACTTATGGGAGATACTGTATATATAATGTGAGGGGTGGAGTCACTTATGGGAGATACTGTATATATAATGTGAGGGGTGGAGTCACTTATGGGAGATACTGTATATATATATATAATGTGAGGGGTGGACTCACTTATGGGAGATACTGTATATATAATGTGAGGGGTGGACTCACTTATGGGATATACTGTATATATAAAGTGAGGGATGGACTCACTTATGGGAGATACTGTATATATAATGTGAGGGGTGGACTCACTTATGGGAGATACTATATATATATATATATATATATATATATATATATATATATATATATAATGTGAGGGGTTGAGTCACTTATGGGAGATACTGTATATAATGTGAGGGGTGGACTCACTTATGGGAGATACTGTATATAATGTGAGGGGTGGAATCACTTATGGTATATACTGTATATATAATGTGAGGGGTGAACTCACTTATGGGATATACTGTATATATAATGTGAGGGTGGACTCACTTATGGGAGATACTGTATATATAATGTGAGGGGTGGAGTCACTTATGGGAGATACTGTATATATAATGTGAGGGGTGGACTCACTTATGGGAGATACTGTATATATAATGTGAGGGCTGGAATCACCTATAGGAGATACTGTATATATAATGTGAGGGGTGGACTCACTTATGGGAGATACTGTATATATAAATTTAGGGGTGGACTCACTTATGGGAGATACTGTATATATAATGTGAGGGTGGACTCACTTATGGGAGATACTGTATATATAAAGTGAGGGGTGGACTCACTTATGGGAGATACTGTATATATAATGTGAGGGGTGGACTCACTTATGGAATATACTGTATATATAATGTGAGGGGTGGACTCACTTATGGGAGATACTGTATATATAATGTGAGGGAGGACTCATTTACGGTGGGAATTATACTGCCAAACTTGTGGGGGGGGGGGGGAATTATACTGCCAACCTTGTGGGGAGAATTATACTGCCAACCTTGTGGGGAGAATTATACTGTAAATCTTGTGGGGGGAATTATACTGCCAACCTTGTGGGGGGAATTATACTGCCAACCTTGTGGGGGGAATTATACTGCCAACCTTGTGGGAGGAATTATACTGCCAACCTTGTGGGGAGAATTATACTGCCAACCTTGTGGGGGGAATTATACTACCAACCTTGTGGGGGGAATTATACTGCCAACCTTGTGGGGGGAATTATACTGCCAACCTTGTGGGGAGAATTATACTGCCAACCTTCTGGGGGGAATTATACTGCCAACCTTGTGGGGTGAATTATACTGCCAACCTTGTGGGGTGAATTATACTGCCACCCTTGTGGAGGGAATTATACTGCCAACCTTGTGGGGGGAAGTATACTGCCAACCTTGTGGGGGGAACCATACTGCCAACCTTGTGGGGAGAACCATACTGTCAACCTTGTGGGGAGAATTATACTGCCAACCTTGTGGGGAGAATTATACTGTCAATCTTGTGGGGGGAATTATACTGCCAACCTTGTGGGGGGAATTATACTGCACACCTTGTGGGGGGAATTATACTGCCAACCATGTGGCGGGAATTATACTGCCAACCTTGTGGGGGGAACTATACTGCCAACCTTGTGGGGGGAACTATACTGCCAACCTTGTGGGGGGAACTATACTGCCAACCTTGTGGGGGGAATTATACTGCCAACCTTGTGGGGGGATATATACTGCCAACCTTGTGGGGGGAACTATACTGCCAACCTTGTGGGGGGAACTATACTGCCAACCTTGTGGGGGGAACTATACTGCCAACCTTGTGGGGAGAACTATACTGCCAACCTTGTGGGGAGAACTATTCTGCCAACCTTGTGGGGGGAATTATACTGCCAACCTTGTGGGGAAATTATACTGCTAACCTTGTGGGGGAATTATACTGCCAACCTTGTGGGGGAAGTATACTGCCAACCTTGTGGGGGGAACTATACTAGCAATCTTGTGGGGAGAACTATACTGCCAACCTTGTGGGGAGAATTATACTGCCAACCTTGTGGGGGGAATTATACTGTCAATATTATGGGGGGAATTATACTGCCAACCTTGTGGGGGGAATTATGCTGCCAACCTTGTGGGGGGAAGTATATTGCCAACCTTGTGGGGGGAACTATACTGCCAACCTTGTGGGGAGAACTATTCTGCCAACCTTGTGGGGGGAAATATACTGCCAACCTTGTGGGGAAATTATACTGCCAACCTTGTGGGGGGAATTATACTGCCAACCTTGTGGGGGAAGTATACTGCCAACCTTGTGGGGGGAACTATACTGCCAACCTTGTGGGGAGAACTATACTGCCAACCTTGTGGGGAGAATTATACTGCCAACCTTGTGGGGGGAATTATACTGTCAATCTTGTGGGGGGAATTATACTGCCAACCTTGTGGGGGGAATTATACTGCCAACCTTGTGGGGGGAATTATACTGCCAACCTTGTGGGGGGAATTATACTGCCAACCTTGTGGGGGGGGGAGTATACTGCAAACCTTGTGGGAGGAACTATACTGCCAACCTTGTGGGGAGAACTATTCTGCCAACCTTGTGGGGGGAATTATACTGCCAACCTTGTGGGGGGAAATTATACTGCCAACCTTGTGGGGGAAATTATACTGCCAACCTTGTGGAGGGAAGTATACTGCCAACCTTGTGGGGGGAACTATACTGCCAACCTTGTGGGGAGAACTATTCTGCCAACCTTGTGGGGGGAATTATACTGCCAACCTTGTAGGGAAATTATACTGCCAACCTTGTGGGGGGAATTATACTGCCAACCTTGTGGGGGGAATTATACTGCCAACCTTGTGGGGGGAACTATACTGCCAACCTTGTGGGGAGAATTATACTGCCAACCTTGTGGAGAGAACTATACTGCCAACCTTGTGGGGAGAACTATACTGCCAACCTTGTGGGGAGAATTATACTGCCAACCTTGTGGGGGGAATTATACTGTCAATCTTGTGGGGGGAATTATACTGCCAACCTTGTGGGGGGAATTAAACTGCCAACCTTGTGGGGGGAATTATACTGCCAACCTTGTGGGGGGAAGTATACTGCCAACCTTGTGGGGGGAACTATACTGCAAACCTTGTGGGGAGAACTATACTGCCAACCTTGTGGGGAGAAATATACTGTCAATCTTGTGGGGGGAATTATACTGCCAACCCTGTGGGGGGAATTATACTGCCAACCTTGTGGGGGGAATTATACTGCCAACCTTGTGGGGGGAATTATACTGCCAACCTTGTGGGGGGAATTATACTGTCAATCTTGTGGGGGGAATTATACTGCCAACCTTGTGGGGGGAATTATACTGCCAACCTTGTGGGGGGAATTATACTGCCAACCTTGTGGGGGGAATTATACTGCCAACCTTGTGGGGGGGGGGAGTATACTGCAAACCTTGTGGGGGGAACTATACTGCCAACCTTGTGGGGAGAACTATTCTGCCAACCTTGTCGGGGGAATTATACTGCCAACCTTGTGGGGGGAAATTATACTGCCAACCTTGTGGGGGGAATTATACTGCCAACCTTGTGGAGGGAAGTATACTGCCAACCTTGTGGGGGGAACTATACTGCCAACCTTGTGGGGAGAACTATTCTGCCAACCTTGTGGGGGGAATTATACTGCCAACCTTGTAGGGAAATTATACTGCCAACCTTGTGGGGGGAATTATACTGCCAACCTTGTGGGGGGAACTATACTGCCAACCTTGTGGGGAGAATTATACTGCCAACCTTGTGGAGAGAACTATACTGCCAACCTTGTGGGGAGAACTATACTGCCAACCTTGTGGGGAGAATTATACTGCCAACCTTGTGGGGGGAATTATACTGTCAATCTTGTGGGGGGAATTAAACTGCCAACCTTGTGGGGGGAATTATACTGCCAACCTTGTGGGGGGAATTATACTGCCAACCTTGTGGGGGCAATTATACTGCCAACCTTGTGGGGGGAAGTATACTGCCAACCTTGTGGGGGGAACTATACTGCAAACCTTGTGGGGAGAACTATACTGCCAACCTTGTGGGGAGAATTATACTGCCAACCTTGTGGGGAGAAATATACTGTCAATCTTGTGGGGGGAATTATACTGCCAACCTTGTGGGGGGAATTATACTGCCAACCTTGTGGGGGGAATTATACTGCCAACCTTGTGGGGGGAATTATACTGCCAACCTTGTGGGGGGAATTATACTGTCAATCTTGTGGGGGGAATTATACTGCCAACCTTGTGGGGGGAATTATACTGCCAACCTTGTGGGGGGAATTATACTGCCAACCTTGTGGGGGGAATTATACTGCCAACCTTGTGGGGGGGGGAGTATACTGCAAACCTTGTGGGGGGAACTATACTGCCAACCTTGTGGGGAGAACTATTCTGCCAACCTTGTGGGGGGAATTATACTGCCAACCTTGTGGGGGGAAATTATACTGCCAACCTTGTTGGGGGAATTATACTGCCAACCTTGTGGAGGGAATTATACTGCCAACCTTGTGGGGGGAATTATACTGCGAACCTTGTGTGTATTCTGATTTAATTGCTGTGCTGGCACTTTGAGGGGAAAAAAGTTGGCGTGCATTACGGTTCGGGCACTCGGGCTCAAAAAGGTTTGCCATCACTGGTATATAATGTGAGGGGTGGACTTACTTATGGGAGATACTGAATATAGTGTGAGGAGTGGACTCACTTATAATGAAGTAAGGGTCCCATTTGTATTGTTGCTCTGGAATCTTCTTTAGGCTAAGTTTCCACTTGTTTTTTTCTGGCAGTTTTTGGAATACTAACATTGCAGTTTTTGGGCCAAAGCCAGAAGTGTATTCAAAAGGAATAGGACATATAAAGGAAGGACTTATACTTCTCGTCCCTTATGGATCCATTTCTGACTTTGGATCAATAACTGCAGTGGTAGTTTTCCAAAAATCGCCAGAATAAAAACCAAGTGGAAACTTAGCCTCATACACATCCCTGATGCAAAAAAAAAGCACTATTTTTATTCATAGGAACCCTTCTGCCAAAAGGGAGCTGACAAGATATCTACGAAATGGCCTTCATATTTGAGAAGACGTTCATGGCTAACTCCAGATATGGATCCTCCTAAAGAATATTTCAGTTCCATTAGAATAACATTGTGAAATGTAAATATAGCCCCCTATATGAACAAAGCAAAGAAAGCAATTCTCCCCATAACTATGAATGCTAATAGAGGATGGAGCCCTATGAGACACCTCAGCAAGGTAACTTTGGAAAATGAGCCACATACAGATTGCAAATGAGGACTGACACAAATAGTAGCGCACCGCTTATACTTTTGGAGGGTCTTAACCTTAATGAATAAATGCATCGATCTAACAATGGACGGACGTGCTCAAATACATCCCAGAATCTTAATGAAGTCGCTCAGAGGGCATAGCAAAATAATATCATGTGGGGAAATATTTTATTCAGGACTGGCTGTTAATATTGGTTTTACCATGAAGGAAGTTAGAAACCTGGACAACCTCTAAAATAAAATAAATAAATAAAGTGACAACCTCCAACATTTGTCATATTATTGTACTATGTAAGAAGCAAAAGTTACCAATTCCAGTTACTTAGGTCTCCTCGTCTTTATTGGTCAAAACTTTATAAAAGCATGTTACAGTACGGATAAGATGCTTGACATGTTTTGACCTCTGTGGTCTTAATCAGGAGCAATGTTACAAGACATATACAGGGTGTTTAAAAGTATAGATAGGTAAACTCCCACCGGAGCTCACTAATGGAATCACAATGACCGAGTACTGCCCATGAAAAGAAACTTGAATGTTTACATGTTCTCATGAAGTCTTCTACTACTAATAACCCTTTAATAAGAATTATCCTTGTTGTTATAGTGCAGGCAAATCCCAATGCACAATAGACATATTTTTAGATGCATTAAACAATACTCCACAGATATTGCTACACTTCCTATGTTATATAACTATGTCCCTGTCTTCTGTATACAACAAATTAATCTTCATACGCAATGATTCAAAATATTTACCGTATTTTTCGCCAAAACTGGGGGGGAAAAGTTGGTGCGTCTTATACAACGAATACACATTTAAACCCCTATAGCGGCGGTCCCTGCGGCCATCAACGGCCGGGACCCGCGGCTAATACAGGACATCACTGATCGCGCTGATCAAAGCTGAAGCTAAAGTGACACTAACCCGGCTGCACCGGGAGGGACCTTACCTGCCTTCTCGGTGTCTGCTCCGTGCCGGGATCCCCTGCATGGCCGGCGCTCTCCTTCGTCGTCATCCCGTCGTCGCACACGCTGTCCCATCATCCAATAGGAGCGGCGTGCGTAGCGACGTGATGGTGGCGACGGAGAGCGAGGATACCGGGCAGCAGAGACGTTGCGGAGTGACGGGGACACCCCGGGGACACAAGACAGCGATGGAGGGCGACATCCAAGGCAGCGGTGACGGGTCCAGAGCGGCGGGGACACGTGAGTATTACCTCCTATACCAGTGGTCTTCAACCTGCGAGCCTCCAGATGTTGCAAAACTACAACTCCTGGCATGCACGGACAGCCAACGGCTGTCCGGGCATGCTGGGAGTTGTAGTTTTGCAACATCTGGAGGTCCGCTGGCTGAAGATCACTGTCCTATACTTTACATTGTATTCTAGATTTTCCTCCTTTAAAATTGGGTGCGCCTTATATGCCGGAGCGTCCTATATGGCGAAAAATACGGTATATCACAAAAAATTGACAAAGTAAATATAAAGTTATAAAGGCAGACAGAACTAAACAACATTAGGTCACCCGTGATAATCCTAAACTTCTGACAAGGGGTTATTTGCCTAATATTGGCCTAGGAATAACTACAAGCAAACATAATGGATGGTAAGCTACATGGCCATAAATATACCATAAACGGCAACGTCGGACATATATTACTAACGTGATCTTTCTATAGGGGACAATTTATAGATTCACTTTTGCATGATTTTCCCTTAAAAGATAAACTTCCGACATGGTTAGTTGCCTAATACCAGCCTAGGTATAGTGCCTCTACCAACCCCCCAGGTGAGCAATAGCATGGGATGGTACATATGAGTCCCTAATGCATCTCATTTTAACAGACTGATAATATCTGGGCACTGTATATGACTATTTGGTGAACTTAGGGTTCATTTAGGCTCTATTTACCAGTGTACTTTATGCACAATATAGCAATAGCATTAAGGAAATGTATTGCGTTATTATCATTTATGTTATGGCATTGTTGTTTGTTTATTGTTTGCGGTATTACTTGGGCACTGTCGGGTGGTATCATTTATAAATGGCATGTTACTGTTGCTCATGCAGTTTTTATAATCATTCAACATGGTTTAGCTAAGCTATGATAGCACAGATGGGTAGATCTCCTAGGCACCCAAATGCTTATGTTACATGGTCCAGGTAGCTAATATAAGAGCAACACATGAAGCTTTCTAGGTTGGTATGGGTGCCAGGATAAAATAGCTGCATACTATTGAGTTTTCTGCATATGCAGTGTCCCACTGCTTGTCCTTTGGAACTGGTCATGGGTTGCCGGATGTTCGTCATTTGTGCTGATGCAAATTTCTGACGTTATGCTGTTTAAGGGTACATTCACACGTTCAGGATCCGAGCATATTTTTGCTGCATATTTTCTGAAGTTAATGGGTAGCAAAATCAGCTGCACAAAATATGCAGTAAAAATATGCACCAGACCGTGTATGTGTGAACACACCCTTACACTGAACTTCTGTAATCCCTGCTGTTGAGCAGGCCTGCATGCTATCCGTAGTATGCCGCAGTGGTGTTCAGCTCAGTTTTCACTTTATTTATATCTCAAATATCCTGATAGATTATGAAATAACTCAGCACAAAAGATTGTACCAAAAACAAAAAACAAGATGTGTGAAAAAAAAAAGGTCTGCAGTCTGATAGGACAGGAGTGAGCACAGATGAGGGCTAGTCCCACCCTCACTTACTGGACTTTGTCCCAGTCTGTGCTTCTATTTGGACAAAGATGATGCTATAGCCAGACAAGATTATGTTCTAGATGGTATGAAGACCCCTAGTGGTCTTTTTTACAAGCCATATATATATATATATATATATATATATTTTTTTTTTTTTTTTTTTTTTTTTTTTTAAGCAGATAACATTTTTTAGGAAGTACGGTATGTTAGAAAGGTTAATGTTTTGCCAATATGTACAACATCTAAAAAGCTTTTGATTCTGACAGTTCCCATTTAAGCCACACACAGTGGATTGTATATGGATTCACACTTGTTGTACAGATCAAGGACACTGAGAAATAAACTGGAAGAAATAAGATTTCAGAGCCCGGCATCAGCGGTTCGCCGGCTCCTGGTTTCATCGTGATTACTATTCACCTGTCGTCTAATAAAATACAGCTCTGGACTTTTCTAGCTGACCGGATTCCTTAATATATCATAAAGAGTTCTGCCGTACACCGTGACCCAGTAGTGTGCTTCAATTTCTGCCAATGAAGCATGTCTGCATAAAAGTACAGCATAATGGCCCGTGATCATATTAACAGCGCTTTTTCATTTCAGATTGGGAGTTAACGCTGCACGACCAGGACAAGCGCCAATCACTTAGCAAACAGCGCCAGAAGAAATCACGCTGGAAATGAGTGGAAATACCAAAGGCCAAAGAGGCTTTTCTAGGTGTCTGAGAGAAAAGGGCTAGTGCCCATTCATTGCAGATTAACTCTTTACAGAACAATGGATATTTTACCATAAATCCCAGCTGGATGCGAATCAGTACGAATGTGAATAAGTGCTCACTCAACATAGAACATCCTAGCATCTGGGATCAACTTTACCCCATCTGGAGGCTGGAGCCCAGTGTTTTAAAACCAGCTGTTCTAAAACTACAATTTCCAGCATGCCCCAGCATTCTCCCCCCAATTAGGTAGAAGCCCCCAATAGTTGGGTAACCTCTCCCTATGAGATAGGAGCCCCCAGTAGGTGGGGAATCCCCTTTATCAACCAGAAGCCCTCAGTAAGTATTTAGGGAAAAAATAATCTTATTTTCGCGCAAGATTTGTGCAGAACTGCGCGCGGAATTGCACACGGAAATGTGGGAGTAAGAAGTGAAGGGGTTTTCAGCCATTTCCACGCAAATTCCACGCAAATTCTGCACACATTCCACGCAAATTCCGCACGAAAACAATTTTGGGTGGAATTTTTTTTTACCATTGACTTCTATTGATTTCTGCTAGCGGATTCCGCTTGAAGAATGAACATGCTTTTTCTTCAAGCGGAACGGAATTCAACGTCGGAATTCCGCTAGCAGAATTTCCGCAGTGTGAACAGGACAGCGGAAAAAAAACATTAAAGTCAATGGGCAGAGGAGATGTGAATTAATTTGGAGCGGAGAATTCAAGAGGAATTACTCGAGTAAATTCCTCTTGAATTACTCCGTGTGAACGCACCCTTAGGCAGAAGCACCCAGTAGATAGGGAATCCCCTTCTTTAGCCAAAAGCCCCCAGAAGGTAGGTAGAGAAACCTTCCTATTAGGTAGAAGCCTCCCAGTAGGTAGGGAATACCCCCCTATTAATAGAAAAGGACAAATGCTCCAGCTCGGCCTCAGATCAACGTTGTAAGCTTTATTCATATGTTGCTACACGGATCACAGCTAGGTGGCTGGATGCGACGCGTTTCGGACAGATGCTGGCCTTACTCATACTTGCTGGCCTTACTCATATTTGTCCTTTTCTATTATTTGCTTCTAAGTGCAGTCTGCACTGTCTCTGTGCCCGGTATCTGGGAAGTGGGGTGAGATGATTCTACACTATAAAATACCCCCTGATGATTCTGCTATAAAATACTCCCCTATTCATTATAAGCCCCCAGTAGGTAGGTAATCTCTCCCTAAAGGTAGACACCCCCCAGTAGATAGGTAATCTCTCCCTATTAGGTAGAAGTCCCAAGTAAGTAGGGAATCCCCTTCATTAGCCAGATGCCCCCACTAGGTGGGTAGGTAAGTAGTAAGTAGGTAATATCTTCCTATTAGGAAGAAGCCCCCAGTAGGTAGGTAGGGAATCCACCTCCCCATAAGGTAGAAGTCCTTAGTAGGTAGGTAGTCTCCCCTATTAGGTAAAAGCTTCCGGTAGGTAGGTAATCCCCCAATTAGGTAGAAGCCCCTAGTAGATGGGTAATATTTCCCTATTGGGTAGAAGCCCCCAATAGCTAGGGAATCCGGTTCATTAGCCAGAAGCCCCCAGTAGGTAGATAGGGAATCCACCCATACCCCTATTAGGTAGATATCTCCTTGTAGTTTAGTAGGGAATACTTCTGTTGTAGTTGGAGGCACATTGATTGGTAAACACTACTGTAACAGTAACAAGGAAAGCAAAGATGTCCAAGTCTATCGACTAACAATTGAAGCAGAATTGTAGCCTAAAACTTAATATTTATTTTGTACCTATAAAGGAAAACTGTCAGCAAGTTCACCCACACTAAACCCAATACATTGGGTTATAGTGTGGGTGAACAGGAGTATGTAATGTGCTCACTTACTTAGTAAAGTTTTGTTTTGACCGAGTTTGCTTCCTCTAAAGTGTCTGCCATCCATCCCTGTTTTGCGCGCAGCAGGCGGGTCCCTCGCCGGCAATCTTACTTTGTGTTTCGGAGGCAGGCGCCCGATGCCCGCCCCCTTGTTGCATGTTCATTTTTTGCTTATTCAGGTCATACTGACGTGGAGTTATCCGCCCCCTAGGCGTTGCGCGCTGTCTTCAGAGCGCATGCGCAGTTTCGCGATGCAGAGCGGTTCTGAGGACGCACAGCTTTCACATCATAAGGACGGAGAGCTGGGTAAAAAAAAGAATGCGCATGCACTCGGAAGACAAAGTGTAGCGCTTAGGGGGGTGGAGAACTCAACGTCATTAGGATATGGATAAGCAAAAAATGAACATGCAACAAGGGAGCAGGCTTCGGGCACCTGCCTCCGAACACAAGGTAAGATTGCAGGTGGGGCACCAGCCTGCTGCGCACAAAACTGGGATGGGTGGCGGACACTTTAGAGGATGCAAACACGGCAAAAACAGATCTTTACTAAGTACTTATTACAGTAAGTGCAAAAGGGTCTTTGAGTCTATTGGGCAGAGGATTGGGGTAATTGAAATTGCAGGGAGCAGGGGCAGGTTTTCTAGGCAGGGGTTGTTCACAGTCAGGTGGGGCGGCCCTGGTGGCCAGCTCCTTCACAGCCTTAGTCAGTTGTTCAATATCCTGCATAACAGTCTGTAAATCTGAAGCTGCGGAGACTGGCAAAGTAGAGGACACTGGGGCGTAGGCTGGTGACGGGGGGGGGGGGGGTATAGGTCTGGCTACTGCCCCTAGTGGCTCTTGAGCAGATGTGAGGGGTGTACAAACTTCCTCTAACTCAGTTCCGGACTCGATCACTTGGATAGCCAGTCTTTTGGAAGCGAGGAATGACATGTTGGGGTTTTGAACCGCTAACATTCTCAGCTGGGCTTTGTCCCACTTATTATCAATAAATTTGTCCATTAACACCTTGTTGCCCTGCTCAGGAGTTATACCATCTAATTTTTGGACAGTCTTTAGGGCATTCTGTAAGGTTACAGCATACGCTCTCAAGGTCTCACCTTTTGTCGCCTTTCATACAGCTGGTGACGTACCTCTGATGAAGAATGTGACTCAAATACCTGGTACAGTCCTTCAAAGATCTGCTCTACGGTCGCCTTCATGGAGGCTGGCCAGATGCAGACTTCCTCTAACGCTGGTTCCTGTAGTTGTCCTGTGAGCAATTGCATCTGTTGGTTAGGAGGGAAAGAGTAAAAGACAAACAAACTCTGGATCCTCTCTTTGAAATCCCTCAAGGTGAAGGGATCTCCATTGTAGGGAACTTCCAGTTTTGGTCCAGTCGCCAAAATCTTCCCCTGTTCAACAGAAGGCGGCTCTTTGGTTCCTCCTCTCTGTACTGAAGAGGCATCACCGCTGGGGACTGACAGGGCGGAGTTGCGACTGTTGGCGCATGTGGGAAATGCCGGACCAAGTTAACCCTTTCAGGTACCGACTCCCTGCAGTTCACAATGGCAAATAATAGTCTTTTCTTCTCCTCCCCCTCTATTTCACAAGCACCTCGGGTAAAGCACTTTTCACTGGTAAAGTCCCGTACACTTTCCGGCGCAAATTTTATTTGCATCGACATGAGATTTTCTGACAATACTGCACACAGTTCAGACTGGGGGAGGACTTTAGGCATAAGGCGCACACCTCTATCCTGTTCGTAGGACACCAAAAGTTGTGGTAAGGGGTATGATGCAGGGTAGATGGAATTACCCTAGGGGCAGATGACATTAAACCCTTGTATTCATGATGCTAGGGCGTGGTTTATCCTCAAAACCACCCGAAGGTATAACGCTGGCACAGGGCAATAATGACTCTGACATCAAGTTACTTATAACGGTAGCTTTAGTGAGGTTAGACAGGTGGTAAAGTCTATACAGTTCAGCCAGGGCCCACGGAGGTTACCAGTGACTTCAGAGACCTTAAGTGCTTGCTAAGACTTGCAGTAGAACGGGACAATTAAGTGCAGGCCACGCTGACTTGACAGGTGACTTTGACTTGACTGAGTTGTGGCTGACAATGCTGTGACTGTGGCTTACTTGTAGCTTGTGGCTGCAGACTTGAATTGAGGCCTCCTATGACTCCAGACACACTCCTAGACTCAACTGCACTGAACCTCAGCAACAAGAGCTCTAAGCTCCAAGAGAGTGAGCAGAGGCTCCATCCAGGGCTTATATGGGGAGACTCTGGTGGGGTCACATTGGTCACCCCTAGGTCACCTGGTCACTGATACCTCCTGGGTAACAAATACATGATATATCACATGTTAAACAGTCTTAAAGGGACATTGCTTTCTTCACACATTACACAGTATAATACATGGTAAACATATGTACATGGGGGGGACACTGAAGGGAGGCTGCCTGACAGGGCAGCAAGGGTACGGGGTAACAACTCCCGTACTGGGCCACCACATATTGCCCATGCATGTTACTTGCCCCAGATAAGTTTAAAGAAGCATCACATGCTTGAAACAATCTTATAAATTTGGAAAGGGTGCCAATAATTTTGTCCAGCCCATTTTTGGTGTGACATTATGTCCAATTAGATTTTTTTTCCTCTCTTTTTTTGGTTTAGTTCCAATACACACAAAGGGAATAAACATGTGTACAGCAAAATATGTGCTACTGTAATCCTTTTCTGTGAGAAATACTTATTTATTTTTTATTTTTTTAAATATCAGGGATGCCAACATTTACAGCCATGACTGTAGCTAATGAATGATAGTTAGACAAATAAATAGGTTGATGAGAGGGAAAGGATGGACTATGGGTTTAGTTCCCCGAAGTACCCCTTTAACGGGAGGCTGCTTGCTTACTGGGGGCGCTACCTGGCTAATTTGTTGATTGCCTGCTTACTGAGGGGGCTTCCTTCCCTACTAGGAGGAACACCTTAATGTAAGGTATTTCCTTAATGGAGGAAATACCTAACTGCAATGGGAAACAAACTTAATGGGGGACCTACTTATATACCTGCTTTTACTGGGCACAAAAGGGGCATTTATACCGTTTGGGGGACTATAGATGGGGAGGAAGGAGCCTAAGTTGTTTTTCTGGTGCATTCTGCATAGGAGAATCATGGCTGGAAAAATCGTCATGCGGAAAAAAAAGGAAAAAGAATGGCTCCAAGAAGACTTCATCTTAGTCACTGCTTGTATCTACTGCTATATGGTCACTAAATGGGAGAATATTAGTCTGTATATATTTTGTGTTATGCGGTAACAGTATGGCACTTAGGGGGTTCCAGATATTGGATCTGCTACAGGTTCCAAATACTGTAGGTACTCCTCCGACTATTATCATCATAGGATCATCCTATTACCATGTGACAGATGCTACAGAGACAGTGACAGGCTGTAAAACCACTGCTCCAATGCATGTCCACACAGCCAACAGTCCCAATTTAGTCAGAACAGTCCCTTGAATGAGACTGCAAAAAGGGGCAGGGTTAATGCATGCCCCACCCAAAATGGAATGTTTTGGGCATCCCCTGGGTAGGACTTAAATGCCCAAATTTGGCTTTTCAAACATCAGCTAAAAATTTAAAAAAATATGTATTGACATCGTAGAAAAGGATGACGACAGAAGACTTTTAGAGTATTTTGGAATATTTTTAAAGGTAACCTGCCACATTGAAGATGCAGTCTGTGGGTATCATCTTTGAGCAGGAGGAGAGAAGATTGATGTATAGATTTGTGATAAATATTCCAGAATAACTTTCCAGAATAAATCTCTGCCCACTCTAGGCAAGGTAGTCAAGTGGGCAGTCCTACTCAGTGATTGACAGCTAATGTATACACACTTACACAGAGATAGCTGTCAGTCAATGATATCCACCAATCACATGAACACTTAGCTTACAATGAGTAGAAATTTACATGAATAAATGACAAATCATTCTGGAACTGTTCTCTGACATTTTACACTCAGATGAAAGTGACTCAATGCATTTAGCCATGTAGATGTGGTCAAGACAACTTGCTGAAGTTTAAACCAAGAATCAGAATGGGGAAGAAAGGGGATTTAAGTGGCTTCAAAGATTACATGGTTGTTGGTGCTAGATGGGACGGTCTGAGTATTACAGAAACTGCTGATCTACTGGGATTTTCACACAGCCATCTCCGGGGTTAACAGAGAATGGTGTGAAAAACAGAAAATACCCAGTGAGCAGCAGTTGTGTGGATTTAAATACCTTGTTGATGTCAGTGGAGAATGGGCAGACTGGTTTGAAATGACAGTAACTCAAATAACCAGTGGTTACAACCAAGGTCTGCAGAATACCATCTCTGACTGTACAACACGTCCACTCTTGGGCTACAGCAACAGAAAACCACACCGGGGGCTAGAAGAATGTTGTCTGGACTGATAAGTCCTGATCCCAGCTGTGACATTCAAATCACAGGGTCGGAATTTGGAGAAAACAACATAAAGCATGGATCCATCCAGCCTTGTATCAGGGGTTCAGGCTGGTGGTGGTGTAATGGTGCAGGGGACATTTTCTTGGCACATTTTGGGCCCCTTTGTAACAATTGATCATGGTATAAACATGAATGACAGCCTACCTGAGTATTGTTACTGACCATGCCCATCCCTTTATGACCACAGTGGACCCATCTTCTGATGATACTTCCTGCAGGATAATGCACCATGTCATGCCCCATGTCACAGGAACTGTGTGATGTCATCATATCCATATTGAGGAACTGGGTGATGTCATCATGTCCATATGGAGGAACTGTGTGATGTCATCATGTCCATATGGAGAAACTGTGTGATGTCATCATGTCCGTATGGAGGAACTGTGTGATGTCATCATGTACATATGGAGGAACTGTGTGATGTCATCATGTCCATATGGAGGAACTGTGTGATGTCAACATGTCCATATGGAGGAACTATGTGATGTCATTATATCCATATGGAGGAACTGTGTGATGTCATCATGTCCATATAGATGAACTGTGTGATGTCATCATGTCCATATAGAGGAACTGTGTGATGTCATCATGTCCATATGGAGGAACTGGGTGATGTCATCATGTCCATATGAAGGAACTGTGTGATGTCATCATTTCCATATAAAGGAACTGTGTGATGTCATCATGTCCATATGAAGGAACTGTGTGATGTCATCATGTCCATATGGAGGAACTGTGTGTTGTCATCATGTCCATATGAAGGAACTGTGTGATGTCATCATGTCCATATGGAGGAACTGTATGATGTCATCATGTCCATATGAAGGAACTGTGTGATGTCATCATGTCCATATGAAGGAACTGTGTGATGTCATCATGTCCATATGAAGGAACTGTGTGATGTCATCATGTCCATATGGAGGAAATATGTGATGTCATCATGTCCATATGAAGGAACTGTGTGATGTCATCATGTCCATATGGAGTAAATATGTGATGTCATCATGTCCATATGAAGGAACTGTGTGATGTCATCATGTCCATATGAAGGAACTGTGTGATGTCATCATGTCCATATGAAGGAACTGTGTGATGTCATCATGTCCATATGGAGGAACTGTGTGATGTCATCATGTCCATATGAAGGAACTGTGTGATGTCATAATGTCCATATGGAGGAACTGTGGGTCTTATTATGTGGGTTGAAGTTCTGCACTTTCTTTGCTGGCTGTCAGTGAATGGAAATATCCTTGATCAAAGTAGCTGCAGAAGTTATATATGGATGTAAACAAGCATTTTCAGTGTTTTCACTAGTAACAAGCAGACATTTTGAATATGGAGAGGAACTTGAAAAACAATTTGAAGGGGGGGGGATAAGACTTTTCAGGTTGTGGTCTATGTGGTGATGTATTTCACCTACTCAAACAACAAATGCTTTCATCTATTAAGTAAAGCATTGAATAATTTAACCTCTGAAATGCTACGGGGAACGTGGCCTCAGCTGGGGGGAACCAGCATCAACAATAACACGTCGAAAACAATTTATAGAGCGTCCAAACTGCTGCCAGAAACTCCAGGATTCATGTTTATCAGACCTTTCTGGCTGCAGCCCTGACGGAAAAGCAAACGTATTTATCAATGTGAGTCCCCACCGACAGCAGCCGTTTGTTTCTCGCCTTTGATACAATTTTTTTGTTGTAGTAATGTCTGTAAAGTTTTTGCTGCAGGGAAACTTACCCTATAAGGACCAAACCAGATTATATTCTAACTGTGAGTGGCCTAAGTGAATAGAACTGATAGGAAAGCAGCCAGAATGTTTGATCAGATAGCATCATTTGGGCGATGTGATACACAAACAACCTGCTGCTCCCAAAGCAAAAAGTTGCTGTTGCTTAACTTGATGTTCACCAGAAATGTACCTTGAAGTTAGAAAAAGAATCCAAAAGGTTCCATCACAGAACTGCTTCATATGTCCTTCGAATTCCCAGTGGAGTATGAAACAGTAATGTCTGCTTCTGGAGAGTTGTTTCGTTTGGCTTGAATCCTTAGTCATGTTCCAAGGCCTCTTATTGGAGTCAGTCACTGATTTAAAGGGAAAGCTACCTCCAAAAGGTGGCATCACCGATCTGCATGACATATCCTGCCTTTCAGAATTCCCAGTGGAGTATGATGGCCTATAATTCTCAACACATCACTATGATGCTCTCCCGAAGGAGAAATATGATAGGCCTCTCTGCAGCCAGACTCCTCCTCTGTACTGATGAGCGCCAATAACCATAGAACACTAGCCTCTCACTTTGGAGAGTTGCCTGGCTTGGCATTAATGCCCAGCTTTTTGGAGTCAGACACTGACTTAAAGGGAATTCTACCTCAAAAAGGTTGCATCCCAGAGCTGCTTTACATATCCTTCTTCTCAGAATTCCCAGTGGAGTATGAAACTGAGTTGGAGAGTTGTCTGGCTTGACTTAAATCCATAGTCATGTTATAAGGCCTCCACACATCTGTATAATACTCCCCTGAAGGAAAAATATTCCACCCCTTTGGTCCCAAAATGATAGGCCTCTCTGAACCATCACCCTCCTCTGTACTGAGGAGGGAAAACAACTACAAAACAGTCCCATATTCTTCTGGAGAGTTGTCTGGCTTGGCTTACATCCCTTGTCATGTTCTAAGGCCTCTTGTTGGGGTCAGGCACTGACTTGAAGGGAAAGCTGCTTCCAAAAGGTGGCATCGCAGAGCTGCTTTGTATATACTATATCAGTGTATATCAGCTGATTTTGCCAGAGGATGGTCCAGGACAGCAGGAAAATTGGGAACCAAAGTAAACATTTTACCTAAAGCCTCTTAGTAAATGCTAAGGAAGTCCTCATATTCATTTCTAAGACTGGGTTCACACCTGCACTGGAGGACCCATTGAAAGATTCTGCTGCAGGTTCAATAAAAAGTGGTCAGACAAAATAGTGCTGCATTCTGTGCTATTTTATCTGTTAAAGGGTACCTCTCATCAAATTTTTTTCATATATTATAGATTAATGTATGCAGAATAACTTCACAATTGCATGTTATTAAAAAATATGCTTCTTTCTATTTAATTTTCCACTTTGAAGAAATGACCACTAGGGGTCTCCCTACCAGTCCTGGCAGCAAGCATTTCAGACTCATGCTGGAGTCCTAAACACTACGAGCTGCCAGTCTGCTTTGTTCACAAAGGAGAACACTAAGAGCTGCCAGCCTGCTTTGATCACAGCCTGTTTGGCTGTGAACAAAGCAGGCTGGCAGCTCAGAGTGTTTAGGACTCCAGCATGAGTCAGAAATGCTTGCTGACAGGACTGATCGGGAAAAATACAATAGAAAGAAGCATATTTTTCATTAACATGCTATTGGAAAGTTATTCAACATTCATTAATCTAAAATATATCAAAAGTTTATTTGATGAGAGGTACCCTTTAAATGGGAGATACCATGTTGAAAACCCGACAAACCACATTAAAGGAGAAGTATCATGTAGAAAAACGTATCCCCTATCCAAAGGATAGGGGATAACTTCTAGATCGCGAGGGGTCCGACTGATGCCACTTCGAAAGGAGCTGACACACTCCGTTCCTGGGGAGAGTCGGGGTCCCTGCAGGAGATCGCAGGGGGTCCCAGCAATCTAAAACTTATCCCCTATACTTTGGATAGGGGATATGTTTTTCTGCATGATATTTCTCCTTTAACATCAATCTAGAGTCCATCAGACTCAGTTCAGGACCAGCATGTAACGGATTTACTGGTGATTTAGCAGAACAATGGAAAATGCAATGCCCATATGAATCCAGCCTGGTATCACTAAGAGGTCTGGACTTTTATGTTTGGGCCAAAGTCAATAGAAGTTGTAGTGATATAGCTGAGGAACTTAGCATCTGAACCTTTGGCAATCATTGAATAACCAATGAATACTCCCAAACCTAGTCCTGATAATCTGACAATGGGAGCAAGAAGGAAGGTAAATAGACTTAAAGGGGTATTCCAGGCAAAACCTTTTTTTTATATATATCAACTGGCTCCGGAAAGTTAAACAGATTTGTAAATTTCTTCTATTAAAAAATCTTAATCCTTCCAATAGTTATTAGCTTCTGAAGTTTTCTGTCTAACTGCTCAATGATGATGTCACGTCCCGGGAGCTGTGCATGATGGGAGAATATCCCCATAGGAACTGCACAGCTCCCGGGACGTGAGTCATCAGAGAGCAGTTAGACAGAAAACAGCAACTCAACTTCAGACGCTAATAACTATTGGAAGGGTTAAGATTTTTTTAATAGAAGTAATTTACAAATCTGTTTAACTTTCCGGAGCCAGTTGATATATAAAAAAAAGTTTTGGCCTGGAATACCCCTTTAATGAGGTATCAGAAGGACAAGACTTAAAAAGGAACCAACGTCAGGACCAGTTGTTGCCAGGTATGCGTAGAAAAACCCAAGAATCTAAATGGGTTAGTGATGTCATCATTTGGTGAGGAGAGAGGAGTGACATAATTAGGCAGCACTTGTCCTAGATTGTGCATGTTGAGGTCCCACTAAGACAGCGGTCTTCAAACTGTGGCCCTCCAGATGTTGCAAAACTACAACTCCCAGCATGCCCGGACAGCCAACGGCTGTCCTGGCATGCTGGGAATTGTAGTTTTGTAACATCTGGAGGGGCACAGTTTGAAGACCACTGCACTAAGAGGTCTGGACTTTTCTGTATGGGCCAAAGACTATAGAAGCAGTAGAGATATAGCTTAGGAACTTAGCATTTAACCCTTTGGCAATCACAGAATGAACCAATAGGAAGCCAAATAGACTTAATAAGGTATCAGAAAGAAAAGACTAAAAGAAGAACCAACGTCAGAACCAGGAGTTGCCAGGTATGTGTAGAAGAACCCAAAAATAGAAATGGGTTAATGGTGTCATCATGTATTGCCACAATGCTAGCCATGCTTTTTTTTTTTTTTTTTTTAACAATATGAGCCCCACAGTGGGGTAACTTTAAGCTCCTGGCACCATAAATGGTGTACCATGTATAATACTGGTGTCTATGGCAGCGGGCCTTAGGCTAATGCTGTAATAAAGTAACTGTGATAAAGCTTCTTTCCCTCTGCTGTTTGTGCCCAACAGTGGTACGCACGTTAGAAGATAGCGGGAGAAAAATTTGTGCCCTTAACTTCCGTTTGTAACGGAGCCTAGTTTATAGCGTGAAAGTAGCCTTAAAGGGGTACTCCGGTGAAAAACTATTTTTTTTTTAAATCAACTGGTGCCAGAAAGTTAAACAGATTTGTAAATGACTTCTATTAAAAAATCTTAATCCTTCCTGTACTTATTAACTGCTGAATAATACAGCTGAAATTCTTTTCTTTTTGAAACACAGAGCTGTCTGCTGACATCATGAGCACAGTGCTCTCTGTTGACATCTCTGTCCATTTTAGGAACTGTCCAGAACAGCATATGTTTGCTATGGGGATTTCCTTTTACGCTGGACAGTTCCTAAAATGGACAGAGATGTCAGCAGAGAGCACTGTGCTCATGATGTCAGCAGACAGCTCTGTGTTTCAAACGGAAAATAATTTCCACTGTAGTATTCAGCAGCTAATAAGTACAGGAAGGATTAAGATTTTTTAATAGAAGTCATTTACAAATCTGTTTAACTTTCTGGCACCAGTTGATTAAAATATATTTTTTTTTTACCGGAGTACTCCTTTAACCTTTGTACACTAGAAGTAATACCAGATGCTGGACCCTCATTTACTAATGTATTAGTAATAAGGAAGTAAAATTATCTAATCCTGCAATCTAGAGCCGGTTGTAATGTGATTAAATTGCGCAATTTTCAGACCCCCGGGACAATGACAGGAATGCAGCATGTAAGTGAATGTAAATTCATGTAAGTGAATGTGCTCTTCATCACAAGACTAAGAGGAGCTAATATGGAGGGGAGGGGGCTTGTCAAGGTGATAAACTGCTGTATTTAGCTCAGATTCAGCAATAACAGACTGAAGGACACTCATAAGCAAATATAGTCATAGCATCTGAATGCAGAAGAGTTCCGAGGGTTTAGGTTGAGAATATGCGGAGCCAACAATGGATATCTAATCCTGGAGATTGAGCTGTAGGTAATGGAAGAGCGATTACCCAGACATACGGCACCAGTTTGACATTTCCCAACCAACAAATTTATGAGAAAGAGATATAGATCTAGACTGCCATCCACAGATGTATCTGTCACGATCACACCCTATTGGTCCAGCCAAGATGCTAGAGAGAGTGTGATGGTGCAAGGGTTAAAGCCGCCAGACCTCTGGGTATCCACTACTAGTCCCAGCAAATCACCAAATTAACCCTTAGATAAACGTGTTTCACCCGAGCTGCCTTCAGAAAGGTGAGCTCATCTATTTAGAGATCAAAGACCAGAGCTGATTAAGTAAACATTTAATCTGATAAAAGGTATCACAGTGCTAAATATATAAAAGTACAGAAACAAATGACATACAGTTACAAAAATATATAAAAGAGTTTAGCAAGTTCAGAAAGCAAAAATGAAGTTCTTACAGCATGATGATTTTAGTCCATGAGAGTGGGTCTCCAGCTGTTCTTAGGATGGTCAGCTTGGGGCACAGATCTTAACCACCAACTTTGAGTCTAGCATTGTTTAAATACCATATCTGCTTGTTTTTTGGAGGGAAGCTCCACTCCCCCCTCCCCTCTGATCCCACCAAGGGGCATCTGTTATCTCCCATCCTGCCGCTTCAAAGAAACTCCTGACTTCAAACAAACCACCAGCCAGGCCCCCTAATAAAATGCAATACACAAACAGGGACACACCGTCTGAATGACCCCTCACCCATGTCCTGGATAATACAGTACACACAGTACAATTATAATACACATATATGATTTAATACTCAGGCCTGGGCCTGACAGTATCAATATGGATGTAATGATTCGGCAGGCTGGATGTGGATCCTCTCCGTCAGCGAGGGATTGGCGTGGACCGTACCGGTGGACTGGTTCTAGGTTGCTACTGGTATTCACCAGAGCCCACCGCAAAGCGGGATGGACTTGCTGCGGCGGTAGCAACCAGGTCGTATCCACCGGCGAGGTCAGACGTAGTAGAAGGTCAGGGCAGACGGCAAGGTTCGTAGTCAATGGTGTATGGCAAACACAGTAAACGCTTTCTCTAGGCACAAGGGCAACAAGATCCGGCAAAGCAGGGAAGGGGAAGTGAGGTTATATGGACGTGGAGCAGGTGGAAGCTAATTAGACTGATTGGGCCAGGCACCAATCATTGGTGCACTGGCCCTTTAAATCTTAGAGAGCTGGCGCGCGCGCGCCCTAAGGAGCGGAGCCGCGCGTGCCAGGACGTGACAGCCGGGGACCGGGACAGGTGAGTAGCTTGGGATGCGATTCGCAAGCGGGCGCGTCCCGCTATGCGAATCGCATCCCCGCCGGCAGTGTCAGTGCAGCGCTCCCGGTCAGCGGGTCTGACCGGGGCGCTGCAGAGAGGGGAACGCCGCAAGCGCTCCGGGGAGGAGCAGGGACCCGGAGCGCTCGGCGTAACAATGGAGACACAACTCCATCGTTCCTACTAAGTAATGTTAGAACATACTCATGGCACAACTTTGGGAGAGGTCAAAGTTCACACCTGGAATGTTCACAGATGCCAATGACTGCAATGCTCTTCAGTGAGAGACTAATATGTTACAATGACTATCATATAACCTTACACAGTATGGGCCATAACATATATGTATGTATTGATGTCCTTAATAATACTTAATACTCGTCCCTTTTAGCTAGTCGCTACAGGTCTCTCATCCTCAGCCAAGCCAGAACACCCTGCTCTGTACTGACGAGGGGCAAGCACCCTGAAACAGCTGTCTGCAGATGGGTCCTCTTCCCTTCTGGGGAGAACTCTGACTTGGCATAAATCCCAATCAGCTTCTGAGACTTTGTAACCAGAGCCAGAGCTGATCAGAGGGCACGCTACCTTATATGGTGGTGTGATTAGAAACGTACTTTACATATATATATATATATATATATATATATATATATAAAGAACTAATGTTCGTTATATGGGACATAATTATAAGTTTCACAGTTTCTTCCTCTCAACCCCCCTTTACTTGGGTGAAATGTACCAATACTGTCTAGAGAATGTAACTAGCCCCCTCTCCTGCCTTATCTCAACAGCCATAAATATCTAAGGACACAAGGGCCCTTATTTACTAAGACTGTTGTGTAGGTTTCTTTGTGGGTTTTAATTCCCTACAATTTATTTTCCACGGTATTTAGTAAGGTTTCCCTACATTTTCCACTTTCCCTACACTTTTCTTTTTTTACACATGCTCTGATCTGTAGGGTTTTCCTCAAATCCACCACATTTTCTGTGGAAACCTTAGTAAATATGTTGAGTTTTTGTGAAAATGTCAGGAACACGCCCCTTTTCAGAGACCTCGCCCCCTATTCCCTGGCGACCACGCCCCCTTTTCGTGTTTTCTTCGCAAAATTTAGAGTTAGTCAGGGTTTTTTTCAGTTCTGGCGCAAATTCTGGCACAGACAGAATTTGGCGCACAACCCGACAAAACATGTTGGGATTGCAATAGTAAATGAGGACCAATGAGTACATTCCTCTCTCAGACTGGCACATTTGTAGAGAAGAAACTCTAGAATAAACTGTGGCCTCATCTTGAACTTGACTAAACTCAGCTAAACATAGCTGATACGTACAAAAGGGCTGACATACATAAAAGAATGGCTTAGGGATTCATTTTGGGCCTAAAAACTCCTGACAACAGCACATTACTATTGACGGCAAAGCAGTCCATACGGAATTCCGTCAATGGATTTTGCGGACACACAATGTACATTCCATAGTGTGAATGGGCCATAAAGATACATTCACACATGTAGATTTAGATTTTGCTGTGGATTTTTTGCAGAAAGTTTTATAATGCAGATTTTCAAATGGTAAGTGTACATTCACACTACAGAATGTCGGCCCTAGGATTGCTCAGACATGCATTGTAATCACTGACGTCAATGCATATTCAAGCTTGGTACATATGTTACTTAAAGGAAATCTGTCAGCAGTAACACCCATACTAAAGCTGCGGATGATGCTGATCAAAACTATGCTCACGGCATCCAGATTCGCTTATTATGCAAATAAGGGCCTTGGGACAGGGACAGAGCTCCAAACTGAGCTAGGGGCACGCTGGCGTCATCTTCACCAGGCGGGCGCTCCGCCCGGCTCATCAATATTCATAACCCCCCACCCTGCTTTTTCACCCCGTGTTAGTGTAAGGTGCATGTGCCGCTTCCCTCCCTGCTCTTGCGCCCCATGTTAGTTTACTCCACATGCGCTGTACACTAACACGGAGCGCAAGAGCAGGGAGGGGGGTTATGAATATTGATGAGCCAGTGATGATGTCAGTGTGCCCCTAGCTCGGAGCTCCGCCCACGATCCAGGTTCGGAGCTTGGCCCATGCCCCAAGGCCCTTATTTGCATAATGAGAAAAAGGTGAATTGCGGTGGAACGGCTGGGCAAATCTGGATGCCGTGAGTGTCATTTTGATCAACATCACCCGCACTACAAGCCTGTGTGACAGTTGGACTAAGTAAGGCTCAATATGTCACATTGCCACTGGCGACACTGGTTTCCTGCCTTTATACTTGTTGGAAAGATGACTTGTGTTATGTACAAAGTCGATATCAGAAACAACTATATAAATCTACATATTGTAAACATATAATCCGAGAAGGGGATAGATAAGAATTTTAATGCCCGTAACCTAAGTCAGGAAAGCTGGGATCAGAGTGGTAAATAAGAAAAAAAAAAAGAACCAGTGGATGTTGTCTAGACCAGAAGTCTCCAACCCAATCATAAGGCCACCAGCAGTCCAGGATTTGAATTTGTCCCTGTTCTGTTCCGATTAAGTAGCTGAAAAAACCTGTTTCAATGTTGGTGGGCCCCGAGGACTGGAGAGTCACGGGTTGGGGATCACTGCTATAAGAAATCTCACGATTGGTCCTTCAGAGGTCTCCATTAGGGATGAGTGAATCGAATCTGACAAATCCGAATTTGTAATGAATTTCAGGAAAGATTCAATTTGCAACGAATATCGCTGTGATTCTATTGCGCAAATAGATTAATTAAACTCCATTTAGTGCGGTCCAGGCCATCTAAAGTGGCGGATCCACATCTGAGGACATGGGGCAAGGAATCCTGGGAAGGCAGGAACAAGGGTCGGCGGGATGACCCTGAATCACATGCAGCACCTATCAGCAGCCAACCACCCCTATGATGTCACAGTCCTATATAATCGGCAGCCATCTTGCGGCCAGTTGCTTTAGCGCCCTATTACAGAGAGAGAGGGACAGAGCAGTGTGTGTTGCACAGAAAAGCCTTTTTACAGCAGCGATCCACCTCCCAGTCACATTGGCATTCTATTGCAGAGAGAGAGGGACAGAGATCAGTGTGTTGCACAGAAAAGCTTTTTTACAGCAGCGATTCACCTCAAGCCCAAATCCAGTCTAGAAGCATTGATAGGGAAGAGAGTGAGATTGAGAGAAAAAGTGCAATTTTGGGTTTAGTACACAGTGACTGTGTGCTGCAGCACTGGTGTGGACAACAACTGAAAAGCAAATAGTAGCCAGCCAGTAAGGGTGAGCAGAGCACTAAAAGCGTAGTGTCCTCTATTAACCTCTTCAGGACATAGGGCGTATGGATACGCCCTGCATCCCGAGTCCTTAAGGACCGAGGGCGTATCCATACGCCCGTGGGAATTCCGGCCCCCACCGCTAGCCGGTTGGGGACCGGAGCCGGATGCCTGCTGAAATCGTTCAGCAGGCATCCAGGCATATCGCCCAGGGGGGTCATTATGCCCCCCCATGTCGGCGATCGCCGCAGATCGCTGGACAATTCAGTCCAGCGATCTGCGGCGATTCCGGGTCAATCGGGTCTCCAGTGACCCGGTGACCCGGAATTACTGGCTGTTCGGGGCCGTCTCTGACGGCCCCGAACAGCCAGAGCCTGCAGGGGTGAGGTGGCACTGGTGCCACCTCACGATCGCCCTGATTCGTCGACCGGATTACCGGCCGACCAATCAGGGCGCCTGCTGCAGGTGTCACTCCCGCACCCTCTCCGCCCCTCTTCCGGAGGATGTGAGCGGGTGCGGGACGTGCACCCCGGGTGCTGGGGACCCCGATCCCCGGCGTCAATGTTGGGATCGGGGCCCCAGGAGCAGCGGCGGCGGCGGTGACGACGAGGGACTGACTCTCTGGCGTGGATCGTTGGAGGTGAGTGACAGCCTCCTGCTGTTGCTTAGCAACAGCTCCCAGCATGCAAAAAGGGCATGCTGGGAGCTGTAGTTATGCAACAGCAGGAGGCAGACCACCACAACTCCCAGCATTCCCTTATGGGCATGCTGGGACTTATGGTTTTGCAACAGCTGGAGGCACATTTTTTCTATGGAAAAGTGTACCTTCAGCTGTTGTATAACTACAACTCCCAGCTTGCACAAACAGCTAAAGTGCATGCTGGGAGTTGTAGTGGTGCATCTGCTGGTTGCATAACTACAACTCCCAGCATGCCCGTTGGCTGTCGGTGACTGCTGAGAGTTGTAGTTTTGCAACAGCTGAAGGCACACTGGTTGTGAAACTCAGAGTTTTTTTTTACCTAACTCAGTGTTTCACGACCGGTGTGCCTCCAGCTGTTGCAAACTACAACTCTCAGCACTCACCGTCCACCATGCACCGTACATACTGGGAGTTGTAGTTTTGCAACAGCTGAGTTATGTAACTCAGTGATACATAACCAGTGTGCCTACAGTTGTTGCAAAACTACAACTCTCAGCAGTCACCGACAGCCAACGGGCATGCTGGGAGTTGTAGTTATGCAACAGCTGGATGTCCCCCCCCCCCCCCCCAATGTGAACGTACAGGGTACACTCACATGGGCGGAGGATTACAGTAAGTATCTGGCTGCAAGTTTGAGCTGCCGCAAACTTTCTGCTGCAGCTCAAACTGCCAGCGAGAAACTACTGTGAACCCCCACCCGTGTGACTGTACCCTAAAAACACTACACTACACTAACACAAAAAATTAAATAAAAAGTAAAAAACACTACGTATACACATACCCCTATACAACCCCCCTCCCCTCCCCAATAAAAATGAAAAACGTCTGGTACGCCACTGTTTCCAGAACGGAGCCTCCAGCTGTTGCAAAACAACTCCCAGTATTGTCGGACAGCCGTTGACTGTCCAGGCATGCCGGGAGTTTTGCAACAGCTGGAGGCACCCTGTTTGGGAATCACTGGCGTAGAATACCCCTATGTCCACCCCTATGTAAGTCCCTAATTTAGGCCTCAAATGCGCATGGCGCTCTCACTTTGGAGCCCTGTCGTATTTCAAGGCAACAGTTAAGGGTCACATATGGGGTATCGCCGTACTCGGGAGAAATTGTGTTACAAATTTTGGGGGGTATTTTTTGCTTTTACCCTTTTTAAAAATGTAAAATTTTTGGGAAAACAAGCATTTTTTTTTTTTTTACATATGGAAAAGTCATGAAACACCTGTGGGGTATAAAGGTTCACTTAACCCCTTGTTACGTTCCCCGAGGGGTCTAGTTTCCAAAATGGTATGCCATGTGGGGGTTTTTTTGCTGTCCTGGCACCATAGGGGCTTCCTAAATGCGGCATGCCCCCAGAGCAAAATTTGCTTTCAAAAAGCCAAATGTGACTCCTTCTCTTCTGAGACCTGTAGTGCGCCAGCAGAGAACTTTTCACCCCCATATGAGGTGTTTTCTGAATCAGAAGAAATTGGGCTTCAAATTTTTCGGGGTATTTTCTGCTAATACCCCTTTTAAAAATAAAAAAATTTTTTTTTTTTACATTTGCAAAAGTCGTGAAACACCTGTGGGGTATTAAGGTTCACTTTATCCCATGTTACATTCCCTGAGGGGTCTAGTTTCCAAAATGGTATGCCATGTGGGTTTTTTTTTGCTGTTCTGGCACCATAAGGGCTTCCTAAAGGTGACATGCCCCCCAAAAACCATTTCAGAAAAACGTACTCTCCAAAATCCCCTTGTCGCTCCTTCCCTTCTGAGCCCTCTACTGCGCCCGCCGAACACTTTACATAGACATATGAGGTATGTGCTTACTCGAGAGAAATTGGGCTACAAATACAAGTAAAAATTTTGTCCTTTTACCCCTTGTAAAAATTCAAAAATTGGGTCTACAAGAACATGTAAGTGTAAAAAATGAAGATTGTGAATTTTCTCCTTCACTTTGCTGCTATTCGTGTGAAACACCTAAAGGGTTAAAACACTTACTGAATGTCATTTTGAATACTTTGGGGGGAGTAGTTTTTATAATGGGGTCATTTATGGGATATTTCTAATATGAAGACCCTTCAAATCCACTTCAAACCTGAACTGGTCCCTGAAAAATACTGAGTTTGAAAATTTTGTGAAAAATCGGAAAATTGCTGCTGAACTTTGAAGCCCTCTGGTGTCTTCCAAAAGTAAAAACTCATCAATTTTATGATGCAAACATAAAGTAGACATATTGTATATGTGAACCAAAAAAAAATTGATTCGTAATATCCATTTTCCTTACAAGCAGAGAGCTTCAAAGTTAGAAAAATGCAAAATTTTTCATCAAATTTACGGATTTTTCACCAAGAAAGGATGCAAGTATCGACAAAAATTTACCACTATGTTAAAGTAGAATATGTCACGAAAAAACAATCTCGGAATCAGAATGATAACTAAAAGCATCCCAGAGTTATTAATGTTTAAAGTGACAGTGGTCAGATGTGCAAAAAACGCTTCGGTCCTTAAGGCCAAAATGGGCTCCGTCCTGAAGGGGTTAAGTGTAACCTGTGCGTACATCTAAGTGGTGTACCATTTTGTTCCTGTTAAAGTCTTAAGGGCCTAAATACTGTGAAAGACCAGACAAAAGTACATACCTGCTGGTGTTGCAGACAAATACTGTTTTAAGCGTACTGGAGCACATTGTCCTTTCATCTTAAGAGCATACCACATGCATACATCTAAGTGGTGTACCATTTTGTTCTTCTTAAAGTCTTAAGAGCCTAGATACTGTGAAAGGCCAGCCAAAAGTACACCTGCTGGTTTTGTTGACAAATACTGTTTTAAGCGTACTGGAGCGCTGTTACGCCTAGCGCTCCGGGTCCCCGCTCCTCCCCGGAGCGCTTACGGCGTCTCTCTCTCCGCAGCGCCCCGGACGGTCCCGCTGACCGGGAGCGCTGCACTGTCATGGCCGTCGGGGATGCGATTCGCACAGCGGGACGCGCCCGCTCGCGAATCGCATCCCAGGTCACTTACCCGTTCCCGTCCCCTGCTGTCATGTGCTGGCGCGCGCGGCTCCGCTCTCTAGGACGCGCGCGCGCCAGCTCCCTGAGACTTAAAGGGCCAGTGCACCAATGATTGGTGCCTGGCCCAATTAGCTTAATTGGCTTCCACCTGCTCCCTGGCTATATCTGATCTCCTCCCTTGCACTTCCTTGCCGGATCTTGTTGCCTTAGAGCCTAGTGAAAGCGTTACTGTGTTGTCCTTACTGTGTACTTGACCTCCTGCTATTACCTTCTGACTACGATCCTTGCTGCCTGCCCCGACCTTCTGCTACGTCCGACCTTGCTTCTGTCTACTCCCTTGTACCGCGCCTATCTTCAGCAGTCAGAGAGGTTGAGCCGTTGCTAGTGGATACGACCTGGTCACTACCGCCGCAGCAAGACCATCCCGCTTTGCGGCGGGCTCTGGTGAAAACCAGTAGTGACTTAGAACCGGTCCACTAGCACGGTCCACGGCAATCCCTCTCTGGCACAGAGGATCCACCTACTGCCAGCCGGCATCGTGACAGTAGATCCGGCCATGGATCCCGCTGAGGTTCCCCTGCCTTATATCTCTGATATCACCACGGTGGTCGCCCAGCAATCCCGACAGATCGCCCATCTAACCCACCAGCTGTTGGAAGTTTCCACCATGGTGCAGCAACTTCAGTCGCAACTTCTGCCTCTGCTACAGCAGCAACCATCTCCTCCGCCAGCTCCTGCACCCCTTCCGCAGCGAGTGGCCACTCCTAGCCTCCGCTTGTCCTTGCCGGACAAATTTAATGGGGACTCTAAGTTTTGCCGTGGCTTTCTTTCGCAATGTTCCCTGCACTTGGAGATGATGTCGGACCAGTTTCCTACTGAAAGGTCTTAGGTGGCTTTCGTAGTCAGCCTTCTGTCTGGAAAAGCCCTGTCATGGGCCACACCGCTCTGGGACCGCAATGACCCCGTCACTGCCTCTGTACACTCCTTCTTCTCGGAAATTCGAAGTGTCTTTGAGGAACCTGCCCGAGCCTCTTCTGCTGAGACTGCCCTGCTGAACCTGGTCCAGGGTAATTCTTCCGTTGGCGAGTACGCCATACAATTCCGTACTCTTGCTTCTGAACTATCCTGGAATAATGAGGCCCTCTGCGCGACCTTTAAAAAAGGCCTATCCAGCAACATTAAAGATGTTCTGGCCGCACGAGAAACTCCTGCTAACCTGCATGAACTCATTCATCTAGCCACTCGCATTGACATGCGTTTTTCTGAGAGGCATCAAGAGCTCCGCCAGGAAAAAGACTTAAATCTTTGGACACCTCTCCCACAGTCTCCATTGCAATCTGCGCCTAGGCCTCCCGCCGAGGAGGCCATGCAAGTGGATCGGTCTCGCCTGACCCTGGAAGAGAGGAATCGCCGTAGGGAAGAGAATCTTTGCCTGTACTGTGCCAGTACCGAACATTTTTTGGTGGATTGCCCTATCCGTCCTCCACGTCTGGGAAACGCACGCTCGCACCCAGCTCTCGTGGGTGTGGCATCTCTTGATGCTAAGTCGGCTTCTCCACGTCTCACGGTGCCTGTACGGATGTCTCCTTCAGCCAACTCTTCCCTCTCAGCCGTGGCCTGCCTGGACTCTGGTGCCTCTGGGAATTTTATTCGGGAGTCCTTGGTGAATAAATTCCGCATCCCGGTGACCCGTCTCGTCAAGCCACTCCACATTTCCGCGGTCAACGGAGCCAGGTTGGATTGCACCGTGCGTTACCGCACGGAGCCCCTCCTAATGTGCATCGGAACTCATCACGAAAAGATTGAGTTTTTGGTCCTCTCCAATTGCACTTCCGAAATTCTCCTTGGACTACCCTGGCTTCAACACCATTCCCCAACCCTGGATTGGTCCACAGGGGAGATCAAGAGCTGGGGCACCTCTTGTTTCAAGGACTGCCTTAAACCGGTTCCCAGTACTCCCTGCCGTGACCCTGTGTGTTCCCCTGTATCCGGTCTCCCTAAAGTCTTTATGGACTCTGCCTGCCATAAGAAGCGCCTCTCCCCCCCTCCCAGTCCAGTCAGGCAAGCCTCGGTGCCTCCTCATGGCCCCCGTCCTGGTGTCACACTGCCCCGTGCCAGGCCTCACCCTCTACCCTCCCTTCCCATTCCCACTCCTGCTGTACTGCCTGCCGTTGAGGAATCCCTCCATTCTTTCCCGGTGTCCTCTTCCCAGGGGAGGCAGTTACCGGACAAAGAGAAGGGGAGACCTAAGGGGGGGGTACTGTTACGCCTAGCGCTCCGGGTCCCCGCTCCTCCCCGGAGCGCTTACGGCGTCTTTCTCTCCGCAGCGCCCCGGACGGTCCCGCTGACCGGGAGCGCTGCACTGTCATGGCCGTCGGGGATGCGATTCGCACAGCGGGACGCGCCCGCTCGCGAATCGCATCCCAGGTCACTTACCCGTTCCCGTCCCCTGCTGTCATGTGCTGGCGCGCGCGGCTCCGCTCTCTAGGACGCGCGCGCGCCAGCTCCCTGAGACTTAAAGGGCCAGTGCACCAATGATTGGTGCCTGGCCCAATTAGCTTAATTGGCTTCCACCTGCTCCCTGGCTATATCTGATCTCCTCCCTTGCACTTCCTTGCCGGATCTTGTTGCCTTAGAGCCTAGTGAAAGCGTTACTGTGTTGTCCTTACTGTGTACTTGACCTCCTGCTATTACCTTCTGACTACGATCCTTGCTGCCTGCCCCGACCTTCTGCTACGTCCGACCTTGCTTCTGTCTACTCCCTTGTACCGCGCCTATCTTCAGCAGTCAGAGAGGTTGAGCCGTTGCTAGTGGATACGACCTGGTCACTACCGCCGCAGCAAGACCATCCCGCTTTGCGGCGGGCTCTGGTGAAAACCAGTAGTGACTTAGAACCGGTCCACTAGCACGGTCCACGCCAATCCCTCTCTGGCACAGAGGATCCACCTCCTGCCAGCCGGCATCGTGACAAGCGCATTGTCCTCCCCTCATATACGCACTAAGTATGTCAGGCAGAGAAGTGCCAGGACATGCACAGAGGAGTGGCAGAGGTCTCAATTCATCAGGCAAATGGTTGCAGCAGACTAGGGGCGAGTGGCAGCAGGAGTCACAGTGAGAGGCCTGAGCTCTTGGTATCAGCGAGCTGTCGTGTCTAAACCAGCAACCCATCTGCTGTCATCGATTGGTTAACACGGTCATCCACTTCATCACAAGTGACATCTGACACCCCCAGTCAACAGTCGGTGGGTTTCTCAGACACAACCCTTAGTTGGCATGGCTCAGGAGCAGTCCCTGTCCTCCCATTGCCTCTGTCCTATGCTGTTCCCTCCCCCACAGAAATATCTTATGTTGTTGGTTCAGCTCCACTATTTAGCATGGACTATCTACTAGAGGACAGTCAGCAGCTACAGCCCAGCCAAGAAGTGGAGGAAACATCCACCGCTTCCTCCGCTAGGTGGGAAAGTAGTGATGAGGAGAGTGGCGTGGGAGGCGGTGTTGCGAGCGTTCAGGCTCCTGAAGCAGACACTGTTGAGGAACCTGAGTAGGACATCAGTGACGTGCAGACACAACTCGATGATGATGAAGCCAATCGCATTTGGGAGCCAGGTGCAGAAGGTGCTTCATCAACATCAGGAGAAGAGGTTTGCAGGTGGCCTGGCAGTCAGCATGGTGGCAGAAAGTCTGGAGCCAAACGTGCCCGTGTAGACCACTTGCTTCATGGCAGCCTACCTTCCCGGGAGGTAATGGAAAAGGGGTTTCTGGAGTTGGCGGCAGTAGCAGCCAATTAATGCGGACTGTTGGTGAGAAAATCAGCTATTCGGTGGTGTGGCAGTTTTTCAAACATCCAGAGGAGTTTAACATGGCCAAAAGCAAGATGTGTCGGCAGAAGGCGAAGCGTGACCAGGGTCCGAATGTTGGCACCATGGCCCCGCATCAACATATGCAGCAACACCATAAAGCGGCCTGGGAGAACCCTGGCTCTGATTTGTGGTCCACGCCACTCCCTGTTTCAGCCAGCCAAGGCTCCACCACCTCAGCCGAAGGGAGCTATGTATCATACCCATCTTCTGTCGTTCCAGATGCTCCTGCTCCTCCTACTTCGAGTCAGTAATTCCACCAGCAATCCATCGGCAAAGCCATGTCCAAGAGACAACAGTATGCGCCCACTCATCCTACGGCGCAGAAGCTGAATGGGCTCCTGTCCAAGTTGTTGGTGCTGCAGTGCCTCCCTTTTCAAGTGGTGGACTCTGCACCTTTCAAAGAACTGATGGCTTGTGCCAAGCCAAGGTGGAGAGTCCCAAGCCGTCATTTCTTTGCGAAGAAGGCAGTACCAGCCCTGCACAATTATGTGGAACAGAAGGTGGGCCAGTCATTGAGCCTGTCGGAGTGTACCAAAGTGCACGGCAGTGCCGATGTGCGGAGCAGTAACTACGGTCAGGGAAAATACATTTTCTTTATGGCTCACTGGGTGAATGTGGTTCCTGCACAGCCACAACACCAACTTGGACAGGTCACGCCGCCTCCGCATCCCCAGTCTCAGGCCATTGGTCCTGTGACAGTGTGCCACTTCGCCTCCTCATCCTCCCCCATCTCCTTCGCCTCCACTGCACGGACAAGTCTCAGTGCCCCTCCAGCATACCATGTGCGCAGGGCACAGCGGTGTCATGCTGTTATTCACATGGTTTGCCTTAGCGAATGGAGTCACACAGGGGAGGAACTTCTAAAATTCATTCATCAAGAAATCAAATCATGGCTTACTCCAAGAAAGAAGGATGGGCGATGGCGCAGATAGGCATCGGCACACTGACAACGTAGGATCCCTCTGTACTAGTTCAGTTTGTCCTCCCTCTCAGTGGGTGTAAAAACAGGCCCCCATTTTGTGGCGGTAGCAAGGTTCCAATAAGGTGGAGAGCCATAAGTCATCCGGCTGCTGAATGGTGACAATACGCCGGTCACCACGCAAGCAAGTGAGCATTTATCGTGCCATTTGCGAAAGTGACTCAGAGGAACTCCCTGCCTCCATCTCCACTGCATACTGCCAGAGTGTGTCTGGGTCCTCTGTCTTGCCTTCCTCATAACCCTCTAGCTCCTCTGGCTACTCCTCTCCTGTCAGATGATTAGAAAAAGCGCAACTCGCAAAACTTAAACTGTGCTCCACTATGCCCCTCATCCTTCTCCCCCTCCTCCTCCAGTTCAGCCCCCACAGGGCTCATGTGGCCGTGAGATGTAGGTGCCACTTCACCAATGCCCTGACACGCCATTGTTTCCAAAAGCAGTAGATGTAGTAGATGAAGCAGTGGAACGTCATTGTTCATCCCCGTAATGCTGGCAAATGACTAATAATGTCGCTTCCTCAAAGGGCTTGAGCAAACGGCAGGTGTCACGTATGAGCTGCCACTGGTTGACATTGAAGTTACACAGGGAAGTCCCTCTATCCGCTTGGATCATCAAGAAATCGGTGATGGCTTTTCTCTGTTCGTATACTGGGTCCAACATATGGAGGGTGGAATTCCAACGTGTGGAAATGTCGCAAATCAGAATATGTTGGGGGATACCGTTTTGACTCTGCAGCTCGAGGGTTTGCTTTGCGGTGTATGAGTGACTGAAGTGCATGCAAAGTTTCCTTCCCATTGTTAGGATGTCTAGCAGATGGGGGGAACACTTCAGGAACCGCTTGACAACCAGATTGAACACGTGTGCCATGCAGGGCGCATGCCTCAGCCTTCCTTGTCGCAGCGCAGACAAGATGTTCTTCCCGTTGTCAGTCTCCATGGTTCCCATTGTCAGTTTTCGTGGAGTAAGGCAAAGTGTTCTACACCACTATTAAGGCTCTCTGTAGGCCAGAAATAGCCATTTTTAATGCAGTTTTACCGCGATTAAATTCGGACCGAACCACATTTTTTTGGAAAATTTTAATCACATTTTTCCAAAATTCGCTCATCTCTAGTCCCCATCCTAAAGTCCCACCAACAGTTTAAAATTAAAATTTTTCCATGTGGATTCCAATGGAGTAACTGGAAAAAAAAACTGAATGTTGGTGGGTGTCAGCATCCGGAGTGGTATGCAGGGATGACACAGGTAGTGGATCCTCTATGTCAGTGAAGTGATGGCGTGGGCCGTACCAGGGGAACGGAATCTAAGGGGTTACTGGTTTTCACCAGAGCCCGCCAGAAGGCGGGATGGACTTGCTGCGTCAGGTAATCCCCAGGTCGTTCCACCCAATAGCGACTCAACCTCACTGACTGCTGAGTCAGGCGCGGTACACAAAGACTAGGCAAAAGGCAAGGTCAGACGTAGCAGAAGGTCAGGGCAGGCGGCAACGGTTTGTAGTCAAGGGCAACGGCAAGGGTCTGGATACACAGGCAATGGACACACGGGAACGCTTTTACTAGCACTAGGCAACAAGATCCGGCAAGGACAGGAAGGGGAAGTGGGTTTTTATATGTTTTGGAGTGATTAACACTGATTGGGCCAGGCACCAATTAGTGGTGCACTGGCCTTTTAAATTCCAGAGAGCCAGCACGTGGGCACCCTAGAGAGCGGGGCCGCGCGCGCCGGGACATGACAGCATGGGAACGGGGCAGGTGAGAGGACTGGGATGCGACCCGTGGGTGGGCGCGTCCCGCCACGCGGATCGCATCCCCACCGGTGATAGCAGAGCAGCGCTCCCGGTCAGTGGGTCTGACCGGGGTGCTGCGAGCAGACAAGCGAGGGATGCGGGAGGGAGCAGGGACCCGGAGCGCTCGGCGTGACAGTGGGCCCTGAGGACTGAGTTGGGGACCACTGTTCTAGACTGTTACCCCTGCATAGATATTCCTGTACTGGTCATCATAACCGATGCCTGAGACCTGAGTGTACAGAAGTGTATATGACACCCATGGATCCTCTGATCTGCAAGGACTAAATAGGTGATGCTTTGGAGTAGGCATTGCCATTGGCCAAAAGTTGAACTCCATCTTTTGCCTAGAGAACCCCTTTAAATGGGCACTGTCATAAAAAAAACATTTTCTACTGCACTCATTATGGTAATTAGGTGTCTGCCTACCTGTCCAGAGGACATTTCCCCCCATCTCTTGCACAGACTTTGGACTCTTGCTGGCCTGGCAGAAGTCCAAAATCAGGAAATGCAGTCTGGAGTGCTGAGGGGAGGAGAGGGAGGAGGGGGGGGGGTGCAGCCTTAGCCAACCGTAGCTCATCTCACACTGACCGGCTCTGGGCTGTGTAGCAGAGTGAGGGAGGAAGATCTCCCCTGTATGGCTTCAGATGATGTCACGCCTGCTGGGGAACACCTCTTCCCAGTCTGTGAATCTGACTGAGACTGAGCAGAAAACAGAGCAATATCAAGGTAGAAAACTAACGAATAATAAAAAATTAAGGCAGGGGGTCGTTTATCATGATGAGGGCAGTGACCTGGGAGGATTATAAAATTAAAATACACGATCATGGCAGGTATTCTTTAAGCCAGGTCAAACAACAGATCAAAAATACATGTATTTAAGGAAATATAGTCCAGCCCCCATTGCTTGCTAGAAGGATGGATTGCATTCTATGAATATTGTATGAACTATAAAAAGGCTGCATTATGCCAAGGCTGCATTATGATTGTGCACATACTATAAACTTCAGCAGATAAACCATCCTGACCGAGCTGGTTATTCCTTCTCTCCGCACTGTGTGTGTTCGACGTGAAGACCTGAGCTCAGACGGGATATTTCCAGCCATTTCCACCTTCCCGCTGATAACGGCAAATTCACTCTTGTTCCATTTAAGCAAACAAACAAGGTCTGGGTGTTCCATGAGCTGTGATTTGTTTATCTGACCCCCGAGACTCCGCGCACCTAATGCCGCTGCCTGCTCCGCAGATTACACCTTTCCATCTGTAATTTATCATTTAATCACAACTCCACTTAATTGTGCATCATGTTCGTTCCAGGAGACTGCGAGTGATGTTCCCTTGGAAATGGGACGCTGGTGACCTTCTGATATGACTATCTGAATGGAAAGTGATTAACAAGACAATCAAGTCAGCGAATTAACCCTTTCAGGGGAGCCATCACTCCATCACCGGCAGTGAGATCACAGGAACAAACACCAGAAAAAGAATAATTCTACCAAAACTAACAACCTCCAATACAGATTGTCCAGGATAATCACTGTTGGGGTCATGGGTTATTTAGAAGGTCGCCACATAATGAGCACCATTGGTGAGGTCTCCATACAGTGTAATATTTCAGGTGTTTGTCGTTTCTCTTTCATTGCTTTTATGCATCATCAACTTGAGTTCATATAAGGGCAATCAATTTTTATATTATATAACTATATAAACCTTCTGACCATAAAAGCTGTTATGTGACGATTAAACCCATTTTCAACTGTTTAATCAACACGTATTGGTAAATAAAGTTATTTTAGTTTCTCTGTTGTCCTTCATTCTTTTCTTCTATTTTTGATGCAAATTGTCTGCTCTGCTTTCTTCATTGGCCCACTTCCTGTCTAGTGTACATCCTGTAATTAACTTCCTGTTCCTGTTGTACACTCTGGCAAGGAATTTGGCAAACTCTGTATCCCTCCAACTACACCTTCTGGACTATGAAACCTTCTGACTATTAGAGTTGTTTCTGACAATTATACCTATTTTCAACTGTCTAATAAATGAACAGTTATTGGTAAATAAAGTTATGTTAGTATCTTTCTGTGAAACCTTATGCTTTTTTTCTGTTTTTGAAGCAAAATGTCTGCTCTGCTGTCTTCATTGGCCCATTTTCTGTCTAGTGAATATCCTGGTAAAGACTTCCTGTTGTACACTCTAGCCAGAAATTCTGTCAACTCTGTTTCGCTCCCACTACATCTTTTGGACTATGAAACCTTCTGACCATGAAAGCTGTTACCTGACCTATTTTCAACTGTCTAATAAGTGAACAATTATTGGTAAATAAATTTATTTTAGTATCTATATGCTGTACTTCATGGATTTATTTTGTTTTGAATGCAAACTGTCTGCTCTGCTATCCTCATTGGCCCACTTTATTTCTCTGTATCCCTCCTACTATACCTTCTGCATTATGATCTATGATGCAAATTTTCTGCTCTACTGTCTTCATTGGTCTACACAGTAAAGAAGTTTAAGGTCCATACAGTGAAGGAGTTTAAACATGCATGGGATAAGTATAAGGCTATCCTTCATATAAGATAGGGCCAGGGACTATTTATAGTATTCAGAAATATTGGGCAGACTAGATTGGCAATTGCCGCCCCCCCCCCCCCCCTGAAATTATTGCCCCTCCTGTACAATAGCATGGTGGAGCTGGAGCTGTCAGCTGTCCCGCTCCAACATTCCCCCACCATTCCCCCACGACTGTTTTGTGGCTTTGCGCCTTCAATATCATGTGTATTGTCAAAATCAGTGGATTGCAATTCAAAATCAGTAAACATGTAAACCAAAAGGCACAAATAAACCCTGCTTGCACCTTTTTTGCACCTTTTTTAGACACAAAAAACTGTCTAAAGACAATGATAAATGTTGTCCATAGTGTTTATTATAAGAAATTTTTGGGGTAGTATGGTTTTTATGGGCCACACTACATTATGGTATTGTATTCAAAGGGTGCATGGCAAGGTTATATTCAGAGAGCACAGTATGTGGTAGCATTATATTGAGAGGGTACAGTGTGTTGTAGAAATATATTCAGAGGGTTCAGTGTGTAGTAGTATTATATTCAGAGGTTACGGTGTGTGGCGGTTTTGTATACAGAGGGTACTGTGTGTGGCGGTATTATATACAGAGGGTACAATGTGTTGTAGTAATATATTAAGAGGGTTCAGTGTGTAGTAGTATTATTGTCAGAGGTTACGGTGTGTGGCGCTTTTATATACAGAGGGTATGGTGTGTGGCGGTTTTCTATACAGAGGGTACGGTGTGTGGCAGTATTATATTCAGCGGGTACAGTGTTTTGCAGTATTTTCAGAGTGTGTACAGTGTATCAGAATTATATTCAAGGGTGTGGGCCAGTATTATATTCAAAGGATATGGTGTTTGGCAGTATTATAATAATTATTGTTTTCATATAGAGGATCAGAATCCGCTGACATAGTGAGGAACCATCTGGGCGTCAAGTTCTGCTGAGTGAACATTTAGCTAGAACAAAACACGGCGGTATATACAATCTGAATTAGATAAGGAAAGACTATAGAGAAGACGTCACCTACAGTCACTGATATCATTGTGTATTCTCCTCATTATGTCCTATCAGAGCTGCAGCCACTTGTAAGTTCTGCAGTTATGATGGGTGAAACAACAACTCCCAGCATAACCTTACCACATACTGGGAGCTGTAGTTTTAAATGGTAAAAACTTCTTTAGCACTTGGTATATTTGATTATTATACTGGAAATAATTTTCTGCAACATGCTACAGCACGGGCATCACAACATGCTAAAAAAAATCCCTTAAAGGAGTACTCCAGTGGAAAACATTTTTTTTAAATCAACTGGTAACAGAAAGTTGAACAGATTTGTAAATTACCTCTATTAAAAAATCTTTACCCTTCCAGTACTTTTTAGCTGCTGTATGCTACAGAGGAAATTATTTTCTTTTTGAATTTCTTTTTTGTATTGTCCACAGTGCTCTCTGCTGACACCTCTGTACCTGTCAGGAACTGCCCAGAGCAGCATAGGTTTGTGATGGGGATTTTCTCCTGCTGTGCACAGTTCCTGATATGGGTATCAGGTGTCAGCAGAGAGCACTGTGGACAAGACAAAAAAGAAATTCAAAAAGAAAAGAATTTCCTCTGTAGCATACAGCTGCTAAAAAGTAAGGGAAGGGTAAAGATTTTTTTAATAGATGTAATTTACAAATCTGTTTAACCCCTTAAGGACCAGGGGTTTTTCTATTTCTGCACTTTCGTTTTTTCCTCCTTACCTTTAAAAAATCATTACCCTTTCAATTTTGCATATGATCCATATGATGGCTTATTTTTTGCGCCACCAATTCTACTTTGTAATGACATCAGTCATTTTACCAAAAAATCTACAGCGAAATGGAAAAAAAATCTAAATGGAAAAAAAAAAACATTTTGTAACTTTTGGGGGCTTCCGTTTCTACGCAGTACATTGTTCGGTAAAAATGACACCTTCTCTTTATTTTGTAAGTCCATACGATTAAAATGATACCCTACTTATATAGGTTTCATTTTGTCGTACTTCTGAAAAAAATCATAACTACATGCAGGAAAATGTATACGTTTAAAATTGTTATCTTCTGACCCCTATAACTTTTTTATTTTACCGCGTATGGGTCGGTATGAGGGCTCATTTTTTGCGCCGTGATATGAAGTTTTTAGAGGTACCATACTTGTATTGATCGGACTTGTTGATAGCTTTTTATTCTTTTTTTTATGATATAAAAAGTTACCAAAAATTCACTATTTTGGACATTGGAATTTTTTTTCGCGTACGCCATTGACCGTGCGGTTTAATTAACAATATATTTTTATAATTTGGACATTTCCGCACGCAGCGATACCACATGTGTTTATTTTACTTACACTGTTTTTTTTTTTTTTTAAATGGGAAAAGGGGGGTGATTCTAACTTTTAATAGGGGAGGTGTTAAATGATCTTTATTCACTTATTATTAACTGATCCCTCAGTAAGCTGATCTGTCTTCAGATGCACTGGATGCAGTTTTTGCTGAGTACAGGATTATAGAAGAGGAAGAGGTGAAATACAGGAGTCAGATAAAAGGAGAAAATAAATTTTTCTCTGATAAGATATATAACAAAGCATGTCTCCCCTCCACTCATTCGCCAATAGGAAGGAGAGTATATATGTAAGTTAGGACAGATTTACAAATGTGTTTTCACCTCGATGCTGCCAGAAAATATGCCAAAATGGTGTATTTAAGCAAAAACCCTGTTTAGAACACCATTATTATTTGTATTGGACACTTTTTTTTTAATCTCCCTCTGCAAAGGGTAAGGATTATATGGAATCTTTAAGGCTTCACAGGCAGTGGGGAATGGCTTGGTAAGAATGGGTACAGCTCAGAGGGAAGGGGGCGTAATGTAAAGGGTGCCAAAACCTTTGGCATAAAAAGTAAACAAAATAATAAGCAGTATAAAAAACTTAGACAAGTCTAAAGATGCACAAAATTTAAGTGGCTGTTTTTTTTGTTTTGTTTTTAACAAACCTTGTTTAAATCTATAGAGGGGAAAAAAGAAACTGGCAAGTTGACTCCTGATCCAGCAACTTTTGTAATCTTTAGTGTAAAAAAATATTAAGGAAGCACTCCGGGTTTGTTTTTAGCCCATATTAGGCATACTTACCATTATTAGTGTCACGATTCGGCTTACAGGTAGTGGATCCTCTGTGTCAGCGAGGGATTGGCGTGGACCGTGCTGGTGGACCGGTTCTAAGAGGCTACTGGTGTTCACCAGAGCCCGCCGCAAAGCGGGATGGTCTTGCTGCGGCAGTAGCAACCAGGTCGTATCCACTAGCAATGGCTCAACCTCGCTGACTGCTGAGAAGGCGTGGGACAGAAGGACTAGGCAGAGGCAAGGTCAGACGTAGCAGAAGGTCGGGGCAGGCGGCAAGGTTCGTAGTCAAGATGGATAGCAGGAGTTCAGGTAACACAGGCTTTGGACAACACTAAACGCTTTCACTGGCACAAGGCAACAAGATCCGGCAAGGGAGTGCAGGGGAAGTGATCAGATATAGCCAGGGAGCAGGTGGAAGCCAATTAAGCTAATTGGGCCAGGCACCAATCATTGGTGTACTGGCCCTTTAAGTCTCAGAGAGCTGGCGCGCGCGCGCCCTAGAGAGTGCGCCAGCACATGACAGGAGGGGCCCGGGACGGGTAAGTGACCTGGAATGCGATTCGCATCCCCGACGGCCATGTCAGTGCAGCGCTCCCGGTCAGCGGGACTGACCGGGGCACTGCAGGGAGAGAGACGCCATGAGCACTCCGGGGAGGAGCGGGGACCCGGAGCGCTAGGCGTAACAGTACCCCCCCCCCTTAGGTCTCCCCCTTTTTTTGTCCGACAACTGCTTTACCAGGGACGAGGACACCGGGAGTGAATAGAGGGTTTCCTCAAAGGCAGGCAGTACAGCAGGAGTGGGAATGGGGAGGGAGGGCAGAGGGTGAAGCTTGGCACGGGGCAGGGTGACACAAGGACGGGGGCCATGAGGAGGCACTGAGGCTTGCCTGACGGGACTGGGAGGGGGGGAGAGGCATCTCTTGTGGCAAGCAGAGTCCCAGTTCTTGATCTCCCCGGTGGTCCAGTCAAGGGTGGGAGAATGAAGCCGGAGCCATGGCAGACCGAGGAGGACCTCAGAGGTACAGTTGGGAAGGACGAAGAACTCAATCCTTTCGTGGTGGGGTCCAATGCACATTAAGAGGGGTTTTGTGCGGTAACGCACGGTGCAATCCAATCTGACTCCGTTGACCGCGGAAATGTAGAGCGGCTTGACGAGACGGGTCACCGGGATGCAGAATTTATTCACCAAAGACTCCAAAATAAAATTCCCAGAGGCACCAGAGTCCAAGCAGGCCACGGCTGAGAGGGAGGAGTTGGCTGAAGGAGAAATCCGCACGGGCACCGTGAGACGTGGAGAAGCAGACTTTGAACCAAGAGACGCCACACCCACGTGAGCTGGGTGCGTGCGTGCGTTTCCCAGACGTGGAGGACGAATAGGGCAATCCACCAAGAAATGCTCGGTACTGGCACAGTACAGACAAAGATTTTCTTCCCTACAGCGATTCCTCTCTTCCTGGGTCAGGCGAGACCGATCCACTTGCATGGCCTCCTCGGCGGGAGGCCCAGGCGTAGACTGCAAAGGATGCTGTGGGAGAGGTGCCCAGAGATCTAAGCCTTTTTCCTGGCGGAGCTCCTGATGTCTCTCAGAAAAACGCATGTCAATGCGGGTGGCCAAATGGATAAGTTCTTGCAGGTTGGCAGGAATCTCTCGTGCGGCCAGCACATCCTTGATGCTACTGGATAGGCCTTTTTTAAAGGTTGCGCAGAGAGCCTCATTATTCCATGATAATTCAGAAGCAAGAGTACGAAATTGGATGGCGTACTCGCCCACTGAAGAATTACCCTGGACCAGGTTCAGCAGGGCAGTCTCGGCAGAAGAAGCTCGGGCTGGTTCCTCGAAGACACTCCGGACTTCAGCGAAGAAGGACTGGACTGTGGCTGTGGCAGGATCATTGCAGTCCCAGAGCGGTGTGGCCCAAGACAAGGCCTTTCTTGAAAGAAGGCTCACTACGAACGCCACCTTAGATCGTTCTGTAAGAAACAAGTCCCACAACATCTCCATATGCAGGGAACATTGAGACAAAAATCCACAGCAGAGTCTAGAGTCCCCATCAAATTTGTCCGGCAGGGACAAGCGGAGGCTAGGAGCGGCCACTCGCTGCGGAGGAGGTGCAGGAGCTGGTGGAGGAGATGGTTGCTGCTGTAGCAGAGGCAGAAGTTGCTGTAACGTGGCGGTCAACTGCGACAGCTGCTGTCCTTGTTGGGCAATTTGCTGCGATTGCTGAGCGACCACCGTGGTAAGGTCAGCGAGACTTGGCAGCGGCACCTCAGCGGGATCCATGGCCGGATCTACTGTCACGATTCGGCTTACAGGTAGTGGATCCTCTGTGTCAGCGAGGGATTGGCGTGGACCGTGCTGGTGGACCGATTCTAAGAGGCTACTGGTGTTCACCCGAGCCCGCCGCAAAGCGGGATGGTCTTGCTGCGGCAGTAGCAACCAGGTCGTATCCACTAGCAACGGCTCAACCTCGCTGACTGCTGAGAAGGCGTGGGACAGAAGGACTAGGCAGAGGCAAGGTCAGACGTAGCAGAAGGTCGGGGCAGGCGGCAAGGTTCGTAGTCAAGATGGATAGCAGGAGTTCAGGTAACACAGGCTTTGGACAACACTAAACGCTTTCACTGGCACAAGGCAACAAGATCCGGCAAGGGAGTGCAGGGGAAGTGATCAGATATAGCCAGGGAGCAGGTGGAAGCCAATTAAGCTAATTGGGCCAGGCACCAATCATTGGTGTACTGGCCCTTTAAGTCTCAGAGAGCTGGCGCGCGCGCGCCCTAGAGAGCGGAGCCGCGCGCGCCAGCACATGACAGGAGGGGCCCGGGACGGGTAAGTGACCTGGGATGCGATTCGCGAGCGGGCGCGTCCCGCTGTGCGAATCGCATCCCCGACGGCCATGTCAGTGCAGCGCTCCCGGTCAGCGGGACTGACCGGGGCGCTGCAGGGAGAGAGACGCCGTGAGCGCTCCGGGGAGGAGCAGGGACCCGGAGCGCTAGGCGTAACAATTAGTCATACAGCGCCATTTGTTTTATTACTTTAACATGGTCATGTGATCAACAGTCTGAGTCTATAAAGTTACAGTGCTTAATGTCAGTCACAGGATCTTAGTTCTGGATCAGCTGACTTCATCAGGATGACATCATCACCTATCAGATCCCTCCTACTAGCTCCATCTAGTCTCTCTATATAGTAGTTTTGTCCTTCTCTATAGGCTGTATTTACACATTACGTTTCATGCAGCATGTTTTTTTTTTTTTTAGTTTTCACCAACATTGTGGCAAACAGTAGTGCTATTATACTCCAATTGGGCAACTTACGGAAAAAAATGTGTGATTTTTAAAATTTTTGAATTTCACAGAAAAAATATTTAAAATGCTGTAAAAATGTGTGAAAAATGCTTTAAAAATTCAGTATGTGAACACATCCTGTAGGCTTCCAATCTTTATAAAACACCTCAATTGTGATCATAGGTCAAATCACTTTTGCATATAGTGTGAACTGACACCAACCTACTTATGAATCTGAAGAATCGACATATATCCAGGTCAACTCTCTCCCCCCTGTGTCTTGGACGGTGAAGGGCAACACGCACAGTAATACATGGAAGCAGGAATGTCCAGCACAGTGCGTGCAATTTCAATGCTTCTTTTTTATTTTCAGAACCCACATCAGGAGATAACAGGTAATACGTGACACGTTTCAGGTGTTGTACACACCCTTAGTCATATTTATGAGTCTGAGTTTATATGGGTGACCCTTCAGCACCAGCAGCCTAATTAGTTGACCAGGTACACTGATCAAACACCACACTCTTATCTGTATGATATTCATATCCATGCTGTTGCTACCTTTTTTTTAATGTTCTAATAAAGGAAGATTTGCTTTAAAGCACAGTCATGTGCTGGATCATTTACATTTTTGTTTGCATGGAATTCAGTGCAGCACTTGCGCAAAAGATCTGTGCACTAAGGGAGTCATCTGGAGTGGTGAGCTGGAATAGAGTTTTTTCTATGGTTACTCTCAAAGGCCAGATGATTCATTGGAAATGTAAGCTGCATTACAGAACCACATCACTATCAATTTATAAACTAAGCCAAAATGGAGCCTATCCCATGCCTGCCACATGAGCAAAAAGATGTATGCACAAGGAATGCATGCACAAGAACCTCTACATTATTTTCTAATAATAGCCTCTGCTGCACTATTTAATTAAGGGAAAAAAAATTATAGAAAATTCCTGGAATGCTTCTTTAATAATCATAACCATCCTTTCTCAAGTGCTTCTTGCTTGTAGGGTGAGACATGGACCATAGCATTACACTCTGTTTGCGCGCTTCCTTATATGAACTCTGACTACTAAAAACTTCTGCCTGCAGTATCTGTCCTGATAAACATAAGACCAACAGACGAGAGCTAAATATCTGACAGTGTCGTAGCAGGAGTATCATTGGGCCACTAGACTCTGCAATGAAAAGCTGTGCCTCACAGATGGTCTCCTCTTGAATGTTTTGATAAGTGCTTTATAACCGAGCCTGCATCTGTAATTACACTCCGTCGTGCACCTAGTCAGCCCTTTAATAATGTTTAACAATCCAGGAGATTCTAAAAAAAAATAAATAAAAAAAACCCTTCTCTGTACCAAACCTCATAAAACCCACATCTGCTTCAAATAATTGAACTGACCTCCACATTGACCTTTCCTACCGCTACTTCCTACTCGATCCACTTAGTCTTTCTGCACTCCGTTTTTTTCTAGCCCAATGACATGATCCCCTCATTACTGTAGGTCTAGGATCTTTAGAAACAGTGATTTAAAAAAAAATTCCTTGTTGTTTTTATAACTCTGTAATATTTTCTGGCGTGACCGACGGGACATTAGCAGTTTGGTTGGTCTATAGGTTGAGCGTCTTCTCCTCCGAGACCAAGCTCTAAAGCCTTAACCCACCTCTCTCCCCACCATTTGAAGTGACATTTACTGATTAAATTCGTAATAAAACCTGCAATTTTATTTTGACTTTTTTTTTTATTGTCCTGCCATATAAAAGATGATGACCAATAAAGTCTGAGAACTCTATTGTTATGTAACAGATGGTCTCCTCAGAGACGGTAGAATAATGCCAATTCGGTATTGATTAGAGACATTTTTTTTTTTATTCCTATTATCTGTATGAGGACTTTTTGGAGAGATGAAGACATTGAAAGTAATTTATATACAGTAGTGGCTATAAAGTAAAAAAATATATATATATCAATATGGGATCTCAATGTACGCAGAATAACTTTACAGGCTACATACAGGTTATTTCTCTAGAACAGTGGTCTACAAACTGTCAGTCAACGGCTGTCCAGGCATGCTGGGAGTTGTAGTTTGGTGACATCTGGAGGGTACCAGTTTGGAAACCACTGCTGCAGAACAATGTACAAAGCAAACAACAACTTTCAAAAAAACTTTGCATGTATAGAGGGCACAAGCAAATATAGGAAACTGCAATATAACTTATCAGAGAAGAATGTCTTGTTCTTGTTTTAGGCTTAGCATGGCCCTAGGCAAAATCAAAAGTGGGGCCCCAAAAGTCGTAATAGAGCACTAACCAGATTTCCACATTTTTGGTCACTTCAAATACCATAAAAAAATATCTAAAAAGCAATTGAAAAATTGAAATTGAAAAGTCCCATCAAAACAAAAATGGTACAGATAACTACAAATCACAGCACAAAAAAATTACCCTCACATCCCCATATACAGAAAAATAAAAGAGTTATAGGGATCAGAATAGTACAATTTCATATTTTTGTATAGTTCCCCCACATTAGGTTGGCAGTTCAGTTCCCCCACATTCGGTTGGCAGTATAGGTCCCCCACATTAGGTTGTAGTTCCCCCAAATTAGGTTGGCAGGATAGGTCCCCCCACATTAGGTTGTCAGCATAGTTCCCCCACATTAGGTTGGCAGTATGGTTCCCCAACATTAGGTTTGCAGTATAGGTCTCCTCACATTAGGTGCAGTATAGTTCCCCCACATTAGGTGCAGTATAGTTCCCCCACAATAGGCGCAGTATAGCTTCCCCACATTAGGCGCAGTATAGTTCCCCCACATTAGGCTGGCAGTATGGTTCCCCAACATTAGGTTTGCAGTATAGTTCTCCTCACATTAGGTGCAGTATAGCTCCCCACATTAGGTGCAGTATAGTTCCCCCACATTAGGTGCAGTATAGTTCCCTCACAATAGGCGCAGTATAACTTCCCCACATTAGGTGCAGTATAGTTCCCCCCACAGACATACAGCCTTCAGCCATATACAGTGTATGGCTGGAGGCTGTATGTCTATGTACTGCCTCACTTCAGTGCTCCAACCACCGATCCTCTGGTCCGGGGTCACGATCTACTGATGGCCTATGGGCCATAGCAGTAGGTCCCGGGACCGGAGGAGTGGTGGTTTGAGCACCGAAGCGAACGTGCTGGTAACTTACCATGCCGGCCAGCGCGCATCTTCCTCGATGCTGCGATGCTCCGCTCCTCCGCTCCTATGGGTGAACGCACGGGACGTCAGTGACGTTCCTGCGTGTGCTACCTCCCGGCAGCCCCTGCATTCTTAAAGTTAATGAGGGGATGCAGAGAGGTAATTGGGACATCTTTGTGTCCCGAAAAGATCTTTCGGGAAACAGGGATGTCCCAAATGTGACGGAGCCCCCTGCGGACTGCTCAGTGGCAGATCCCCCCGGGATCCGCCACTGAGCAGCCCGCAGTGGGCCCTCTGGGGGCCCTGGGCAATTGCCCGGGTTGCCCCGCCCTAACACCGACCCTGCTTGTTCGCCACGTGCAAGTATTTTTTTGCTGCTGACCCTCCCCTCCTTCCAAAACTTACCATTCACTCTGCAAAAAAAATGCAAAAAATCCCTCTTGAGATAGATAAACTTACTAAGGAATCGATTTACAGTTGCAGAATGGAAGGAAGAGGGAGTTGTAGAATTTTATGAAGAGGGGAGGGGGGAGGAGCTGTTGAATGTGATAGAGAATCACAGAGAAGGTGGTAAAAGCAGGGGCGGACAAACCATATGTGCAGCAGGTTCAACTGCACAAGGGCCCAGCAAGTAAGGGGGCCCACCGCCAGTGGCATAGCTATAGAGGTATCTGTACGCTGGGCCCGGGCCTTGAGAGGGCCCCGTTAGTGTAACTGTCGCTTTAAGAGCAGAGGGGCTGGTGGGAGTAGACGCGCCCCGCACAGGCAGGAAGTCAGCTCCAAGCCCTCTGACCTGTCCCTGCATCAGGCCGGGCTTCATCCCCCATAACTTCATGAGGAACAACTACCTCAGCTCCTCTTCATCCCCGGCATCATGTGGCCCCTGTCTCGGATTACACTGCATCCCCGGTGAGTTGAGGGCCGTGGGCTGTGTGAACAGTAGGTAACTTTATAAAGATGAGCGGGTTAGTGCTTTGCAAGTTTGCAGTGTTTCAAAAGTGCAAAAGTCCCTACATGTTGCAAGACTACAACTCCCAGCATGCCAGAACAGCCTTTGTCTGTCCAGGCATGCTGGGAGTTGTAGTTTTGCAACAGCTGGAGACACACTGGTTGGTAAACACTGTGATATATAGATAGATAGGTAGACTGGGCATAGATCAGTGTTTCCCTACCATGGTGCCTCCAGCTGTTGCAAAACTACAGTCCAGACATGCTGGGAGTTGTAGTTTTGCAACAGCTGGAGATACCCTGGTTGGAAAACACTGATCTATGTCCTATCTATCTATCTATCTATCTATCTATCTCATATCTATTTATCTATCCCATATCTATCTATCTATCTCATATCTATCTATCTATCTATCTATCTATCTCTCATATCTATCTATCTAAATTATAGGAGCGGGGGGGGGATTATAATGAAAGCAGGGGGGGTTAATGGAAATGTGTGTGTGTGTAATGGAAGCGCAGGGGGAGAGAATGGAAAGAGGGGCAGGATGGGGTGAGGTGGAACGAGCGGGGTGGGGGGGGGTGTATGTGTAATGGAAGCATGGGGAGGGGGTTAATGGAAGCAGGGGGAGGGGGTTACCGGAAGCAGGGGGTTAATGGAAGCGGGGAGGGTAATGGAATGAGGGGCAGGATGAGGTGAATGAAAGAAGCAGGGGGGTTAATGGAAGCGCAGTGGGGGAATGGAAGGAGCAGGAGGGGTTAATGGGTGCAGGGGGGTAGTGGAAGCATGGGGGTGAATGGAAGGAGGGGCAGGATGGGGAGAATGGAAGGAGCAGGGGTAATGGAAGTGGGGGTGAATGGAAGGAAGTGGGGGTGAATGGAAGGAAGTGGGGGTGAATGGAAGCAGGGGCAGGATGGGGAGAATGGAAGGAGCAGGGGTAATGGAAGTGGGGGTGAATGGAAGGAAGTGGGGGTGAATGGAAGGAGGGGCAGGATGGGGAGAATGGAAGGAGCAGGGGTAATGGAAGTGGGGGTGAATGGAAGGAAGTGGGGGTGAATGGAAGCAGGGGCAGGATGGGGAGAATGGAAGGAGCAGGGGGTAATGGAAGTGGGGGTGAATGGAAGCAGGGGAGCAGGGGCAGGAAGGGTGAATGGAAGAAAGAGCAGGGGGGTCAATGGAAGCAGTGAGGGGAGGTAATAGAAGTGGAGGGTGAATGGAAGGAGGGGCAGGATGAGGTGAATGCAAGGAGCAGGGGGTGTAATGAGAGCGGGGGGGGGGGGGGGTTCCTGAACAATAGACATATGGGGGGGCAGGCACATTCTTTGCACAGGGGCCCTCTGCTGTCTGTGTCCGCCCCTGGGTAAAAGCTTTGGGAAGTTTTAAATCACAATCAATTGCTGGATCCACAGGGTAAAAGTTAGTCCTACAGTAATGTCCTCCATGCTTCTGCTACTTCAAGATCTCTTGTGTGCAGTGTATGGGATTCCACACAAAAATTCCCTAAAAAGGATGGGATCTAGGGTTAATATCAATCAAATAACTAAACCATGTGGATCCAGGGAGGACCCCAGGTTTTAAACCCCCCCAACTATGCCCTCACATAAAACTTGTAAACTTTATTAGTGCTCAGTAAAATACCAAAGTTTCCCTAAAGTGATACTTAAAAGGTCCCTCAGTGCTTACTATAAACATATAAATCTCTACCCAGACTCAACTGGCTCCAGAAAGTTAAACAGATTTGTAAATCTGTAAATAATCTGTAAAAAAAATCTGTAAAAAATATTAAGCCTTTCAGTACTTATGAGCTGCTGAAGTTGAGTTGTTCTTTTCTGTCTATGTGCTCTGTGCTGCACAATTTTTTGTAGAACATCTTTCAAAGTGGTCTACTATTTGGTGCACCATACCTTATTTTATGCAGTGGAGCTGTATTTATTATTTGCGCAAATAAATTTAGAAGTGTTTTTTTTTTCATAAAGCCTACTTTTTTTGCGCAAACCTCACAAACCTACACCACCTAATAGGACACATACAAAAGTGTCAGATGCCAGAGCACAAAGCTTAAACCAATCTCTGCAGCTCAATGGTCTCTATAACTGCACAAAATTTATCAAGTCCTTTGCAGCTTTTTGGTAAATTTTTAGCAACTGTGCAAACAATACACCAAGCAAACAGGATTAAAATCTATTCTACCTTACACCAACATTGATAAATGTCCCCCACAGAGTGTACATATAGCAATATATATATACTCCGGACAGTTCCTGACATAAACAAAGGTGGCAGCAGAGAGAACTGTGGTCAGACTGGAAAGAACTACACAACTTCCTCTGGAGTACTGGAAGGATTAAAATTTACAATTTACAAATCTGCTTAACTTTCTGGCACCAGTTGATTTGAAAAAAAAAAATTTCCCCTCCAGAGTACCCCTTTAAGTGTCATGGCCTAGCAGACCTCCTTACCACCTAGCCTCTTCCTGAATGACATGTAGAGCCCTGTAAGTCATTCAAGAAGGGGCTGGAAGATGAGGGTGAGCCAGGAGATGTGCCAGGCTTTGGCACTCGAGCAGCTCGGCACCACCTCCTTGACACTTTACTGAGAAGTAATATGCTGAACAGGGCTCAAAGCCAGGTGGGTATCACAGGAATGGTCTATCTGAAATGGTAGCCATCTTTATCTCTATTCACAGTCATGCAGTCCCAAATTAGACCCTCTTATTACAGGGGTCTCTACTAAACCCGTAATGTCCAATTCAAGCTGTGGCCAGTCAGTCACCTGATCCCTGCTTGACCCACTGGTTCATGTGTCTCTGTCTTTTAGTGGGTAGAACCTCTCTTATACACAAAATTCTTGAATAACGCCAATCACCACTGCTACCACTGGTGGCGCCTGTGGCTTGCCTACTGCAGCTCCCAGCCCCGAACTCTTGATTCAGAGTTGGCTACCTGATGACATTTCCGCACCTGATAACTTAGCAGTTTTTAGACCAACTTCTCTCTGTTTGGGAGAGAGACTCTGGTCCGGATTTGTGCCAACATTTGCCACTTTATCATTTTCTGCCAACATTTACCCCTTAATCATGGCCACCTGTAACACAGTCCAGCTGAGCATGTGAACAAGAGTGTTGCTGTGCAGGGCACAAAGATGTCCCTTTCAATTCGGTGAAGGTCCCAAAGTTCCGACCCCCGCACAGACCGTGTCGATATGGCATCTCGTAGCAATACCTAATAATAACCCTACCCCTATTACTATATATTGGAAAAGTTAAATTAAAAAAAAACCTTCAAGCATCAGGTGACCATTAATTCTCAATTGGCACAAACTCACAGATATCACCACGGATGCTTGGAGCGGGGGACGCCACTAAACAGTTAATGATGGATAACTGTGCGGAATTAATTGCTCTGAAAAAATGCTTTGAAAATCAAGACTGTGAAAAATAAAAAATAAAAAAACAATAAAAATACAAATCGCAGCACTATATAAAAGAGAACTATGCAAATGCTCAGCTTTCTGAATGCCACTAAGCCTCATCTATTTGCAAAGTTGTCACATTTATGTTGCGGCCCCCCTGGGGAGCTCAGAAGGGTTTAGGGATGGGGAGGGAGGAGATGCGCTCGCTTTGGTCATTTTCTTTTTCTCTTAGAAAGCTTTCATAAAAGAGCATTTACTGTAATACATAAAAACAACATCACACGACGTAACATTTACAAACGCTGAAAATAATAGGGGACGGGATTCTGGGAGAATAGCGGGGAATGGGGAGTAATTATAGAAGAGGAAGAGCGGCCTGTATTTATGATATGTTGTTTTTATTTTATTTTTTATTATCATTATTTGTGCTACAAATATATAAAATAATAAGTAAATAAACAAATAAAACTGAAAAAAATAAATAAATTCACATTATAAAAAGTTGTTTATTAATCTGCATTTATGTCAAAACATAGTGATCTGCAGAGAATTAACCCATTCACAACAGTTATTAGTGCAACCTCTATGGCAGTGGTCTTCAAACTATGGTCGTTAACCAGGGCCGGTGTTAGGGCCCCCTGAACATTCTTACATCCATACTCACAATACTGTATTTTGCCACAGTTTGCGTAACATCGTGGTAAAATTGCCACGTTTTTACTGCAATTTGGCGCAAATGGCGGCAAAATATAGTCAGGGCCAGATTTGGCATTTTTCAGGCACTGGCAGGGCCGATTACAACCCTGACTGGCAGCAGCTATGAGACCCATGGCCGCACTTACATCAATATGCTCTACGCCACAGGCTGGTTTAGACCTGCAGGAGCGCGTTGATGACATCACAGGTCCGACATAGGCAGCAGGATGTCATTTCTTCATTGCACCCTCTGCGTCAGATCTCAGAGGTTACCAGCGTGTTCCCCCTGTCTCATACACTGCAGGTCTCAACCAGCCTGTGCAGTCTGTGGGGTGTTAAATATAACCGGAGCGCTAAAATATACCGTATTTTTCGTCCTATAGGACGCACCGGGGTATAAGACGCACCCAATTTTTAGGGGCAAAATCTAAAAAAATTAAGATTTTGAACCCAATAGTGGTCTTCAACCTGTGGACCTCCAGATGTTGCAAAACTACAACTCCCAGCATGCCCGGACAGCCGTTGGCTGTCCGGGCATGCTGGGAGTTGTAGTTTTGCAACATCTGGAGGTCCGCAGATTGAAGACCACTGCATAGGAGGTAATACTCATGTGTCCCCGCCGCTCCGGACCCGTCACCGCTGCCCTGGATGTCGCTCCATCGCTGTCGCCGTCGCTCCGGAACGTCTCTGCTGCCGGCCAGGTATCCTCGCTCTCCGTCGCCGCCATCACGTCGTTACGCACGCCGACGTGATGATGAGGAAGGAGAGCGCCGGCCATACAGGGGATCCCTGAACAGAGAAGACACCGAGGAGGCAGGTAAGTTCCCCCCCGGTGTCCTGTAAGCACTAACCCGGCTATTCAGTCGGGCTGTTCGGGACCGCTGCGGTGAAATCGCGGCGGTCCCGAACAGCCCGACTGAACAGCCGGGTTAGTGTCACTTTCCCTTCAGACGCGGCGGTCAGCTTTGATCACCGCGTCTGAAGGGTTAATACAGGGCATCACCGCGATCGGTGATGTCCTGTATTAGCCGCGGGTCTCAGCCATTGATGGCCGCAGGGACCGCCGCGATAGGGGTGTATTCACCGTATAAGACGCACCAACTTTTTCCCCCCAGTTTTGGGGAAGAAAAAGTGCGTCTTATACGGCGAAAAATACGGTAAACGGTCTGACCATGGAGAGAGTGAGCTCTTTGTTTGTATAAAAAACATACATTTATTGTAATCTTCTTGACATCATGGCAGACAGTACATAAAACAAGAAATCTTCATATAAAGGTAGTCCTTAGCATAAGTAAATAATGTAAGAGGGCTATGTCGGCCTGTCCATAAATCTTGTCTCACCAGATGGGATTTCTTCCTAAGTACTTCATCCAACATGGTGGATCCATCTTGAAATGTCCTTTTAGGATGGCCGCCTCTGTAAGCTTCCTCTAGCTGTCATCCTCCTTGTGCTGGAGGGCTGTACAGGACTTCCTTGGAGACCCTCGTCCGTTCCTCCGTTCCTCCCTCCATCCCGACTTTCTCTGGAGCAACTTATGCTCAAATGATGGGTGTGTCCATCATGATTGGAGGTGTGTCCTTTATAAATGTGGGCGTGTTTATCCTAATTGTTCATGTGTCTACTATCCATAAATATACAAATATGGTTTATTAAAAGTATATATCTCCTCCCAGTGGGTTGGCTGAATATACATTTAACTTGTGGGTGTAAGTATTATGTACTTGTTCCTGATTGAAAATTACCAACCATCCACATACGGCCTTCCAAATCTATATATACTATACTGTGATATCCTTGAAACAGCTGCTGGTGAGCTTGTTATTTCAACACATGGTCACCATGACTTTGATATATATATATATATATATATATATATATATATATATATATATATGTCTATATCTATAGATATATATATATATATATATGTATATATATATATACATATATATATATATATATATATATTCAATTATATTATATATTGAAAAAATGACATACTTTTTATCATGGGGAGACACGAAAAAGAGAGACGTGCTGAGGAGAGCCTGCAGAGCAAGAGGGAGATGACAACTATTCTCCCTTTGCTCTTTTATACGGCCGTCTAGACCCGTTCCGTTCTTCTCCTGTCAAAATTAAAATTAGTTATCCGTTTGTATCTATTTAGATCCGTTTTTGTTCAGTTAATAAACCAAAAAAATATTTTTTTTTTGTTCTGAGCATGCTCAAAAGTAAAAACGGATTGAAAAAACAGATGCAAATGGATGACATTAAAGGCTCATCCATTTTCCATAGACTTCAATGATAAATTTACTGTATCCGTTTTTTTCTTCAGATTTTTGGACGGAAGAAAAAATACTGCATGTGCCATTTTTTCTGCTGTAAAAAAAAACGGAAATGAGTGCAAACGGATTGTAAAAAAATCCCATTGACATGAATGGAATTTTTTTTTAAACCGTTTTGAATCTGTTAACAGCCTGCAAAAAAGGAAACAAAGCAGGGATAAAAAAAAAACAGGGACAGACGGCCGTGTGAACGCACCCTTACCCAGTGCTATCATCCTGCCAACTACCACAGGCACTGCTGAGGAGGAAGAAAGTGTGAGGACTGCCCCCCCCCCACCACCACCCCCCCACCCCCCACAGCCCGGACTGCAGGCAGTGACAGTGATGGATGTAAGTACTTGTCACAGTCTGCCTGTGATTAAATGTAAGAAAATTGTCCTTATGGGGGGGGGGAGGACACACTGACAGTCCTTCTAGTACTACTACTCCCAGCAGCCCGCTGCATCAGGCTGAGTCTATTAGTCCAACATGAGCTACAGTACAGCAGAGCCTTATGTTAATGTTGCTTGTTAAAGTGTAAATGTACAATATAAACTACAACTCCCAGTGTGGTCTTTCTGTGTGGCCTATGTAATTACTCACCACATACCTTTAATGCTGGGGAGAGGGCACAGACAGGGAGACCACACTGGGAGTTGTAGTCCTATGTTGCATAATAAATTGTACCTCTAGAGTTCTTTTTAACATATGACTCTAACGCAGCACTGTACAGGATATTACTTTGTTTAATATGATTTCTTTTCAAATCAGCGCCTAAAAAGCCAAACGGTAAGCTTTAATCCTAGATGTTTTCTGCTATATGTCGCTGTGCCGTGTAAGAAGAAGTTCCCACTGCGTCTCCATAGGACCCATCTCCAGTGATGAGACCCAGTGCCGTAGAATTACATTATGCCGGATCTCATCACTGAAGATGGGTCCTATAGAGACACAGTGGTAACTTATTCTTACACAGCATAACCATATGTGGTGAACCAGGAGAGTAATGGTGACTGGGGGGTTGCAGTGGTAGTGTAGGGTCTGGTGGTATTAACCCTTGAATGTCGTGATGCCAGGGTGCGGTTTCTTCAATAATAATGTTCCTACCGCCAACCATCCCACAAATGGCAGGGAAAATAACGGAATGTCCACAGCAGATTTCAGGAAGAAACTGAAGAAACTTTACTTGCGGAATTTATGAAACAGTCTTTTCATAAGTGAACCGGGCTACAGGTTCCTCACAGGTTTGGTGGGACTTGGAAGCAATGAGCTTTTATGCAGGCCACTGTGCTACTGATTTAGAAGATTTGAGCTTATAGTAGTCACACAGGATTGGATAGATTGAGCTTTGTAACTCACGGTTTAGTGGCTGCAGGTTCTTAGGCTTTGGACCTAGATGAATTGAGATTTCTTCTGAGATGATTGTGCTTCTCTGATAATCCGGAACTAAGAGAGAGAGACAAAGCTCATTGGTCAGCAAACCTGTGAGTTATGAATCACATGACCTCTAAGGTCCTTGTTCATTTTATACATCACAATATCACAATTGTACATCATGTGACCACTAAGGTCCTGTACATATATTTTATATACATTAAATAAATATAAACACACTCCCATAGACTTGCCCATAGATAAATATATCCCATAGATAAATATAAACACACTCCCATAGACTTGCGTGGCACCCCCTCCCATAGACTTGCATTGAGGGGGCAGGGCATGAAGTCATGAGGGGATGGGTCTATGACATCACGAGCTCCCGGTGCCGGCTCCACTGTATGTGTATCAAGTCTCAGTATGGTGGCAATATTGGTATTCCTATAGTTGTTTTTACCAGAATGGTGACGTAATTTAGTCATGGCATGGTGGTGTTATATAGTCTCGGTGTGATGTATATGGAGCACAGGGGGCTTAAAGGGATTACCAGATGCAGGGTTATGTTTTTCTAGAAGCATGCCCATTCTATGTTATATATGAAAAAAATAAACCTTTACATACCCCCAGCGCTCCCCTGGTGCCTCCTATATCTCACTCCAGTCCATGGCTGCAATCCTCTTGCTATGTATACTGATATTAGTGGTGGTAATATTGGTCTCGGAATACAGGATATAGACAGTGTGTGTGTGTATATATATATATATATATATATATATATATATATATACAGTGGGGATCAAAAGTTTGGGCACCCCAGGTAAAAATTTGTATTAATGTGCATAAAGAAGCCAAGGAAAGATGGAAAAATCTCCAAAAGGCATCAAGTTACAGATTAGACATTCTTATAATATGTCAATAAAAGTTAGATTTTATTTCCATCATTTACACTTTCAAAATAACAGAAAGCAAAAAGAATGGCGTCTGCAAAAGTTTGGGCACCATGCAGAATTTAAAGCATGCACTGCCCCCTTTGTTAGCTGAGGCCTCCCAGTGTCATGGATTGTTCTCAATCATCATCTGGGAAGACCAGGTGATGTCAATCTCAAAGGTTTTAAATGCCCAGACTCATCTGACCTTGCCCCAACAATCAGCACCATGGGTTCTCCTAAGCAGTTGTCTAGAAATCTGAAACTGAAAATAGTTGACGCTTACAAAGCTGGAGAAGGCTATATGAAGGTAGCAATACATTCAGATGCCAATATCCTCTGTTCGCAATCTAATTAAGAAATGGCAGTCATCAGGAACAGTGGAAGTTAAAGCAAGATCTGGAAGACCAAGAAAAAATACCAATTCAAAACCCACGTTTGACTGCACAATCCCTCCAGAAAGATCTGGCAGACATTGGAGTTGTGGTACACTATTCCACTATAAAGAGATACTGGTACAAATATGGTCTTCATGGAAGAGTCATCAGAAGAAAACCTCTTCTACATTCTCACCACAAAAATCAGCGTTTGAACTTTGCAAATGAATATATAGACAAGCCTACTGCATTTTGGAAACAAGTTCTGAGGACCGATGAGGTTAAAATTTAACTTTTTGGCCATAATGAACAAAGGTACGTTTGGAGAAGAAGGGGAACAGAATTTAATGAAAAGAACCTCTGTCCAACTGTTAAGCATGGGGGTGGATCAATCATGCTTTGGGGTTGTATTGGAGCCAGTGGCACAGGGAACATCTCACGAGTAGAAGGAAAAATGGATTCAATAAAATTTCAGCAAATTTTGGATGCTAACTTGATGCCATCTGTGAAAAAGCTGAAGTTAAAGAGAGGATGGCTTCTACAAATGGATAATGATCCTAAACACATCTCAAAATCCACGGGAGATTACATCAAGAGGCGTAAACTGAAGTTTTTGCCATGCCCTTCACAATCTCCTGACCTCAACATAATTGAAAATCTATGGATAGACCATAAAAGAGCACTGCATGGCAGACAGCCCAGAAATCTCAAAGAACTGGAAGACTTTTGTAAGGAAGAATGAGCAAAGATACCTCAAACAAGAATTGAAAGACTCTTGGCTGGCTACAAAAAGTGTTTACAAGCTGTGATACTTGCCAAAGGGGGCAGTACAAGATATTAACTCTTCAGGATGCCCAAATTTTTGCAGACGCCATTTTTTTGTTTTCTGTTATTTTGAAAGTGTAAATGATGGAAATAAAATCTAACTTTTGTTGACACATTATAAGAATGTCTAATCTGTAATTTGATGCCTTTTGGAGATTTTTCCATCTTTCCTTGGCTTCTTTATGTACATTAATACAAATTTTTACCTGGGGTGCCCAAACTTTTGATCCCCACTGTATATATATATATGTGGTGACCCACGGTGTATGGCGGGACCACGGGGTGTAGAGGTGGAAGTGGTGGGGCTAGATCGTATTAACCCCTGGGGCAAGATGTTGTTAACCCCTAGTGTTCGTGATGCCAGGATATAGTTGTATGGTGTAGGACACCTCCGACAACCAACCCAGAAACGGCATATATTAAATGAGAGTCCAAAGCAGGTTTTGATGCAGCTGGAACTTTACTAAAGAAGGCAGTATAACATTTCTTCCACAGAGGTGACCGGGACACAGGGAATTTCTCAGGCCACTGTACTACTGTTATGACTTTGATAGGGACAGTAGAGACTTGACTTGTAGACATAGAAGACTTACAGATTAGATGTGGCTGCAGACTTGTAGGCTTTGTCCTAGCTGAACTGGACTGAACTTGTACAGGACTTGTGCTTGCTTTAATGTCCAGGAAGTGAAGAGCAGGAACCAAGAGAACGAGTGTGGAGACCAAAGCCCTTTATATATCAGGGAGCTAGACTAAAGCCCATTGGTAGCTGGTTGCCTGTGGTTACCTGTGCCTCTGGAACTCTGGGAATCAGGTGATCACATATCACATGACCTAATCACATGACCTTAGGAATGTCCTATACCGTTTAAACATCCTAATAACCTTTGCACATAGCTTATATTCACTGTACAATATCTATAGTAAATGTGCATGAGTAATATACAATAGAAATCATAATAATGACCTGTGCAGATCCTGCAGGAGAGCCCTGTGGACTTGAGGGACTCTACCTGAGGGGACTTTAGGAACTGTACAGAACCATGTCCTGTACCGGGACACGACATATATATTTATATGTCCACACAAAAAAAAAGAGGAATACGTCTGTGCCCCAGTGGCTGTAGGGCTGGTTTCCAATTATTTCCAGTGCTGGTTTTTATTCTCAGTCCAGCCCTGAATACAGTAGTGAGAATATTGCCCGAAAGCTGTCCGGACTGCACAGAGCTCTTAGACAACATACACTTAATTTGGATCTTCTAGGACCTTTGGTGACGTCATCAGGACTCTAAGCCAATAGGAGTCATCCCAGGTCTTGGAAGATACATAATAAGTCTGTGTATGCTGTCTATGGGTTTAACAAAAATAGGAGAGGAGAGTAGAAGGTAACAGGGGAATGGATGGGGGGGGGGGCATAGGGAGCAGTATATAGTTACACCTTAGAAATGGGGAGTGGGGGTATGATTTATTATTTTAACTCCTCAGGACACAGCTGGGTTTTTTCTTCATCTTCTGAGAGTCATAACTCTTATATTTCCATCCACAGACCCATATGAGGCTTGTTTTTTTGCTTGACCAATTGTACTTTGTAATGACATCACTCATTTTACCATAAAATGTACAGCGAACCTAAAAAATTGTTATTTTGTGGGGAAATTAAAAAGAATGCCATAATTTTGCAGCTTTTCGGGGGTATAATTGTTAAGCAGTACACTTTAAATTAAAAAGTCCATATTTTCTTAATTCTGTAGGTCAATATGATTAAAGGGGTACTCCGCCCCTGGCATCTTTCCTTTGGATAGGGGATAAGATGTTAGATCGCCGCGGTCCCGCTGCTGGGGACCCCGGGGCTCGCCGCTGCGGCACCCCACCATCATTACTGCACAGAGCGAGTTCGCTCTGTGCCTAATGACGGGCAATACAGGGGCCGGAGCAGCGTGACGTCATGGCTCCGCCCCTCATGACATCACCGCCCGTCCCCTTAATGCAAATCTATGGCATAGACTTGTATTGACAGGGGTGGGCCGTGATGTCACGAGGGGCAGAGCCGTGACGTGACGATGCTCCAGCCCCTGTATTGCCCGTCATTACGTGCAGAGCGATCTCGCTCTGTACAGTAATGATAGCGGGGTGCTGCAGCAGCGATCCCCGGGGTCCCCAGCAGCGGGACCCCGGCAATCTGACATCTTATCCCCTATCCTTTGGATAGGGGATAAGATGTGTAGGGGCGGAGTACCCCTTTAAAATGATACCCATGGGTACATGCTTTACTATTATTGTACTGGTTTAAAAAAAATAAATCATACTTTTTAACAAAATCAGTGTGTAAAATTGCCCTATTCTGACCCCTGTTATCTGTAGTTTTTATTGGTTTCACTTTTGCGTATATGGGACTTTTTGATCACTTTTTATTTTATTTACTGAAATAAATGACGTGACCAAAAAGCAGCGATTTGAGGTTGCTTGTTTCTTTACGTATACACCGGTAACTGTACAGGATCATTAACATTATATATTATTTTAATCGGGCACCAAAAGCCAGAAGAAGACCAGGACCGGAGGACAAACTGCGATATTGGCGGCACCAGGGAAGTGGTGAAAGGTTAGTTAAAGTTTATTATTTTTATTCTGGCAGCCCGGACATAGTGGATGCATATTTTTTTACTGAAGTTCTCCTTCAGGGTACATTCACACGCTAGCAGAAAAACCTGTGTGTGTTATGCTACCGTTCATTTTAACGGGTTTGCAAACCTGCCACTATTGCGGACTGTCCATGTACCTAAACAAGTGCATTGTAGTGTAACTCGCAGTGGAAACCTACTGCTAGTGATAAACATGTGAACGTTCTCTTAAACACAGAAAATATTTACTATAGATCTTAGATTTGGACCATGATACGTTTGTGCTATTGCCTTACGGACTAATTTTCACCTTAAGGACCCTTTTTTGCACATCTGACCACTGTCACTTTATGCATTAATAACTCTGAGATGCTTTTACCTTTTATTCTGATTCCGAGATAATTTTTTTGTGACATATTCTACTTTAACATAGTGGTAAATTTTCGTTCTTGCATCCTTTCTTGGTGAAAAATCCCCAAATTTCATAAAAACTTAGAAAATTTAGCATTTCTCTAACTTTGGAAAATGGACATTCCAAATAAATTATATATTATATAATAATATATATTATATAATATATGTAAATTATATTGACTCACAAATACAATATGTCTACTTCATGTTGGCATCATAAAGTTGACATGTTTTTATTTTTTGAAGACATTAGGGGGCTTCAAAGTATAGCAGCAATTTTCAAAATTTTCACAAAAAAATTCAAAATCTGAATTTTTCAGGGACCAGTTAAGTCTGAAGTGGATTTCAGGGGCCTTTCTGTGAGAAATACCCCATAAATGAAACCATTATAGAAACTGCACCCCTCAAAGTATTCAAAATTACATTCAAAAAGTTTGTTAACCCTTTAGGTGTTTCACAGTATGTCGAGGTAATAACTTGAATTATGAATGATTAATTATGGTCAACAAAAATATGAAAAATATTATGACCGTTGTGAATTGCCAAAAATATTGAAATAATGCAATTCACCATATCTGGGACCGGTTATTTTCCCAGATATGAGTTCTCTGAAGTAGTGATAGAAGTAACTTTTGCAATATAATAAAATAATAATGCAGTTATTATAAAAATGATATTAACATTTATTGGTTACAATTGATTAACATTAAAGAGTAATAAAATGACCAAAATCTAAATGAAATTATACAAAGAATATCAATGATATAATGTCAGATATAAATCAATGATACGTTAGTATGTTATTTAATAATATTAAGCTTAGTCACAGAAGTAGGTTAGTTCAGATATCAATATATTACTTTGCATAGAGATCATCACATTACATGATATCTAATGGGCATTTTACATGTATAAAAATGGGAATAAACCCTGCCCAGTTCTAAGCACAACTATCTCTGGTAAGATACGGTACTAAATATATAATTTATAGTAGGCTACTAATTATGAAGACTTAAATTAAGATTCCTCATGGGAATTATTATCTCATGTAGGGGAGCAGAGGAAAATCACATTTAGACTATGCTTATATGCAATATGCTCATTGCATTGATTCCCATAAGATGTGCCCCATTCATCTGCAGTAGAAGGGTGTGTGGCATATAAACTACTATTACCATCTCATAATTGAGGTTATATATAAGCCAGATCTGCTCCTCCCCATAAGATAATTCCATCCACATTAAAAGGAGGTAACTTAATCAAATAAGAAACCTGTGTATCTTACCGAAAGTACATCTGGATGAAATAAAGATGGCTGCCTGGGGTCCATGGGAATGCCTGTAGTCATAAACGGTTATCATGGCTCCGCCCCTTCAGGTAGCCTCTAGTAACTTCAATAATGAGGATGGGGTCCCTCTTTCTGTGTTCTCTGTAGTTTCTCTCTAGTTCTCCCTTTGTCCTCCTTACACCTACTTTTAGCTTATTTTCTGACTTAAAAATCTACCCAAGCAAATATCATATCATCCAATGATGACTGGTGGGTGTGTATATGGAGATCAGGGGTAATCACATGAAATCACAGCTAAACAATAATTTACTATCATTTTGTTAGAGATGCAAAAGATTTTTGTGGCCACCTTATCACCTGTATAAACATAATCCAAGACAAGACAATGCCAATGATACTTCTCAGGCATCTCAAATAGATGGACAGAGATATAGATAAATAGAATGCAAATACAAAACTTTGTTAAACACACACACACACACCTGTATCCAGGTGTACAGAGCAGACCCCCACTGAAGTCAAAATGACAGACAATGAGTTACACTCTCCAGGACTTTCCTTGGAGACTTGTCAAACATAATGGGTATTTTCTTGACTTGTTTGTCATACCCCTAGTTCCTATTTACATGCCTCTTAGAAGAGATTACATATTTTCAAACATTCAAAGGTCTGTGATCTTTCAATGAACTCCGCTTAGGCCTTCTGAGAATTCATGCAACATGGTGGACACATCATGTTATTATTCTATTTAACATAGTGATTCATTTGTGGGGCCTACAATAAGTATGACAAGTAATAGCAGCAAAGTAAAGGAAAAAATTCAAAATCTTCATTTTTTACATTTCTATGTTCTTGTAGAGCCATTTTTTTTCTTGTTTACAAGGGGTAAAAGCAGAGAAATCCCCCCAAAATTTGTAACCCAATTTCTCTCGAGTAATAAAATACCTCATATGTGGATGTAAAGTGTTCTGCAGGCGCAGTAGAGGGCTCAGAAGGGAAGGAACGACAATGGGATTTTGGAGAGTGAATTTTGCTGAAATAGTTTTTGGGGGGCATGTCACATTTAGGAAGCCAATATGGTGCCAGAAAAGAAAAAAAAAACACATGACATACTATTTTGGAAGCTAGACCTCTCAGGGAACGTAACAAGAGGTACAAAAAGCCTAAACACCCCACAGGTGTTTGACGACTTTTCATTAAAGTCGGATGTGTAAATTAATTTTTATTTTTTTTCACAAAATAGCTGGTTTTTCCCCAAATTTTTTTTTTACAAGGGGTGATAGGAGAAAATGTCCACCAAAATTCGTAACCCCATTTCTTCTGAGTATGGAAATACCCCATGTGTGGACGTCAAGTGCTCTGCTGGCGCACTACAATGCCCAGAAGAGAAGGAGTCACATTTGGCTTTTGGAAAGCAAATTTTGCTGAAATGGTTTTTGGAGGGCATGTCACATTTAGGAAGCCCCTATGGTGCCAGAACAGCAAAAAAAAAACAAAAAAAAACACATGGCATACTATTTCGGAAATTACACCCCTCAAGGAACGTAACAAGAGGTACAGTGAGCCTTAACACCCCACAGGTGTTCGGCGACTTTTCGATAAAGTCAGATGTGTAAATGGAATTTTTTTTTTCCACTAAAAGGCAGATTTTTCACCAAATTTTACATTTTTACAAGAGGTTATAGGAGAAAATGCCCCCAAAATTTGTAAAATACCTCATGTGTGGATATCAAGTTCCCTGCGGGCGCACTACAATGCTCAGAAGAGAAGGAGCGCCATTGAGCTTTTGGAGAGAGAATTTGTTTGGAATGGAAATAGGGGGCCATGTGGGTTTACAAAGTCCCCGTGAGGCCAAAACAGTGGACCCCCCACATGTGACCCCATTTTAGAAATTACAGCCCTCCTTCTCTTCTGAGCATTGTATTGCGCCCACAGAGCACTTTACATCGACATATGGGGTATGTTCTTACTCAGAAGAAATGGGCTAACAAATTTTGGGGGGGCTTTTTCCTATTTTCCCTTGTGAAAATGAAAAATTTAGGGTAACACCAGCATTTTAGTGAAAAATTTTTTTTTTTCATTTTCCCATCCAACTTTAACGAAAATTTGTCAAACACCTGTGTAGTGTTAAGGCTCACTATACTCCTTGTCACATTCCATGAGGGGTGTAGTTTTCAAAATGGGGTCACATGTGGGTGTTTATTTTTCTGCGTTTTTGTCAGAACCGCTGTAAAATCAGCCACCCCTGTGCAAATCACCAATTTAGGCCTCAAGTGTACATAGTGCGTTCATACTCCTGAGCCCTGTTGTGCTTCGTAGAGCATTTTACGCCCACATATGGGGTATTTCCGTACTCAAAAGAAATTGCGTTACAAATTTTGGGGGTCTTTTTTTCTTTTACCTCTTGTGAAAATGAAAGATATGGGGCAACACCAGCATGTTAGTGTAATTTTTTTAAATTTTTTTTTACACTAACAGGCTGGTGTAGCCCCCAACTTTTTCTACGAGTAAAAGGAGAAAAAGCCCCCCAAAATTTGCAACGCAATTGCTCCCGAGTACAGAAATACCCCATATGGGGCCCTAAACTGTTTCCTTGAAATAAAACAGGGCTCTGAAGTGAGAGAGCACCATGCGCATTTAAGGACTAAATTAGGGATTTGCATAGGAGCGTACCCGGATGCAAGCGTTAGGCCCCATTCACACGACAGAATTTCCTCAATGAAAGCTTAATACACTTCTATGGGAGTCCACACTCCCATTCACACTTCTGCAGAATTTCCGCTTGGATTCCGCACCAATTCAGCACCAATTAAGCACAAAATTCTCAAAAGCGGAAGCGGAATTGGGTCGGATGAGCAGAAATTCTGCCATGTGACTAGGGCCTTACAATTGCCTCCGCTACCAAAAAATATTCCACGCCAGTGATTCCCAAACAGGGTGCCTCCAGCTGTTGCTAAACTCCCAGCATGCCTGGACAGTCAGTGGCTGTCCGGCAATGCTGGGAGTTGTTCTTTTGCATCAGCTGGAGGCTCCGTTTTGGAAACACTGCCGTACGTTTTTAATTTTTATTTGGGCGGAAGGAGGGGACAGTGTAAGGGGGTTTATATATAGTTTTTACCCTTTATTTTGTGTAGTGTAGTATAGTGTTTTTAGGGTACATTCACACGGGCGGGTTTACGGTGAGTTTCCCGCTAGGAGTTTGAGCTGTGGCGGAAAATTAGCTGCATCTCAAACTTGAAGCAGGAAACTCAATGTAAACCCTACCGTGTGATTGCAAACCTCCAGCGGTCGCATGCTGGGAGTTGTACTTTTGCAACAGCTGGAGGCACACTGGTTGGAAAACCTTGAGTTAGGTTCTGTTACCTAACTCCGTATTTTCCAACCAGTGTGCATCCAGCTGTTGCAAAACTACAACTCCCATCATGTACTGATCTCGGAAGGGCATGCTGGGAGTTGTAGTTATGCAACAGCTGGAGGCACGCAACTACAACTCCCAGCATGGCGAGACAGCCATTTCCTTTCGTGCATGCTGGGAGTTGTAGTTTTGCAAGATTTAGAGGGCCACGGTTTAGAGACCACCGCACAGTGATCTCCAAACTGTGGCACTCCAGATGTTGTAAAACTAAAAATCCCAGCATGCCCAGACAGCAAACTGCTGTGTGGGCATGCTGGGAGTTGTAGTTTTGCAAGATCTAGAGGGCCACAGTTTAGAGACCACTGAACAGTGATCTCCAAACTGTATCCCTCTAAATCTTGCAAAACTACAAATCCCAGCATGCCCAAACAGCAAACGGCTGTCTGGGCATGCTGAGAGGTGTAGTTTTGCAACATCTGGAAGGCTACAGTTTAGAGACCACTGTATAGAACTGGATCCGCACCTCATCACCGCCGCCGCACCAGGGACCTCCCGCCGCCGATCGTCACCGCTGGTGAGGGACCTGCACCGCGGCCGCTTGCAGGACTGTTCCTCTACTCTGCCCAGACTACTGTGGGTGGGAAGAGCAGGGGAACTGAACTTTAACCCCCCTGCCACTGATCTGCTATTGGTCGGTCGCTTCAGACTGACCAATAGAAGGGATAAGAGGGGTGGCACCCCGCCATCTTACTCCAATACCTTCAGGAGGATCAGGGCTGTCCTAGGCAGCCCCGATCCTCCTTATGACCCAGCATTAACCGGCGATTTGCGGCGCAAAGGACCCCTCCCAGGCATTGGCACGGGATGCCTGCTGAAAGATTTTAGCAGGTATCCTGGTCCAGTCCCCGCCCCGCGAGCAGCGGGGACCGGAATTCCCGCGGGCGTATACATACACCCTGCTCCCCCAAGAGGTTAAAGGGGTTATCCAGGAATAGAAAAGCACAGCTAATTTCTTTAAAATCAGCTCCACATCTGTCTCCAGGTTGTATGTGGTTTTACAGCTTGGCTCCATTCACTTCAACAGAACTAAGCTGCAGTACCACACCCAACCTGGAGACAGATAGGGAGTGTTTTTTTGTAAGAAAGTAGCTGTGTTTTTCTATTTCTTGATAACCCCTTTAAGATGTAGCAAAACTACAACTCATAGCATGCTGGGAGTTGTAGTTTTGTAACAGCTGGAGGGCCACTATTTGGAGAACCCTGCTCTATGTACATGTGGTCTTAATTTCCCTTCATGATGTAATACATAACTCCCATCGCCCCAAAATAGCACACCACTCTGTATCACTACTGCCCCCTAGACCTTGCAATGTATTTTCACATCACACATACACAATATATTACAGTGGTCCCCGACATACGATGGCCCGGACATAGTAAAAATGGCTATTTGGCAGCGCTGACTGCTTCATCTGCCGCCGGATAGCCATTTAATATGCCCCGCTCAATGATACTTACATGTCCACGCCGCTCCAGCCTGTCAGTTTGCTGCTTTTCTGCTGCCGCTGCCCTGCGCTGTCGCTCTCCGTCGCAGTCATCATGTTGCCGCTCACACTGCCCCGGTGCAGGCCAGTGGCGACATAGTGATACGGCAGCAGAGGAGCGGCATACTGACGGGCTGGAGCGGCGGGGACATGTGATTATCATTGTGCATATCATTAGTACGAATCCCTCAACATACAATGGTTTCAACAAATGATGGTCCGCCTGGAACCAATTACCATCGTATGTTGAGGGACCACTGTACTCTCATTATCCCCAAGAAGTATTGGGCCTAAGACCATGTTCACACTAGAACGGTACAGAATCCAGCAGAAACCATGATGGATTACTGACGTTCCTATTATCTTTCAAGGGGTTCTGTGTGGCCCCATTGGGATCCATGGTATAATGGATCTGGCACGTCATTGCTGAATTCGTTATGAACAGAGACTGATACAGTATATGAAATATGGAGACTAAAGTATAACTCTCATCTCAATCTGAGAAGTTAAAAGTGCCCATACATTTTTAATAACTTTGGAGAGAGGAGAGAGGAGTCGCTGCCAGACACCTCTAGCAGTGTCTTACATCTCTCAAAACAACAGTTAGGCAGTCGAAATCCTGACATTCTGCATGATCATTCTCTCCCCCGGCAGATGATGTCAGGAGGGAGCCCATACATTAAAGGGGTATTCTAGCCCTCTTTCATATCAAAATTATGCTTCTATATGTTACTCACTTGGCCATGCAGATGCTTTACATTGTTTTGTTTTTTTTGTGTGTCTCTAGCTCCTGTATTTGGCTCACAAATTACTCTGTTCTGCTGCTCAATCTTTCTGACATCCACTACTCAGGAAGGGGCATGTCTGAAGCAAGCACTGAGCCCGCCCTCACTAAGCATGCATTCACTTCCTCCCTGAGTTTGCTGTGCTGGCTCTTCATCTAATCACTGCAGGCTACTCTGTAACCCCCTTCTCTCTGTTTTCATGCTGAAGTCTGATAGGACAGGAGTGAGCACAGAGGAGTGCTAGTCCCACTCTCACTTTCCAGGGGTTGCCCCAGCCTGTGCTTTAGGGAGAAAGATGATGCTGCAGCTGGACAGGATGATACTCTGGATGATATGGAGACCCCCTAGTGTCCTTTTTTTTTTTTTTTTTGTAAGCCATGAGTTCTGTAAAAAAAAAGGGGGATAACTTATTTTATGAAGTATATTAAAAAGGGTAATGTTTTACCAAGATGTACAACATATAAAAAGTTTTTGACTCTAACAGTGTCCATTTAATAACTTATCTGGGGGATTTGGTCTGCCACTGGGAACACAACCACTAACTCTAGAATGGGGCCCTGCTGTATGGAATGGCAGATGACACATGTTGTCTGCAACTCCATACATTGTCTATATTACTGCACTCCGTTACCTCCAGCGCCCCTATAGACAGTGAGAGGGGGTCCTAGATCAGATGCTTATCCCCTATCCAGTGCATAGGGGATTAGTTTTTTAGGGGGGTGTGGATAACCCAGAAAAAAACAATTGGCTTATCCCACCTAAAACAGTGGATTTGGCAGACGTTTGACTAAAGTGTGTGGAGACCTTTACCCTTTTATTAACCCTAAACCTAGGAGCTAACACTTCAATCTACATATCAAACAGGATGTACCACTCCCACCATTACTGTCCTGAAGATGTCACAATCAAATCTCCTTATCTCTGGACATACGACAAAGTGTGCCCACATGGCCAAAGAGGTTTTTATTCATGAGCTGGCCATCATTAATTTAAGGGCTGTCTACAATCTAAATTGTTTTCTAACCACTCAATGGCATCTCTTCCTGAATCTTTATAAATACCCCTCCCCTAAATCCACCCCGCCATATCCACTTTATCCTCTGACTTAAGGTGCCCATACGCCTTAGACTAAAGTCAGCCAAACTCTTGAAAGTGTATGGGGAGGTTGGGAGAGTTAACCTTCGGACAGAGAAATGTTCGGCCAACAATTATTGAAGGCGTATGGCCAACTGCCTGCCTGCCTAACCCCTGCCTGCCCACCATGTAATGACCGCACTTCCAATTAGCTTTGAGCCCGGCTTTTTGCTACTACAGATTGTGAGAAAAAAAACAAAGCCCAACATCCAAAACAGCAACATCTGGTTCCAACATTTCAAAGATCTCTGCTAAGATATCCCAGGGGAGGAACGAGCCCAGAACAAAGACAAATAATGAAAAATTGAAATCTATAGAGACAAAATTCAAAGATTTCAAACCCCCCTTGGATATACCCAGATCACTGCAGGAAATATCAGAGAGAATCTCATTTATATGGTATGGGGGAGAAAAAAAAACTGTGACCTAGATGGTATTCCACCAGAAATTATTAAATATAGCCCACCAGAAACATAGGCGGCCATAGCAAAACTAATGGTGTCACCAAGGAGGTGCAGAGTGGGCCATGCCCCCCCCCCATATCATGATGTGCTCCCTCATGTGACCCCAACTGTTTATTACTGTGCATAATACTGTGCAGAGGGCCAGCTACTTCTCTAATCTCCCGAACCAAGGCCTCATAACCCAAGAATGGGCAGAGATACAACCTTACCAGCTACTGTGGGATTTGTGTCAGCAGCAACATGGGAAAAACGTTCAGTAGCTTCCTGAACCAGAGCCCTCAGCTTCCTCGCCCGGCTCAATGTCCTCAGAAAAGATAACTAGGGCCTATGGTAAACCATTGCACCACTCACCCAAAATACACCCTGCAGAGCCTCATCCAGAGCCATGTCCAACACAAAGCAGAGAAGGACATACATCTGTTTTGTGGACTACAAAAAGGCCTTCAACACAATATGGCTTCTGGGCCTGTTAGTGAAACTGCTGGAGACAAAATAGGAGGGAAGATTTAAGATGTTCTCAGGAGCTCGGACACTGAGAACCGATGCAGCGTGAACAGGAGAAGAACATCTTATCTCCAGTAGAGGTGATATTTTAGACAGGGCTGTAGTCTAAGCCCAACGCTCTTTAACATGACCTGGCCACAACTCTGGAATCCTCCTCAGCACCAGGTATTATCCTCCATGACACCCAGGTGTATTTTCTCTTGTATGAAGGTGACTTTCTGTTACAATCACAAATGAACAAAGGTCTCTAAGACCACCTGCTCACTCCGGAGAAACTCAGTGCAACAAGGGCAATTCCTATATCCCTAAAGAAGACCAACATTGTGGTCTTCCAAAGGAGAAACACAAAGTGAGATTGACATCCTTTCTTTAGACTATAGACCTAAATGATCACTCTAGGAGTATTCAGTCTCAATTCTTCTGCCATTAGAAGAACGCTGTATTATCTCACATCCCCAATGACCATGGGCTTTAACTCTTTGACTTAAAGGAGATATCCAGTGCTGAAAAACTTATCTCCTATTCTAAGGATAGGGGATAAGTTTCAGATCGCGGGGGTCCGACCGCTGGGGCCGCCCGCGATCTCCTGTACGGGGCCCCGGGGGCCAGATAGCGGGTGTCGACCACCGCACGAAGCAGCAGCTGACACGCCCCCTCAATACATTTCTATGGCAGAGCCAAAGATAGCCGAAAGCAGCACTCCGGCTCTGCCATAGAGTTGTATTGAGGGGGCGTGTCAGCCGCCGCTTTGTGCGGTGGTCAACACACCCCTTTCCCGCGAGCTGCCGGGGCCCCGTACAGGAGATCGCAAGGGGCCCCAGCGGTCAGACCCCCACGATCTGAAACTTATCCCCTATAGAAAAACTCTTCTCTTCACATTATGGTGATTTTGGGGGTGTGGAGGTCACATTTGCCAGAGCTGGGAGAAGAATCCAGATACTGCAGGGTTATTCATGGTTAATAGTAAGAGTCCATACATTTAAACTGAATAGAATAAATTACAGGCTTTTTCTAGGAACCATAATATAGATTTTTGCCCACCCCAGACATAAAGGGCAGTTTACTAGTGAGGTTAAATCATACGAAGATGGCTCCTCGAGCCTGAGAACTAAACCACCGAGAATCACACCGGGAGATGGAGTCTGAGAGTCTGGAATCTCTGATCTAGGAGCAGCACCAGGTCTCACGCTGCCCTTCTTTTTCCTTATCAGCCTCAATAGCCTTACTGTATATTTGGCTTCACTTACTAGTACTCAGCTGCCACCAGGTGTTCACAACTAGTAAGACACCACCCTGTACCAGGGCAAGGATCAGCAGAAGCCTACAATCCTGTATGGTGCCTGTGCACTGTGTACTGGAGAGATTCTCCTGGTGCATCTCTATAATATACACTTCCATTACAGCTCTGTACAGCTTGATGGTTATACATGTGTGGTGAGCCACAGGGGTGCGATGTGAGGAGCATGGGGCAGATGTTGTAGCCCAGGGACAGATGGTGTTAACCCCCTAAATGTTCGTGATGCCAGGGTGTGGTTTTACCGAGAACCACCCGAACGGTAGCACCGCTAGTCCTAGTTAGGCAGGGCAAATAAGAGTCCAAGGCCAGGTTAGGGTTAACAGTAGCTTTACTGAGGTAGACAGATGGTACAGTCTTTACAGCTAGGCCAGGATCCCAGAGAGGTGACCAGTAACACAGGGGACCTTGCAGCTTGCTGGGACTTGCAGTGACTTTGACAGACTTTAGGACAACCAAGCTGACTATAATAGACTTGACTTGACTGAAGACAGTGACAGCAGACAGAGATGACTTGACTGACTGACTTATGGCTGTATTTTAGGCTTGAGGCCTCCAGATGTGGTGGACACTGGCTCTGAGACGTCTGGAATGGACTTGACCTCAGGATCTAAGAGGGAGATTACCTCCCCCTCTTATAAAGGGGGCTGAGCAAGGAGCCCATAGGCTAGCTGCAGGTCATATGGTCACCTGGTGCTCTCTGGGTAACATAATATGTGACAACCATTATCATGTGACTAATAACCATATGACCATATCAAAGGTCCTTCACACATAATATACAACTAATTTCATTATGGGGGAAACACTGCAGGTGAGCCCTGAGGACATGCAGGGACTCAAGCTGATAAGACTGTGAGATGTATATCCCGTACTGGGACATCACACATGTGTATACAACCATGCATAAGACCTAAAGGACATACTGGCCTCCGAAATACTCAGCAATATTCAGCACCCCTACTAAAGTGACATTCACAACACCCCAATAGCTGTAGTGCTCCACATAATGGTCAGTCATTGTGCAGATATATATATATATATATATATATATATATATATATATATATATATATATATAAATGTGTGTGTGTGTGTTCCTATATTACAACAGCTGGAGGCTTCTACTAGACTATGTTAGTATTCTTCCGGCTACCATCCTATGTCCTAATTAGAGATGTGCAAACCAAACCTGTAGAACTCGAGTACGGTCAGAACTTTGCTAAAATAACATCAGCCACATGGCAGAAAGGAGAAGGATAAAGGAGAAGATAGATCTATATTAGATAGATAGATATGAGATAGATAGATAGATAGATAGATAGATAGATAGATAGATAGATAGATATGAGATAGATAGATAGATAGATAGATAGATATGAGATAGATAGATATGAGATAGATAGATATGATATAGATAGATAGATATGAGATAGATAGATAGATATGAGATAGATAGATATGAGATAGATAGATATGAGATAGATAGATATGATATAGATATGAGATAGATAGATAGATAGATAGATATGAGATAGATAGATATGAGATAGATGTGAGATAGATAGATAGATATGAGATACAATCCAAATGAAACACTTGAATTTTGCACTAATTTTGGTGTGCTGCCTACATTGATCTACATTGATCTATAGATATGAGATAGATAGATATGATATAGATATGAGATAGATAGATAGATATGAGATAGATAGATAGATAGATATGAGATAGATGTGAGATAGATAGATAGATAGATATGAGATAGATGTGAGATAGATAGATAGATATGAGATAGATAAATAGATAGATAGGAGATAGATAGATAATAGATAGATATGAGATAGATAGATAGATAGATAGGAGATAGATAGATAGATATGAGATAGATGGATAGATAGATAGTTCCTGCTAAGACGGCTCATTTTTGAAGGAGGAACAAGCAGGGATGATGTCAGGACGGGAACTTTAGGGGGGTGGGAGGTGAGTATCCCATATATATATATATATATATATATATATATATATATATATATATATATATATATTTACACAACCCCCAGCCATATATAAAACATTTCCCCAGACAACCCCATCTACAATGAGTAGGAATGTGAGTGCACCTCTGGATGTGAATAGAGCAGTGGTCTCCAAAGAGTGGCCCTCCAGATATTGGTGAAACTACAACTCCCAGCATGTCCGGACAGCCAAAATCTGGAGGATCACCATTTGGAGACCACTGGATAAGAGTATAAGATCTAATCATTCGTAATAAGAAAACTTGCACAACGACGTCCTAAAGTGGAGGTGACCTTTAAGGAGGCACATTGGGATTTCTTCCATTACTTTCCTCCCCCCCCCCCCCCCCACCCTCTCGTTCGCTCCAGGACAAATTTTTTCGCATTGTCGCCAGATTACGTTGTCTTTCTTCTCGTCTCTCCTTAATGTAAAGACACAATCAGCTCTAATACCGCTAAACTCTGTAAGATTATTTTTTTTATTCCTTTCCTCCCTTGAAAAAAATAAAATAAAAAGATCATTCTACTTTATTTGGTGAACTTTAGGGGAGGAGGGGAGGGGGGGGATACGTGATTGTGGTCTTCACTGTACTGGATGCGTCCTGCGGAGAAGTAAATGAGGGTTTGTTAAAGCAAAGCTCTGTGAGGAGCAGGAGGCGGACGGCTCGGGATAAAATGTAGGGCTGAAGTCAGGAAGTCTTTACATCCCGCAGAGTAATGAGGATCGGGAGAGCGCGGGAGGGAGTGCGGATCCTGTCACATTGCTCAGATGTAAGGGGGGGGGCGGATAATGCACAACACAAATCAGGTGAATTAACCGTTAGCTGAACATGAGCCTTATGGATGACCCCCCCTCCACTAACTTCACTATGCACAAAAACTATACCAACCAATGAGCCTTGTAGTCAGAGATGGAGAAATCATTGGATCTAGTCCTTATTGGGCACCAGAGATCCATTTGCAAAGCTAATAGCATTAAAGAGCCCGGAGGTATTTATAAATGAAGAGCATTGGGGGGAGAAAACAAAAATCTCATCACCCCGTTATGCATTTAAATGTGCACTGTCAGAATCAAAAACATTTTATATGTTGTATATCTTGGCCAAACATGAACCTTTTTAAATTCAAATAGTGAAAAAAAAACAGACATGGTCTCTCATTTACAACATGCACAATGATCTAAGGCTTCTCAGCAAGATTTATTAAGCTACCAGGTGGCTAGTGTACTTTATGATCGTGAAGTGTAAGCCCGCTAGCCACGTCACGGCCACCTGTAAGTAGTGGGTCCCTAACATCCCTAGCATGAAATGGCGCTGCACTAATGGCGCGACCACCACCGCCACAACATCAGTGCCCACAGGGGGAATGACCCACTGGCAGAGCAGCCCCAATGCCGCCCGAACCAGATCCTGCGCCGCATCTCCCCACAGACATGAACGCAGCACATAGCAGCACCAGGATCAACACTTACCAAGTGCTCCCAGTCAGTCGGTTTTTTTCTGTACTTAAATTCACATTAACCTTTTTAATATACTTAAATCAAAAAAGCATCTCCTTTTTATAGAAATCATGATTTATGTAAAAACATTAAAAAAAACAACAACAACACTAGGGGTCCCCATACCATCCAAAACACAATCCTGTCCAGCTACAGCACCATCTTTGTCCCAGCAGAAGCACAGGCAGGGACAAAGTCCAGGAAGTTAGGCCAGACAAGCAATCCTCTGTGCTCACCGTTGTCCAATCAGACTGCAGCATGACAACAGAGAGGAGGTGGTTACAGAACAGCCTGCAGTGATTGGATGAAGAGACACAGCACAGCAGACTCAGGGAGGAAGTGAATGCATGGTGAGTGAGAGCAGGCTCAGTGCTCGCCTCGGATATGCCCCTATCTAAGCAGTGGATGTCAGAATAAGAGAGAAGCAGAACAAGGAGTTGTGAGTTAAATAAAGAGGCTAGACACATAAAAAAAAAGACATGTAAAACATCTGCACATTTACTGTGATATGCCAGGTACATTTTAAAGGGGAAATCAAGGCATAATGATCTTTTGATCACCAGTTAGGCTGTGTTCACATGTTGCGGTAGTGCAACTAATTATGCGAGCGCTTTTTGCCATCAACGGGCAAAATCATAGCAAAAAACGCACACGGAATATAGTTGCGGTATCACAATGAGTGAACACAGCCTCACAGATACTAGCGAGGAGGTTATCTTAGGCAACCACTGATGTTCTGACATAAACCCCTTTTGTACTGCTTAGAGATATACATTTATACAGTTCCAAGTTCCCTACTGTGTTGATCCAAAGGAAGGCAAAATTGCCAATTGCCTCATACAAGGGGGGAAATTCATTCCTGACTCCAAATATGCATCAGAATAAATCTCTGGATCAACGTTCTATCCCTATAAATCAATAATCCATAACCTGTAATGTTATTACTCTCTAGAAATGCATCCAGACCACTCCTGATCTCTTTTATGGAGTCCCCCATGACCACTTCCTCAGGCAGAGAATTCCATAGTCTCACTAATTTTACAATAAAGAACCCCCCCCCCCCCCTGTGCTGGTGTAGAAACCTTCTTTCCACCAACCAGTGTGCCTCTAGCTGTTGCAAAACTACAATACCCAGCATCTAGGGCATCACCAGGGGGCTATAGCCTCAGGTGTAACCCCAATAGCCACCGATACTCACTGTTTTAAAGCAGCCGTGGCGCAATAGCACAGCGGCCACTTTAAGACAGTGAGCCTGGCGGCCGGCCAGGGTCTGACGAGGGATGTTGCGCAAGTGATGTTCCTCCGCAGACACGCGCAGGAGGACATCAGTGACGTCACTTGTCAGGTCATCGCAGGAGAAAAGAAGCGCTGCCAGGTGAGTGTGTCTGTGTGTGTCGGGGGGCGGTACTATGCTACCTAATGTGGGGAAGCTATGCTATCTAATGTGGGGAAACTATGCTACCTAATATGAGGAAACTATGCTACGTAATGTGGGGAAACTATGCTACCTAATGTGGGGAAACTATGTTGCCTACCTAATGTGGGAGAGCTATGCTGCCTACATTGGAAGGGATTGAGATTTTTTTAATAGAAATATATTACAAATCTGCTTAACTTTCTGGAACCAGTTGATTTGGAAAAAAAAAAATTTCCACTGGAGTACCCCTTTAACCTCTTGAGGACGAAGAGCGTACCTTCGAATCAGACCAACATGACAGCTTCTTCCATCCACAACTTCATCTCTTCAGCATCTGCAGGACAAACATGTTAGACTCCATATTTTTCCAGTGCCAGAGCCCTCCTCTACACAATCTCCCCATCTATAGGCCTCCACACTATAAAAAATACCCCCTTGGACGAAGGGATATGCAGGGGGACGCTGTGTGCGCACGCACAGCAAAGCGCACAGATACTTCCCTTCCCCCCTGCGCGCCGCGAGTCGCAGGCTGGGGCGGGAAATTTAAAAAAAAAAGTGCAAATTAGCGTTCCGGTACGCTAAAAGCGCGTTCTGGGCGCAGGGAGAGGTGCCGGTACTGTCAATAGGCATTTTTGGAAGTGGCGGTACTGAGCCCACTTAAAGCACTGGTCTTAGTAAAAAAAAAAAAAAGTCTTCATTGTTTCCGCCCCCCATCGGCTGCGGAGTCCTTGCGCCCCCAAGCGGACGCTTGGTTTGCCTAATGGCAGAACCGGCCCTGGCTCCAGAGGACGTTGTATACTTTTTTTTTTCCAGTCTGACCACAGTGCTCTCTGCTGACACCTCTGTCCATGTCAGGAACTGTCCAGAGCATGATAGGTTTGCTATGAGGATTTGCTCCTACTCTGGACAGTTCCTGTCACGGACAGAGGTGTCAGCAGAGAGCACTGTGGTCAGACTGGAAAAATCTATACAACTTCCTCTGGAGCATACAGAGTGGAAAACGGATGATAGGTAACTGGATATCACCATAAACAGTGAAGAGTTAGGGAGGAACCCAACACAGAAAGAACATAGTGGCCCTCATTTACTAAGAGTGTTGTTTTTTTTTACTGGTGGAAAAGGTTTCTGACTTGCAGGATTCCTCTCTATTTATTATGGGGATTCCCGAATTTACAAGTCTGGAAAGTTTTCTGACCAGCTATTTCTTGGTGGAAATTTCCAGCCATTAAGTCACATGATTTTCTGTGAATTCATTAGTAAATCAGTCGGGTTGTGAAACCATGCCCTTTTCCACCCGATCACACCCCTTTTCAGGTTTGTAGGTTTATTTTGGCACAATGTGCCAATTTGGTGCAGATGCAATTTATTGCACACTGCGCAACATTTTCAAGCACAACCCGACAAGACAGGTCGGGATTGCAATAGTAAATGAGGGCAACAATCTCTATGTATATGGAGCCATGGCCACCTAATAAGACAGTATTGTTAACCCTTTAGCGTGGCCCCTCCACAACGGGCAGACTAGTGATTTTCTGTATTCCTAGCCCATAAACCTTGGTGAGCCATCACCTCCAGCTGTGAACGTAACCTTCTCCTATCCAGGTCCGGGGTGATGACAGCAGCGTGCGGAGCTGGCAGGACTCTACTGTACGCACCACAATTACTGTGCCAGAGCTAATAACCATTTTCTTAGTCACTGACACTGCTGGTCTTTTGTGTTCAGACACTTTCATCTAATTGGATAGTACAATAAAATCAGCAAGAGGTAGCCTTGGGGGACTCGCCCAGTCATCCACCGAGGCAGAGAGCTTCACACTCAGCCCATCCCCATGCCAGGTGCATCTCTAGAACGCTGTGCCAGAGGGGCTGCAACCAATTCCGATACAGGAAATGACTGCAATAAAGCCACCATTATCCACCCACTGTATCTGAAATTCCTACAGGAATTTCAGTCATTTTGTCTTCTATTTTCTGCCTCACTGAACCAATATTAACAGTCATTAAGTATTCAAACAACTGGAAGCGATGCCAGCTCACCGTATACAAATAGCGGGCTGGTTATCTATACATCCGAATGCAACGCTACGTAGGGGGAGGCTGCTCATCATCCAGGCAGCCGACCCAGAGGGGAGCCCAGTAACTTTGCGCTCTGGGACCTAGTGCACAATCTGTAACAGCGCCCCCTGACTGTACTATGGTTCATTCACAATACTGATGCCTTCTTATGTGATAGAGGGGTCTTTGGGCATCTCTGCATCCAGATCAGCATGGGAGTTATAGTTTTGCAACAGCTGGCGAGTCAAATGTTGATAAACAATGCCATAAGATTTATGCATAAGACAACAATAGTGTAGAAGCCTAGAAGTTCCCTGTCACATCTGGCAGGGAATAGTGCAGCCTTAAATTGGCACTCATTAAAACTGATTTTTAGCTATTGCACTCCTTATGGTAAATAAAAAATCTTTCTAATATAGTTTGTTTAAAAAAAAAAAGATGTTTTCTGTTTCATTTGTGATTAAAAAAGCTGCCACTAGGTGTCTCCCTACTTGTCCAAAGCACATTTCCCCCCATCTTTTGCACAGACTTTGCTCCTCCTCTCACACTTAACTGCCGTTTGCTATTGGTTGCAGAGTTAGGGAGGAAGTTCTCCCCTGTATGGCTTCAGATGATGTCACGCCTGTTGGGTAACGCCCCTTCCCAGTCTGTGAACCTGACAGAGCAGGAAATACAGAGCAATGTCAAGGTAGAAAACTAAAAAATAATAAAAAATAAAGACAGGGGGTGGTTTATCATGATGGAGGCAGTGAACTGAGAGGATTATAAAATTTATTAAGTTAATGAGAGGTACTCTCTAAGCTAACTCACACCCTCTGTCCCTGCATTTTGGGGTGCTCACGCCAAGAGAAAGAGTATTTTGTGTTTAGTCTTGCCGTGTATCTGATCCCTTGCTAAAAAAAAAAGATGTTTTCTGTTTCATTTGTGATTAAAAAAGCTGCTACTAGGTGTCTCCCTACTTGTCCAAAGCACATTTCCCCCCATCTGATCTATGTATCTGATCCCTTGCTACGTATACTGACTATGGATCGACCGATATCAATTTTTTAGGGCCGATACCGATAATCGGTCACCTTTCAGGCTGATAGCCGACAACTTATACCGATATTCCGGTATAAGTTATCGGCTATTTCAACAACCCCCCCGGCGGGGCAGAAGCCGTTGCAGATCAATGATTTAAAGCGGCCGCTTTAAATCAATGAACTGCAGCGGCTTTCGCCAGGCCAGAGACCGCCACCGCCACCCGCTTCTCTCCCCCTGACTGTCCTGAGTCTAACCACCACAGTTGCCCCATCGCCTACCCCCCCCATCCTCTGCCCACATACCGCCGCAGCCCCCCCCCCCATCCTCTGCCCACATACCGCCGCCGCCTCATCTCCGGTGTTATAATTACCTGTTCCTGGGGTCCGCGATACTTCTGGCTCAGTCAGCGTCCAGCAACAGCGCAGGAGCCAAAGGTATTGCGCACCCTGGGAACATGTAATTATAACACCGGGGATGGGGGGAAGCGATGGGGCAGCAGCGGTATGTGGGCAGAGGATGGGGGGAGGCGATGGGGCAGCGGCGGCGGCGGTATCTGGCCAGAGGATGGGGGGAGGCAATGGGGCAGCGGCGGTGGTGGTATGTGGGCAGAGGATGGGGGAGGCAATGGGGCAGCGGCATGTGGCCAGAGGATGGGGAGGCAATGGGACAGCACCAGTGATGGTCGTCTCTGGCCGGGGGTAGGGCATTATCGGCATATCGGCAAGGTAATTGCCGATACCGATAATGTCCAAAATCGTGATAATCGGCCGATAATATCGGCCAAACCGATAATCAGTCGATCCCTAATACTGACCTTGCTCCTGTGTCGCCTTCCTTCTGACCTCCTGCTACGTGACTTGACCTTGCTGCATTGCTGTCTGTCCTGACCTCCTGCCTGTCCTGACTACGTCTGTGTCTCATCCTACCTGTTCCACATTATACCTCAGCTGCCTGTGGGGACTAATCGTATCGGGGGTAGCGACCTGGGTGCCGTCTGCTGCAGCAAGTCTATCCCGCTTTGCGGCGGGCTCTGGTGAAATCCAGCCGCAACTAAGACTCCACTTCCTGGTATGGCCCAAGCCATCTTCCTCAACAGGTCAGTGGATCCACCTACCACAGCTGTTACAGTATGAAAGTTAGGACACAAAGGGTTAACCACAAAACAGACTAAGAAGCACAAAGCAAGTATATTCCAAAGTGACCAACAAACAGATAGAGCACAGTCAGAAAGGCCAGAGTCAAAACCAAGAATGCTGCGAGGTACAGAACCAGATAACAAGAGAGTAGTCAGGTCACAAGCCAAGGTACAAAACCAGGAGGACAAGAAGGTACAGAACGGCAACAAACGACAGTCAAAAGCTAGCAGAAGTCAGACAAATGGTCAGGAACAAATGTCAATCAGGAGCTGAGAGCGCCAGGCCAATCAGCTGTGGTGCCATTGCTCACACCTCCAGGCAGAGGGATATTTAATTGGGCAGCTCACAAGCTGAGTTGGCTATAACAGGGGTTAAATCCCTTTCCCAGTGTTTCCTTTCCTGTCATGTGTTTTTTTGCCTTCCTTATATTTTTCTGACGACCTGTGATCTGACCTCTGCACAGACCATTCTCCTGTCTGCTGATCTTGTACTGCACTGCTCTATAGGTTTGACCCATAGTTTGCCCTGACTTTGCCTTGTGACTCTGTGTGTACTTCTCTGCTGTCTTGGTTGTGACTCTTTGTCTTCTTCCCTTGTTAACATCTTGTTTGCTGTATTAAAGGGGTACTCCGGTGGAAAACTTTTTTTTTTTTTTTAAATCAACTGGTGCCAGAAAGTTAAACAGATTTGTAAATTACTTCTAGTAAAAAAGTACTAATCCTTCCAGTACTTATTAACTGCTGAATACTACAGAGGTAATTATTTTCTTTTTTTTTAACACAGTGCTCTCTGCTGACATCATGACCACAGTGCTCTCTGCTGACATCTCTGTCCATTTTAGGAACTGTCCAGAGTAGCATATGTTTTCTATGGGGATTTTCTCCTACTTTAGACAGTTCTTAAAATGGACAGAGGAGTCAGCAGAGAGCTCTGTGTTCCAAAAAGAAAAGAATTTCCTCTGTAGTATTCAGTAGCCAATAAGTACTGAAAGGTTTAAGATTTTTTAATAGAAGTAATTTACAAATCTGTTCAACTTTCTGGCACCAGTTGATAAAAAAAAAAGTTTTCCACCGGAGTACCCATTTAATACTGTTTTGCTCATTTGATACTGACTCAGCATGTCTGACCCATCACAAAATTGGGGGCCGTTGTTTAGGGGGAATCCTTCAAGAAAGTATGGACAATTGTTGGGGAACCAGATCTGCACTGATCCCTACCCTGGATGTGACAGTAATATAATGTATAATATAATAGAATGTGATATAATAATGAAATAAAATAACTACCTTTTTTTCCACTAAAGTCACTGTCTGTTTCCTCAGACTCACATTGATCAGTTAAAATCTATGGCTACGTCTAGCAAGAAGGGTTACATTTTCCCATAGTGCCACCACTTGGAAAATGAAACATTACACTGTTCTAATTGAAATCAACAGGCTGTCCTTGTTATGCATGGATGTGCTGGGTCCTCCAGAACCAGAGACGCCCTCAAAGCTGCTTTTTGTTTTGGCAAAAGAATAAGGCCCCAAATCTGCTCAGATAATGATTATCATAGAAGATAAAGTAGAAGGTCTACAAAGTCCATACATATTAAGGATCTTAAGGATCTCTGCCTTTCTTTTATGTTCTTACCTCCTTTGACATGACCTTTGTCTGTGCCCAGACCATTCTCTTATCTGCTGCTTTTGTATTGTGCTGCTCTATAGGTTTAACTTTGTCTTGTGACTGTGTACATGGCTGCTGTTCTGGGTTCTGACTGTCTAAGGGCCCCGAATCTGCTTAGATAATGATTCACATAGAAGGTAAGGAATGAGGTCTACGATGTCCATACACACTAACCTTAATACCCTTCAGTTCTCATATTAAATTGTACCATTCTGTGTAAAACTTGACTTGTTCTCCTTAATTTCCCTCAGAAAGTTTTTTTTTTCATGGGGATCAGTCTAATGTCATGAATTACTGCACTTCCGACTGATGGTGCTGGAGGTTCAGTCATATATAAGAGAAACCGTTCAAATTTTCTGCACTCTTAGATAATTTGAGTATCATAAATTACCACAGGGTTGAATTCTTTCTCCTATGCCGACTCATTCAGTCTCAAGTCGAATGAGTGGTGGGAAACAAAAAAAAAAAAATTGTGAAGACGAAAAAAAAATGAAAAGCTTTGAGCACTCTTCAAAGTCTGTCTGCTTGTCTTTGAATAGGATAAAACCGAGAGCAGAAAAAAAAAAAAAACAGGATGAGAGAGAATAGAAAAACGTTCAACTTGTAAGTGATCTGAACTTTGCCGGCGCCAACAGAACAAACCCTGCTACATATTTCATAAAATAACTATTCTGTCTTTGGGTTTTGAACAAGTTAAAGCAGCTTTGTCAGACAAAATCACAAGTGCCTGATGGAAGACTTATTCAGGAGACGGCCGCCATAGCGCAAATGAGCTTCCTGCGGGGACCGCGGGAAGCGATGGACATGACAATAAAGAGGTCAAGGGTTGGACCTAGTAAAATTTTTTCCATTAGGCGGTAAAATGTGAGAATTCTTTTTTTTTTGATCAGACTATATAATACGTGGACAGCATTAGATAGGAAAAAAAACCATAGCAATTAAGAGGACCCCTGTCTATATTCGGTACTGGGCATAGAGATGTCCTAGCTGATCCTGCTCTGGTAGACTCAAACTGGTTATTTCTTAAATGGACAGTCATTCATCTAAACGTCTGCCATGTACAATAATACTACGCTTGTCCTGCAGTGTCTATTACAGAGGCGAGGTCTGGCTGACCATAACTTCTATGGCAGAATCAGCTGTATACTTCTCTACAGAATCGAAGAAGATAAAATTTCATACCAGTAGAAGATAAAATTGTCAAACCAGAAAGGGGGGGGGGGGTCGACCTCTGGGGCCCCCCCATGAACTCCTGTATGGAGCCCCGGCTCTCCTTTAGAGCAACATGTTACGGCCCACTCCATATGTCTCTAGAGCCAGTCGGCAATCTTCGGCATTTCCATAGATATATATATGGAGGGGGCATGGTGGCCCCCACTTCGGACGGGGGTTGTGATGTGCCACTCTGGGGGAGAGCCAGGCTTCATACAAGATTGCGGGGAGCCCCAGTGGTTGGATCCCCCGCTGGGGCTAGATTATAGGTTTTTAGTAATATTTAGGTTGAGACTCCTTTAATAGAGATGCATAATTCAGTCTGGCACAAATTCATTCAGAATTTCCTGAAAATTCTGCAATCAACCAAATTGAAAAGTTTAGTTTTGGATGAATATTTCAAAATGGCGGCTGCTTGAAATATTTATAAATCTGGCAAATGCCTCGATACATGACTTTTCAGGGCTATCACTTGCAAATTGGACCAAATGTATTTGGGCAAAGCCAAATGTGAACCGACTAGGGGTCACTGGGGCAGACTCTGGAAGGCTTTTCAGCACCTTGCTGGCCTTGACTGATAGATCTCTGTTGTTTAGGTATAGTGAGAGATCAACCAATCAAGTCTGGCTGGTTGGGCAGAAGCCACCAGGGTCCACCTCAATGACTCATGGTTAAAAAGCAAGAAAGTGATGACCGGTTCCTATAAATGGGAATCTGTCAGCTGAGAATCATGTTCCAAACTTCTGACACTGCTAGATTCTGTCAGAAGAAACATATATATTTCATATATCTGTCAATCCATCAATAACATGGAAAAATGCTTTCATTCTCTGGTGCAAAGAGTCAGAGGTGTTCCCAAGCCACTGAAATGTTGAGACACCACTTATCTTCCCCTTTTATCCCTGCCACTGCTTGATTGACAGTTAGCTGGAAGCCGAGTCCAGTTTCCAAATCTTACACCTGCGCACAATTTGTACCCACAGCACGGGAAAAGGATTTGAAGACAAGACTCAGCACTGCAAGTAAGGATAGGAGGGGAAGTGAGGAGATGTTCTAGCCCTTGGGGCTTGGGAACGCCTCTTTGATACTTGACTGGTGAATAAAAGCATTTTTCTACATTATGGAAACAGATAAAATGTCAGGAGTTTGGAAAATGAATTGCAAGTGACAGGTTCCTTTTAAAGCATAAATGTCATATCACAGAAAAATAATGCTTCTTTATAATCCTCGCTAGGCAATGTAGATACTTTGCATATATTTTTTTTATGTATCTAGCTTCTGTATTTGAGCAGTGGAATGGAGGGATTTGTAAGGCAATCATTCTGACATCCACTGCTCAGGAAGGGGCGTGTCTGATGGATGCACTGAGCCTGCCCTCACTCACCATGCATTCACTTCCTCCCTAAGTGCTTTTCTGCATCTCTTCTTCCAATCCCTGCAAGATGCTCTCTAACCGCACCCCCCCCCCCTCTCTGTTTTCATGCTGCAGTCTGATAGGAGAGGAGTGAGCACTGAGGAGGAGTGCTAGTCCTGCACTTACATCCTGAACTTTGTCCAAGCCTGTGCTTCATCTGGGACAGAGATGATGCTGCACCCGGACAGGATTATGTTCTAATTGGTATGGGGACCCCTAGTGGTCTTTTTTTTTTTTTTTTTTTTTTTTTTTTTTTACAAGCGATGATTTGTATCATAATAAAAAAAAATTGTTACATTTGCCAAAATGTACATTATATATATATAAATTGAATCTGACAGTGCCCTTGTAAGTGTTTACCACCTGAACATCAACAAGCTTTTATGGGAATCCATAAAGATCCAAGTTCAGGGCAGTAGAACCACGAAAAGTCTGGATACTTAGGTCTTTACATAGATGCTAAAAATAAGGAATGCTCAAGGCTGCCGAATACCGGCCTTAGTCACAAGTTTCATGCAATATTATACAACAATTCACAGTCTGACACAACAATGCATGAATGTGCTTGTGAATAAAAAGATTTAAATCATTTTTACAAACTTCAGGATGAGGTTTGTTAGGTAGCAAGTGGCATTTAGGGTTTTAGCCACCAATGAGGTCTGTTTGGATTTTTCTTCTCAGATTATAAGGCATATCCTGTTTACTGATGTGATCGGGCACCACAGTTGCCACGTAATAGGCCCCACACATGGGCTTCTCATATAAAATGTCAGGTTCAGGTTTTGTCTGTTCTCCACTAATACCTGAAGCATCTTCCTATTTGTAACTATTGTGTCCATACTCATTGCTCCATTTCTGCTTGTGCTTGTAGCTGGAGTCGAGCTGTCGGTGCCGGGTAGTGTGGTGATAATTGGCATGTTGCTGTGTCTTCCCCCGGTGGACACCGTTTGCTAACTCTGAGCTGCCCGCATTTACCGTGCCTCACTTTCATGGGAAAACTAAGCTTAGAAATGTCAAGTCTAATTTGTGCTGGAGATTGCGGTAACAAGATTTCACCAGCAGAGTCCTTCGCTGTGCGTTCTGCTAATTCAATACGATGATTTTACGGAGGAGCTCGAGACAGAATAAACATTTTTGTCAACAAAAGTTGGATTGATTATTGCTCTGCAGAGCCAAGGGGAAGGTGCGATGTGCTGCAGTCCTGTGTGTGAAATAATCACTGCACATACATAAAGCAGTTATGGGTCTTAGCTTAGGGTCTGCTACAATACCTATAATAACATCAGTTATGAAGTAACATTCCAAACTTACAGGGTAAAGACACACAATTAAATCTTTTTAATTTCTAATGACTATCCAGTTATGAACCGGAATATTTGAATATAATACTGCCCTTATGTACAATAATATAAATACTATAAAACTACTATATTATAATACTGCCCCTATATACAAGAATATAACTACTATAATACTGCCCCTATAATACTGTCTCCTATATACAAGAATATAACTACTATAATACTGATCCTTATGTACAAGAATATACTCGTTATACTCTGCCCTAGACTGCCCGTTTTTATCGGATGGATTAGAAATAAAGAAATCAAGTTTTAGAGGTGAGTGCATTGCTGCCTATCTTTCTCTATTTTTTGATAACTACTATAATACTGCATACTATGTGCAAAAAAAATAACTAATATAATACTGCCTCCTATGTACAAGAATATAACTACTATAATACTGCCTCCTATATAAGAATATATCTACTATAATACTGCCTCCTATATACAAGAATATAACTACTATAATACTGCCTCCTATATACAAGAATATAACTACTATAATACTGCTCCTATATACAAGAATATAACTACTATAATATTGCCTCCTATATACAAGAATATAACTACTATAATACTGCCTATATGTACAAGAATATATCTACTATAATACTGCTCCTATATACAAGAATATAACTACTATAATACTGATCCTTATGTACAAGAATATAACTACTATAATACTGCTCCTATGTACAAGAATATAACTACTATAATACTGCTCCTATGTACAAGAATATAACTACTATAATACTGCCTCCTATATACAAGAATATATCTACTATAATACTGCCTCCTATATACAAGAATATAACTACTATAATACTGCCTCCTATATACAAGAATATAACTACTATAATACTGCTCCTATATACAAGAATATAACTACTATAATATTGCCTCCTATATACAAGAATATAACTACTATAATACTGCCTCTATGTACAAGAATATATCTACTATAATACTGCTCCTATATACAAGAATATAACTACTATAATACTGACCCTTATGTACAAGAATATAACTACTATAATACTGCCTTCTATATACAAGAATATAACTACTATAATACTGCCTCTATGTACAAGAATATAACTATTATAATACTGCCTCTGTAATACAAAAAAAAGTACTATAATACGAATAGAATTAGAATGGTTTTCCTTTATGGCCGTGTCCTCCATCCTGTGGTTTACCAGTGGTTGCAAAATTGCATGATGGAAGTTAAAGTTCAACAGCTGGAGAGCTACAGGTTGGGAAACACTGCTCTATGGTATGTTCCCCCTTCTAAGTAGTCACTGAGACAGGAAATGATGTTGTTTGATTGACAGATGGCGACCGGAGACCATTCGTTTTAGCGGGCCTTTTAGCTGAATCCAATTTTAAAGGGGTACTCCACTGCCCCAGCGGTCAGAACATTTTGTAACATTTTGTTCCGAAAGTTAGGTGCGGGCAGCGGGGTCGTGATGTCATGGCATGGCCCCTCGTGATGCCACACCATGCCCCCTCCCATAGACTTGCATTGAGGGGGCATGGTGTGACATCCCGAGGGGCGTGGCCATAACATCACGACCCTGCTGCCCGCACCTAGCGTTCAGAACAAAATGTTCTGAACACTGAAGCAGTGGAGTGCCCCTTTAAGATGTACTGAAGCCTTGGCAGCCATAATTGGCCAGATATATATGTTTGAGATGAGTCATCTGGAAGCTTCACCATCTCTGTTCATAAAGGACATTTGTAGCAATGAGTGGGTTAAGCCATGGCTGGATGCGTGGTTGAGTCCCCAGACGGCGCAGTGCTCAGGAGCATGTATGACAGCTCCTCCTGATATACTGCAGCATGTCATTCAGAAAAAGAAATACACAACAGCATATTGAGAAAACTGTGTCTCTCTTCATTCATGTTCAAAGCAAATTTATTGCCAGCCCCAAAGCAGCAAATATCATGAATTTGTTAAAATGATTTAAGGCATCTTGAGCGGGCAAAAGAAAAGCCTCTTGATAAATGACCTTTTTCTTGAAAACAAAGCCAATTAATGTAGTTTACCATTTCCCCGTGTCATATAAATCTATCGGATGGCAATCTCAGAGCGCCAGTCAGGAAGGAACATTGCCCAAAACAGTCACATCACAACTTAACATGCAGTTATATAAATGCCGCACGGAGACCGACGCCTGGAGTTTTATGTCCTGCGCAACCGCGCCATTTTTCCCTCATACAACAACTGTACTAACAACTATAGGTGGAGAGTAAAACTTTTCTAAACGTCATCTATGTATCTGAATTTCTCAGTCAACAACATCAATGTCATTGAGAAAATGCCTAAACTCTCTGGCTACATGGGGCTGGGCGTTGTCTTGTAGAGGATTTCATCCTGGTTCCTACTACCAGTCATGGAGATGTATGGAATTCTCAGCTCACCCTCAGAGGCCCAGAGGCGCTCAGACTGTGCGAGGCAGCACCACTTAGCAAAATGAAAAACTGGATGTCCAGCGCCAAGATTTGTGCAAAACAGGTTCTTTATTGCTTAAAACACCATAGCAGGGGTCAAAATGTGACCCGTTTCAGGTGCGTTAGCACCCTTAATCATATATTAATGTACGATTAAGGGTGCTAACGCACCTGAAACGCGTCACATTTTGACCCCTGCTATGACGTTTTAAGCAATAAAGAACCTGTTTTGCATGAATCTTGGTGCTGGACATCCAGTTTTTCATTTTACTACCAGTCATGGTACAATTTGTGCAACTCTGCATGGATATGCCTCCCCAGACCATGTGTCAAGGGTTTTATTCCCAAAATGAATCAAAGACCGAGGTACATGCTCTCAATTCACACAAGTGCAAGTAAAAAGTGTTCACACAAAAAAAACGTACACGAGGATGCGGTCCATCACAAGCCCTTCTCTGAAAGGAAAGAGGCCCCCCAATAAACCAAATCCTGCGCCTCCAGGCCAAAAGGCACCTTCAAGGATCCAGGTACAATGTCTCCTTTCGCCGAAAGTGCTCCTGGAAAACAACTGGGTAAAAACCAAGTTGTCACTGCGTCAGCCATGATAAGCTTAGTTTAATCAGGTTTATGAAAAGCAGTATCTTCTGGAGTTTATTTCTCTACAAAAGCATCTTTCTTAGAGAGAGGAATGTCCCTAATATCAATACGACGAGATAAGACATTAAAGGGGGCTAGTTATATTCTCTTGAGGTGCCTGGTACAATTTACCCAAGACAAGTTAAAGGAGTACTCCACTGGACAGTGTTTGGAACAGTGTTTCGTTCTGAACGCTGTGTGCGCGCTGTTGGGGTCGGGCACGCCAAGAGCTGGTGCAAGGATTTTTGCTACCCTAGGCAAAACCTCATTTTTTGCCACATGACTGAATAACACTGCCATACCAGAACAGAACAATACCCGCATACTGTGACTGAATAACACTGCCATACCAGAACAGAACAATACCCGTATACCGTGACTGAATAACACTGCCATACCAGAACAGAACAATACCCGTATACTGTGACTGAATAACACTGCCATACCAGAACAGAACAATACCCGTATACTGTGACTGAATAACACTGCCATACCAGAACAGAACAATACCCGAATACTGTAACTGAATAACACTGCCATACCAGAACAGAACAATACCCGTATACTGTGACTGAATAACACTGCCATACCAGAACAGAACAATACCCCTATACCGTGACTGAATAACACTGCCCTACCAGAACAGAACAATACCCGCATACTGTGACTGAATAACACTGCCCTACCAGAACAGAACAATACCCCTATACCGTGACTGAATAACACTGCCATACCAGAACAGAACAATACCCCTATACCATGACTGAATAACACTGCCATACCAGAACAGAACAATACCCGAATACTGTAACTGAATAACACTGCCATACCAGAACAGAACAATACCCGTATACTGTGACTGAATAACACTGCCATATCAGAACAGAACAATACCCGCATACTGTGACTGAATAACACTGCCCTACCAGAACAAAACAATACCCCTATACCGTGACTGAATAACACTGCCATACCAGAACAGAACAATACCCCTATACCGTGACTGAATAACACTGCCATACCAGAACAATACCGCCATACGTTGACTAAATAACACCAACATACCAGAACAGAACAATACCGCCATACCATGACTGAATAAAAATGCCATACCAAAACAGAACAATACCACGATTCGATGAGTGAATAAAAATGCCCCCATACCAGAACAGAACAAAACCACCATACAATGACTAAATACCACTGCCATGCCAGAAAAGAACAATACCGCCATACCATGACTGAATATCACCACCATACCAGAACAGAACAATACCACCATATACTATGACTGCATAACATCACCATATCAGAACAGAACAATAATCACCATACCATGACTGAATAACACTGCCATACCAGAAAAGAACAATACCACCATAGTGTGACTGAATAACAACGCCATACCATGACTGAATAAAAATGCCATACCAGAACAGAACAATACGGCCATACCGTGACTGAATAACAATGCCATTGCTACTGGCCGTGAGCGCATGGTTCCGTTACCTGCTGCTGCCGACGGGGCTGGGACTCACATTGCGGGACACGCCCGCATGCAAGCCCCAGTCAATCACTCACCTGGTGCTTCATCTGCTCCAGCCTCTGCCTCACTGCTCCGCACGCGCCAGAACTTTAAGATTTAAAGGGCCAGTGCGCTCTTTAGTGTGATTCACCTGTGGCTCATTTATATATTCCTCCACCCTCCTCACTCCCCTGCCGGATCTTTGTTGCCTTGAGCCTGAGAGAAAGCATTCCTGTTTCTGCCTTGCAGTGTATCTGATCCTTCGCTTTGTGACCCGACCTTGCTTCTCTGCCGCCTGCCTATTGACCTCCTGCTACGTCCTGACTACGCAACCGTGCCGTCTGCCCTGACCTTCTGCTATCCAGACTACGAGCTGCCTTATCCCTCCTGTGCCTCGCATCTCCTCAGCCACCTGTGTGGTCGAGCCGTGCCTGGGATAGCAACCTGGGTGCCGCCTGCCGCAGCAAGTCCATCCCGCTTTGCGGAAGGCTCTGGTGAAAACCTGGTATGATCCGAGTCATCTGCCACACAGCTCCAGCGGATCCACATCCACCGGGGTTCCTGTCTTCTGAAACGTGAGTGTTACAGCCATACCAGAGCAGAATAATACCACCATACCATGACTGAATAACAACTTCATACCAGAACAGAACAATACCCCAATACCATGACTGAATAACAATGCCATACCAGAACAGAACAATAATCACCATACCATAACTAAATAACAATGCCATACCAGACTAAAACCATGCCATACCAGGACAATAAACACCATACCATGACTGAATAACAATGCCATACCAGAACTAATTCTAATAATCCATGAGTGCCCAGATGGGGATGATGGGGCCTTGTGTACAGTAACGGAGCACAGTGAGTGGGCGGGAGGGACAGCGGGTGGGTGATAGGGCTGGCAGAGCGAGCAGGTGGAGGGCCGGCGTGGTGGCTGGCACACCCTCTCCCATAGACTTTCAATGAGGGGGCATGGCCTGATATCATGAGGGGGTGTGGACACCCTCGCAGCGCGCACACAGAGTTCGGAACTAAATGTTCTGAATGCTGGCCAGTGAAGTACCCCTTTAAGGAGGGTTGAGATGAAGACACTGAAACATATGTTTGTCCCATATAATGAAGTTTAGTTGTTTACATATAAGATAATCCATGGGATATATGGTGGAGTCATATATACAATTGAATATTATTATGTGACATAACACATACCAATTCCTTCACAGACACATTGCATATAGCTATGCATGTATTTTAGCCAAGTCTATCCTACTTAAGACTATTACCCAGGGCCCGAGTCCTGCAGGAACACGTACAAACTGAGTTCCTGAATTTTTTCCACAGCAGGAACACCTCTCCCATTAGCAGGAGGCCTGCAGGACCAGCCCTTATGTGGAAGAGTTCCCACGACTTGAACCCTGGTATTACCCCACAGTATTAGCCTGCATTCACATTGCGTAACGTTTTGGAGTTACGGTCACCAGATCCGGGTGGGAAATGTGAAAACCGGGCGCTCCCTTATCCCTAATTTTTTCCCCGTGTCCGGTTCTGTGACAAAACTGAAAACCCTGGTATGCTACAGTTGTTTTCAGCACAACCAGAAAACCGTATATGGGGCTAAAATGAGCTGACCGGAGTCACTATCTGACTCCAGTCGGCTCATTAAATGAATGAGATGTGGGTCGGGCCCGGCTGGGATATAGGAGCTCCCGGTTTCCACATCTCCCAGCCGGATCCGGTCACCGTAACTCCAAAATGTTATGTGAATGTAGGAGGAAGGAAAGATCTCAGTTAGTAAAACATGAATATAATGGGGCTCAAGTATATGGACAAAAATGAGATAAAACAATATAAATGTATTAAAAATATTAAATTAAAAAACATCCAATCAATATGTCATATATAAACAGGACTGCACACCACAGGGCCCTTGTGAGTGCAGGACCTGGCTAATTCAAATCAGACAGTAAACAATAATGTCAAATTAAATAATTATCGCCTCCCAGTACAATATTTCAGATCCGCATATAAATACTTATGTCCTGAATAATAATCAAAATATGAGCTTGCAATAATATTAAACATAAAGATAGTTTGTATCATACGCTCTAAAAATGTCACAGCAGTCTCCTCACCGTTTAACATCGATATTTTTATCGAAGAGCCGAGGTACATGCTCTCGAGTAACCCAAGTGCAAGTAAAAAGTGCAAGTGTTCACACAAAAAACGTGTACAAGGATGCGGTCCATCTCAAGCCCTTCTCTTAAAGGAGAGAGGCCCCCAAAAATTAAAACCCTTCGCCTCCAGGCCTAAAGGCCCCTGCAAGGCTCCAGGTACAATGTCCCCTTTAACCAAAGCTACTCAGGGACCGAAAAGTGTTCCTGGAGGACAACTAGGCGTTAACCAAGTTGTCACCTAGGAACAAGTAAAATCGGTTTGGCATTTCTGCCGAAGCAGGAATGCCACAGGGCATGGCAGGGAGGTAAGGAACCTGATGGACACACACACCTCCCCTAGACCGGCAGGAGGGACAACCAGAAGGGTTACCGCACCATGATCAATCCTAGTGAACATAAAAAGAACACAAACATGAGCACTGTGACAAAAACATAGAAAATAAATAAGAGGATGTGCATAGTGTGATACTGCCCGGACATCCGCCTGGATCAAACATGACGAGGCCAGATGTGAGAGAGAGAATCGGGAGGGTCTATAAAACCTTAGTGGTAGAGAGTGTTAAGTAAAGGGGGGTCAGTGCACATAAGATATTTTCAATAGATCTGCTCCACGGGGTCCTCTGCTTCCACCTTCCTGTCACATTGTGAGGTTTACTCTCTCTTGGGGCACATTGCATACTCAGACAACTGTGCAAATAGAATTATTAAAATGCCCCCCTCCCCCCAGAGACAACACACCAGGGGCATTACAGGGCAGGAGGAACGTGCTGCTGACATACACAACCCATGTGTACGATTGCCATTACTTGGAAGCGCACCCTATAAGCACATTTGGCTGGCTTCCGTCATTAGGCTTATTTCTCCTCATGCATGTTTCATATCATTCCTGACAATGAGGGAACATTGCACATTTTAATTCTGCTGGCAAATTGTTTAATTAACTTTTTCGCACATTTATTTCCCAGTGTCAGTCTGTGAGCGTCCGAGGACAAGCAAGCCGGAAACTTTTCACTGAAAAAAAAGATAGTCACTTAGAGAAGACCCAGGCTGAGAACTGTTGGGAATCTGGTCAGGTACAAGGATTATGAGCAGGGCTGTAATTGTCTAGGGCAGCACCTTGCTGTTGGGGGGGTGGTTCAAGTGGAGGGTGGTAATGTAGCATGGGGGGGGGGGGAGGGCAGTAAGTAATTTACCCCCTTCTCACTGGTCTGGAGAGAAATTCTCAGCCTGACAGGTGGAGAAGGGGGGTAAAGGGCAGTAAGCAACAATCTATATCGATCGCTGCTTACTGTCTGGCCCTCAAGATGTTAAAGGGGTACTCCGGTGGTTAAGATTTTTGGCTATATTGCATCTTCTTTTAATGTTCATGTTTTTTGCAATTGACATGTATCATATATTTGTGTAGCGTGTGTCTTTTTTTCTTACCTGTTTGTGGGCCAGGAAGTTCCGTAGTTCTGTGTTGGATCTCTTACTGTCGTCCACAGCGTCGGCCATGTTAGGATTAGGCTGTGGACAACGCACCAGGGCTTTTTTTTTTCTCTGTTCTTTCAGAGCCCGGAGGAAGCAGGTCTGCATGAGAGAGATAAGCCACGCCCCCTCATCTACCCCTCCCAGAGGACGCAGGTCTGCATGAGAGAAAGAAGCCACGCCCCCTCATCTCCCCCTCCCAGAGGACACAGGTCTGCATGAGAAAGAAGCCACGCCCCCTCATCTCCCCCTCCTGGAGGACGCAGGTCTGCATGAGAGAAAGAAGCCACGCCCCCTCATCTCCCCCTCCTGGAGGACGCAGGTCTGCATGAGAGAGATCAGCCACACACCCTCATCTCCCCCTCCCGGAGGACGCAAGTCTGCATGAGAGAAAGAAGCCACGCCCCCTCATCTCCCCCTCCCGGAGGACGCAGGTCTGCATGAGAAAGAAGCCACGCCCCCTCATCTCCCCCTCCTGGAGGACGCAGGTCTGCATGAGAGAAAGAAGCCACGCCCCCTCATCTCCCCCTCCTGGAGGACGCAGGTCTGCATGAGAGAGATAAGCCACGCCCCCTCATCTACCCCTCCCAGAGGACGCAGGTCTGCATGAGAGAAAGAAGCCACGCCCCCTCATCTCCCCCTCCCAGAGGACACAGGTCTGCATGAGAAAGAAGCCACGCCCCCTCATCTCCCCCTCCTGGAGGACGCAGGTCTGCATGAGAGAAAGAAGCCACGCCCCCTCATCTCCCCCTCCTGGAGGACGCAGGTCTGCATGAGAGAGATCAGCCACACACCCTCATCTCCCCCTCCCGGAGGACGCAAGTCTGCATGAGAGAAATAAGCCACGCCCCCTCATCTCCCCCTCCCGGAGGACGCAGGTCTGCATGAGAGAGATCAGCCACACCCCCTCATCTCCCCCTCCCGGAGGATGCAGGTCTGCATGAGAGAAAGAAGCCACGCCCCCCTCATCTCCCCCTCCCGGAGGATGCAGGTCTGCATGAGAGAAAGAAGCCACGCCCCCTCATCTTCCCCTCCTGGAGGACGCAGGTCTGCATGAGAGAGATCAGCCACACCCCCTCATCTCCCCCTCCCGGAGGATGCAGGTCTGCATGAGAGAAATAAGTCACGCCCCCTCATCTCCCCCTCCTGGAGGACGCAGGTCTGCATGAGAGAAAGAAGCCACGCCCCCTCATCTCCCCCTCCCGGAGGACGCAGGTCTGCATGAGAGAAAGAAGCCACGCCCCCACATCTCCCCCTCCCGGAGGACGCAGGTCTGCATGAGAGAAAGAAGCCACGCCCCCTCATCTCCCCCTCCCGGAGGACGCAGGTCTGCATGAGAGAAAGAAGCCACGCCCCCTCATCTCCCCCTCCCGGAGGACGCAGGTCTCCATGAGAGAAAGAAGCCAGAGCAGGGGGAGAGAGGACATACACAGCTCCTCATCTCCCCTCCCCCTGCTCAGTCTTCTGAGGATGCAGGTCTGCACTGAAAGAAGACAGAGAAGATAACACTCTTATCTGAAGGGGAGGATAACAAAGTGCAGGGGCTGGGGATGTATAGACTGCAGGGGAATACATCTCGGACTGGGGATGATTTCTGTGTGTGAAAGGGGGGGGGGAACTCCTGAATGACACATGCTGGGAGTTGTAGTCCCTGTTATGTGTGTGTATGTTAGTGTTTACAAACCAGTGTGCCTCCAGCTGTTGCAAGACTAAAACTCCCAGCATGCCCTGACAGCATTTGGGCATGCTGGGAGTTGTAATTTTGCAACAGCTGGAGGCACACTGATTGGGAGACACTGTTCTAGCCAATTCAGTATATTACAAACAAAGTGCATTGTTTCCCAACCGGGGTGTCTTCAGCTGTATTAAAACTACAACTCCCAGCATACCCGGACAGCTTTTGGCTGTCCAGGCATGCTGGTAGTAGTAGTTTTGCAACACCTGGAGGCACCCTGGTTGGGAAACAGTGGTGTATGCCCTATAGAGGTGTGGTGAACTACAACCCCCAGGAGACTACAGAGGCAGCATGCTGGTGTTATACCACAGACTGAAGACTCCTGAATGACACATGCTGGGAGTTGTAGTCCCTTTTGTATGTGTATGCCAGTGTATCCCAACCAGGGCTGATTATATTAGTGTGCTGTGTATAAGGGGGCTGAACCGAGAATATAGTAGGGTGGGTAAAGGGCGGAACAAACAAACAAAAAAAGGAGACGCCTCAAACCAGCAAGGCATGTGGCATGCTGGGATTTGTAGTTTTCAGCACAGCAAGAAAAAGGAAATAGCAGCAAAGATAGGAAAACAAAGTGGGGGATAAAAAGATAACAAAGAACGGAAATAGAATAGGCTAAACAACAAGAATAGAAATGAAACAAAACAAATAGGGTAAGTCAAAAACAGAAAAACATGTTGAACACCGGAGTACCCCTTTAACCTGTTGGGGACGAAGGGCGTATGCATACGCCCTTGCGTCCTGGTACTTAAGGATGAAGGGCGTATCCATACGCCCGTGGGAATTTCGGCCCCCGCCGCGTGCCCGGCGGGGACCGGGCCGGGGTGACTGCTGATATCTATCAGCAGGCACCCCGTGCAAATGCCCAGGGGGGTCATTAGACCCCCCCATGTCGGCGATCGGCGCAAATCGTAAGTGAATTCACACTTGCGATTTGCGCCGATTACGGGTCTATGGTGACCCGGTGACCCGGAATAGAAGGGGGATCGCGGGTGTCTAAGACACCCACGATCCCCCTAAAGCGATAGGAGTGAGGTGGCACTCTCCTATCTCTGCTATTGGTGGTCTAGACGCGACCACCAATAGCAGATCTGGGGCGGAGGGGTTTACTTTCGTTTTCCCCGTCCTGCCCTCCCACAATAGGCGGAGAAGAACGGGGAAAACGAAGAGGAGCGGCGCCGGAGTCCACTTACCCCTCCGGAGGCAGCGGAGCGACGGGGATCGGCGGTCGGCGACGGAGATCTGCGGCGGCGTGCGGCAGAAGAGGACGGCTCCCGGATGCGACGGAAGCCGGTGAGTAGTTGCATAGCAACATCTAGAGGGCTACAGTCTGAGACCACTATAGTGGTCTCTAGACTGTAGCCCTCTAGATGTTGCAAAACTACAACTCCCAGCATGCCCAGACAGCTGTTTGCTGTGTGGGCATGCTGGAATTTGTAGTTTTGCAACAGCTGGAGGTCTGCAGTTTAGAGACCACTGCACAGTGATCTCTATACTGCCCTCTAGATCTTGCAAAACTACAACTCCTAGCATGCCCACACAGCTGTTTGCTGTCTGGGCATGCTGGGAGTTGTAGTTTTGCAACATCTGGAGGTCCACAGTTTGGAGATCACTGTTCAGTGGTCTCTAAATTGTAGCACTTCAGATGTTGCAAAACTACAAATTCCAGCATGCCCACACAGCAAACAGCTGTCTCGGCATGCTGGGAGTTGTAGTTGCGTACCTCCAGCTGTTTCATAACTACATCTCCCAGCATGCCCTTCTGTGATCAGACATGCAGGGAATTGTAGTTTTGCAACAGCTGGAGGCACAATGGTTGGAAAATACTGAGTTAGGTAACAGAACCCAACTCAGTATTTTCCAACCAGTGTGCCTCCAGCTGTTTCAAAACTACAACTCCCAGCATGTACTGACAGACCTTGCATGCTGGGAGTTGTAGTTTTGCAACAGCTGGAGGCTCACTGGTTGGAAAATACTGAGTTAGGTAACAGAACCTAACTGAAGGTTTTCCAACCAGTGTGCCTCCAGCTGTTGCAAAACTACAACTCCCAGTATGTACTGACAGACTGTGCATGCTGGGAGTTGTAGTTTTGCAACAGCTGGAGGCTCACTGGTTGGAAAATACTGAGTTAGGTAACAGAACCTAACTGAAGGTTTTCCAACCAGTGTGCCTCCAGCTGTTGCAAAACTACAACTCCCAGCATGTACTGACAGACCGTGCATGCTGGGAGTTGTAGTTTTGAAACAGCTGGAGGTTCCCCCCCCCCCCATGTGAACGTACAGGGTACATTCACACGGGCGGGTTTACAGCAAGTTTCCTGCTTCAAGTATGAGCTGCGTCAAATTTTTCGCCGCAGCGCAAATTCCTAGCGGGAAACTCACCGTAACCCGCCAGTGTGAATGTACCCTAAAAACACTACACTACACTAACGCATAATAAAGGGTAAAACACTACATAAACACCCCCTTACACTGTCCCCCCCCCCAATAAAAATGAAAAACGTATTGTATGGCAGTGTTTCCAAAACGGAGCCTCCAGCTGTTGCAAAACAACAACTCCCAGCATTTCCGGACAGCCACTGATTGTCCAGGCATGCTGGGAGTTTAGCAACAGCTGGAGGCACCCTGTTTGGGAATCACTGGCATAGAATACCCCTATGCCCACCCCTATGCAATCCCTAATTTAGTCCTCAAATGCGCATGGTGCTCTCTCACTTTGGAGCCCTGTCGTATTTCAAGGAAACAGTTTAGGGCCACATATGGGGTATCTCCGTAATCGGGAGAAATTGTGTTACAAATTTTGGGGGTCTTTTTCTCCTTTTACCCCTTATGAAAAGGAAAAGTTGGGGCTACACCAGCCTGTTGGGGTAAAAAAAAAAATTTTTTACACTAACATGCTGGTGTTGCCCTATACTTTTTATTTTCACAAGAGGTAAAAGGAAAAAAAGACCCCCAAAATTTGTAACACAATTTCTCCTGAGTACAGAAATACCCCATATGTGGGCGTAAAATGTTCTGCGGGCGCACAACAAGGCTCAGGAGTGAGAGCGCATTATGTACATTTGAGGCCTAAATTGGTGATTTGCACAGGGGTGGATGATTTTACAGCGGTTCTGACATAAACGCAAAAATATAAATACCCAAATGTGACCCCATTTTGGAAACTACACCCCTCACGGAATGTAATAAGGGGTACAGTGAGCATTTACACCCCACAGGGGTCTGACAGATTTTTGGAACAGTGGAACGTGAAAATGAAAAATTAAATTTTTTTGTTTGCACAGCCCACTGTTCCAAAGATCTGTCAAACGCCAGTGGGGTGTAAATGCTCACTGCACCCCTTATTACATTCCGTGAGGGGTGTAGTTTCCAAAATGGGGTCACATGTGGGGGGGTCCACTGTTCTGGCACCACGGGAGGCTTTGTAAATGCGCATGGCCCCCGACTTCCATTCCAAACAAATTATCTCTCTAAAAGCTCAATGGCGCTCCTTCTCTTCTGAGCATTGTAGTTCGCTCGCAGTGCACTTGATGTCCACATATGGGGTATTTCCATACTCAGAAGAAATGGGGTTAAATTTTGGGGGGCATTTTCTCCTATTACCCTTTGTAAAAAAGTAAAATTTGGGGAAAAACCAGCATTTTAGTGGAAAAAAAATTTTTTTTTCATTTACACATCCGACTTTAACAAAAAGTTGTCAAACACCTGTGGGGTGTTAAGGCTCACCGTACCCCTTGTTACGTTCCTTGAGGGGTGTCGTTTCCATAATAGTGTGCGATGTGGGGGGTTTTGCTGTCCTGGCACCATAGGGGCTTCCTAAATGGGTCATGCCCCCCAAAAACCATTTCAGAAAAACTCACTCTCCTAAATCCCATTGTTGCTCCTTCACTTCTGAGCCCTCTACTGCGCCCGCCGAACACTTGACATACACATATGAGGTATTTTCTTACTCGAGAGAAATTGGGTTACAAATTTTGAGAGGATTTTTTTCCTTTTACCCCTTGTAAAAATTCAAAAACTGGGTCTACAAGAACATGCCAGTGTAAAAAATGAAGATTTTGAATTTTCTCCTTCACTTTGCTGCTATTCCTGTGAAACACCTAAAGGGTTAACACACTTACTGATTGTCATTTTGAATACTTTGAGGGGTGCAGTTTTTATAATGGGGTCATTTATCGGGTATTTCTAAGCAGAAGACCCTTCAAATCCACTTCAAACCTGAACTGGTCCCTGAAAAATTCCGATTTTGAAAATTTTGCGAAAAATTGGAAAATTGCTGCTGAACTTTGAAGCCCTCTGATGTCTTCCAAAAGTAAAAACTCGTCAATTTTATGATGCAAACATAAAGTAGATATATTGTATATGTGAATCAATATATAATTTATTTGGAATATCCATATTCCTTATAAGCAGAAAGTTAGAAAAATGCTAAATTTTCAATGAAATTCATGAAATTTTTGCATTTTTCACCTAGAAATGATGCAAGTATCGCCGAAAATTTACCACTAACAAAGTAGAATATGTCACGAAAAAACATTCTCAGAATCAAATTTATAAGTAAAAGCATTCCAGAGTTATTAATGCTTAAAGTGACAGTGGTCAGATTTGCAAAAAATGCTCCCGTCCTTAGGGTCATAATGGGCTCCGTCCCCAAGGGGTTAAAGAAGTAGTTTATCACTCAAAGGTTGTTGATCCCTCTGCTACGATCATTAGATATAAACCGGGAAAGCGGGTGACATTGCACTTTACTCTACAGCCTGCCGGCTATGGTAGGTTTGATCTCCTGGCAGGCCGAGGAGTGGAGCACAATGCCAAAGTGATCACCAACTTTAGACATATTTTGGGGATGTCAAAAGTTGTTTTTCATAACTTTAACACTTTAGGTTCTTTTTAAAAACAAGCTAGGATAAGGTTATGTAAAAAAGAAAAAAAAGAAGAAAACTCTTGCTTTCCTCATTCTCCTGCCAACACCGCTATAACGGAGCTCCCATTGCATCTGGGTTTGTTGATGTGATGTCACACATCCAGTGATCAAATAGAAAACTGTGACCCTGTAGTGGAATGTGACCCTCTGTACAGGGACACAGTTTTCTGCTTTACAGCCCGCTCCCTCTCACTCCATCCCTGCTACCATCTCTCAGGGGGGATGGGGACTAAATTTCCCCACACATCTTCCAGCGATTTTCCCACCTGCCTGCTAGCTGTTCCAAGACTACAACCCCAAGCATGTCCTCACTGTAAGGGCATGCTGTGGGAGTTGTAGTCTTGGAACAGGTAGTGGGAGGACGGCGTGGGCAGGTGGGAGAAAGGCTGTGGAGAGCTCCTCTGGCTGCGCTTCACAGTCTGTCTAAGTGGCAGGGAGATGTGCCGGGAAAGTGTGTCACGTCCACCTGGGAGAGTGTAGCGGGATGGAGTGCGAGGGAGTGGGCTGTAAAGCAGAAAACTATGTCCTTGTGCAGAGGGACACAGTTTTCTTTATTACACCAGACATATAGATCAGTGTGTGATGCTATGCATTGCCATTTAATCCCCTTTTTGCTGGTCCAGCACAGAGTGTTCAGCCCAGCAAGAAGGGAGAAACAACAAGCAGGGCTCCGCAGCATAGGGCACCACGAGGCCTGCTAGTGAGAACTTGACAAATCATAACGGGGGTCAGGGCTGGGTGCACATGTGCAACCCCCAGATTAGCAGAGCACTAGCCCGGTTGATGTTTCCACTGAGAGTCCAGGATATTTCCTATATAGGTACTGGATGATGTTCCTTTGCCAGTTTGTCCAGTGCTAAGAAAGTATGCACTTTCAGGACTAGGTCGCACGTGAAATTGGTACCAATGGGAGACGGCAGTAGGTAAGGAAGTTGAGGGCTCGAGACACTGACATTCAACAGCTACATTGGCCTTGAGTCAAAAGCGGAGATCAGGGGAGATGCACTCCCTATATGATCTTTATTTCTAGGTGTAAAAAGGTGGCAAACCCTCATAGTGATTAAGACAGTACCACCATGTCTCATCCTCAGCGAGCTCGAAACATCCAGCCACCAAAAATATTTGATGGAACCCACGTGACATGGTCTGGTGTCACCCTGGGGTACATCGAGGTAAGACTACCAGCCTAAGAACCATTCAAAATCATAACAGTGCCCATAAACATAACATGTATATGGGGAGGGGTCTGCTGACTCTACTCTACAACTTAGCCTTTTATCCTCAAGGGAGATAAGAGTCATAAGGCACCAATTATATTCCCACTGGGAGTAAGTAAGGATATGTATGGGGGAGACCAGTGGAAAAGCTGTCGGAGAATGAGAATGCCGAGGCCTTTGACTATTCTCTCTGAATATAAGGAGGGGTGCATGTCATTTCCAAGGCTAGTTTCACAGAAGCATAATACAGATGCATTTTTGTTGCCCCTATTATGGCTACACAATCCAGTACCATGTGGGTTTCAAGACCCAAATGAACAGCTGTCAGTTTAGGACATCAGACCCGCGGTTGGGCTTGCTAGTTCATAAAAAGTATGCCAGAACAGCAGTAAAGACTGACACACTGACAGGGATGTAGAATTATGGGCTGGGTGCTCCAGCAGGGGGCAATACACTTACAAAAAACTAATAACTGTCCAACAATGGAGAATGCCTGATAATCTGTCAGGTCCTAACTATTTGGATGTTCATAGACTTTCAATGCCACTATAAAACTTACAAAGTCATGGTTGGAATTAGGATTTACAGGGAATAATAAGCAACGCCGTTTGAGAGTTACAGAGATTTTCAATTTGCTGCAAAGGGACAGAGTTTAGCAGAACATATCTAAGTGACATAACACAGATAAAATCAATAAATCAGGAGTTTCAATTGCCGCCGTTTGCTTTCCAAATCATCAACAAAAAGATTAATCCCGGCATTGGATTTACGCATTGCGTCTAATGGCAGAGCGCAGCCGCGGAAAGGCGATAAATGACAGGAACGTATTAAAGTGTGAGTCACGAGAACGCGCGGAGATGTTAATGATCAGGCAGTTTCATAAGTTTCTGCATAAAAAAAATAATTACGGCTTAATTGCAACAAAAGAATAAAATTAAAAAAAGTTCAAGGAAAACGTTACCGCCGCCTTCTCGGTGTTGGCACACAACTCTGCGTGGCAGTGCCAGATGAGCAGATGTGCCTTGTTGAGACGCTTTCAGAAGGTGCCTTCTCCAATCCATTGTTCAGCGACTTAAGTGTTCCCTGCCTCTGACAAAACGAGGAATTGGGGACAGAAATAATCTTGCGCATTATTATGGTGCCGTCCCCGAAGTCGCACCTGTGCTGAATGCCCGTTATTGCTGTCGTCTTGTAATGGGATTACAGTCACAAGGAAAAGGAGAAATTAACTTTAAGAACCTTCATTGGCTTCAGTGTATAGAACAGAGACACCTCCGGGGGAGACGAGCAGGTGAATGATGGAGCACGGAAGACACCTGCGGATGACTGCGCGCTCCTGCCCCCTGACTGCCAAATGGGAAACTGCAATAACCATCTCTTAATTTTACTACTACAAGTTTGTACAAGTATAATTCTGTGCTTATTCTGTACATTTTCCATAGCAACAAAACACTGCAAAGGAAGAAACAACATACAGTGAGTTTATAGCAGGGTGATTATGTATACATGGACATAAGGTTTATACATTGCATTCGGACCCTTTCACTTTTTTCACATTTTGTTATGTTCTGACCCAGTGTTGATTGTAGGGGTTTCACTCTGGGATCATCCTTTGCCGTAGCCAAAGGAAACATTTTTTCACAATAAACCGGCAAACAGCAACTCCTTTCTGCAATTCTGGCTCCTCACCAGGTTTATTAAACAGGTTGCAGGATAAACAAAAATAAACAAAACATTAAAATAACACATAAGCCGTCTAGCCACTTCACTACACATGTAGCATGCCATGACTATTAACTGGGGGGCTTTTCCCTGCCAGTTTAAACACAATGGGGGACATTTATCAATGTTTGCTTATGTATTCTTTTTTAGTTCTTTTATCTTACTATTTTTTTTCCTTATGTGCGACTCATTTATCAACTGGTTTCAGCCTGTTGATCAATTTCTTTCACGTAAGGAATCATTTTTTTTTTTTTTTTGCTTTGGTAGTGGCTTTTTCGGCTCTATGTCTGAGCTGGAGTAAATTTAGTAGGTTTTTCATGTGATGCGAGTTTCGCACTTGATAAATCTCTGACCACTGCAAGTCAAAAATCACACAAAAAATAGAATAGTCAGACATGCGACTTTTTTTGCGACAATTTTAATTTTACCAGAGCCACTGTTCTCACTCCAGCTTGTTTCCTTTGCAGCCTTTGCTGTGCCCGCCTGGCAATGGACACGATGTCTCCCCCTCTAACAGCCACTTCTGCCTAAGGGAGAACCCAGACTATTCTGTTTTTCTGCTGTTTAAACATCCTTCCCCTCTCTGCTGCCTCAATGATTAGGTTTTAGGTGGAGGTTTCTCCAGGATCAGGTAGGGAAATACACCCTTTCCTTGCCACACTGTCACATATCCCCCCTCTGCTCAGACCACTGGGGATGAGCACTTTTCTTCAAAAGACAGTGCACACATGATCATGCATCTGTCATACTCTTCAGTCGACCCAGCTGAAGTTTGTTCACTTTTTTCAAACAGTTGAGGTGGTGGGTCCAGGTTGCTTTAGTGACACTTTCCTTTGGTGCACAGGAATACAAAGGGGACACCTCCCTTGTCTTGGGAACTCTTCTTATCACTCACAACTCTAACTCTAATAACCGCTGAATGATCGACAATCTTCTTAATGTTCCTTCCTTTCTTCCCAATGACTTTTCCCACTAAGTTTCGGGGAACCCAGATTACCTCCTCAGCACCCTCCAGGTAACCTCTTGCCTTCTTCTCAGGATCTTGGTTATCACCATACACATGACATGTACATGTATCTTTATCAAGAACAACAGCTGTCACCCCAGGGATCCTCCTTGCTTGTTGTATATTTGTGCCACGAGTGCCATTTACTAAGCCCATCCAGTCTTCTTGTATCAAATTGCACATGGAATCTGGACATTGATGAACATAAGCTTTCCAGATGCTTTCTGGCTTCTTTGATTCTCAATATTACAGACAATTTTGTCCGAAGACTTTGGATATGTATGTTACTCAAAATGCTCACCCTCTTAATGGTAACTTCAAGATGACCAGCTGGGCATTCTCTGAGTCATAATACACCAAATAGGCCCCCAACTGCCTTTGTGAAGTCTTTATGAGTGGATTCCTTTGCGCACATCTGCCGTAAATCTTCAGGACTTTCAGTTTTACTTTATATAGAGGGTTCCTCGCAACTTGTGTTCCAAAGACTCCTTTGGAGCCTTTCACCTTCTCCCTGTTGCTCGGGGCAACACCCTGGACACTAACTGCCAACAAGATGGTCCTTTCAGGCCTCTGCCTTCTCTTACCAATGGCTGTACCGTAGTGTGAGCTTCGCTTTTCTGTTCCTGATCACGGACTCTGTTTATGGACTCTCGAGCTTCTTGTGAGTCTTGCTTCAGCTGCCATGTTTCTTCAGTCCATTACTCAGATTCTGCCACGTTTAGAGTAAACAGCTCCGTCTCCAGCAGCTTTTTCTCTACAAGCAGTTTTTCTTCAAACACGAACTGTTGCTTTTGCCTCAGTTTCCATCTGAGACACTTTCAACCTCTCTTTAGCCAGTTGCTGGCAAACCTCAGTGTAATCCTTCACCTGTTCAAGGCGCACTTCCACCTGATTGGACCTGTTGGCACAGTTTTTCCACATGCTCACTCCCTTTGTGAGTTTCTATATCTCTCTCACTTTTGTAGAGCTCCATATCTTTCTGCAGCTGAAGCTTCACTTCTTGCTCTTTCCTCAAGACAACTTAATCCGGCTCTTCTCCTTTAGGAGTTGTGCTCCCCTTTTCCAGGGTCTTGGCCCCTTGGGCTTCAGGATAGTTCCTGGACAGTCTCTCAGTGTCTCTTTGCTCACTGGCAGACTTCTCTAGGGCTTCAGGGTCTGCAACAACATCTGGTTTAGTGGTATGACCTTCCTGGTCATGATCCATCTCTGGTCCAGATGTCACATCTCGTTCACTCAGGACTCTCTCAGTGACAGTAAGCGCAGCACCCGGCTCCACGTGTACTCTCTACAGTACTTCTGCATTATCCACAGCCATCACTGTAGCTTCTTTTTCGGTCAACATCACCTCTTCCAGATGACCATGCAATTTAAGCCCCCCTTGGGCTCCTCTTTAACTGGCAGATGGAACCCATGTTCCGGCACCTGCTCTGTTTCTGGTTTTACTGAGGACTGTTTCAGTCAGAGGCACACTTGTCACTTGGGGCCCTGGATCCTCTTGGACTTGACTCACAGTCTGTTCTTCAGCTCCCCCAGCAGTCTGGCAGACCCCTACCTGACATCTATCTTGTGACTTCGGACACTCTCTGCCCTCAGCCTCTGTTGAGCAACTCTCAACTAGTGTGTTGTGCAAGTCAAGTGTTGTGGGCCTATCAGGTCTAGCAGCTCTAGTTACCTGACAGTCTTCCCATAATTGCTGGAAAAATGGAAAATCCGTCCCCAGTACTACATCATACTCCAAGGACGGCTCTATTGCAACCTTGTGACTCACGGTACTATAGGGAGTATTAATACAGACACTAACAGTTTTATAACCCCAAATATCTGCCTGTATAGACACTGTGACAGGGTCCGGCTTTCTGCTATTGGTTTTTACCCGACTTAAAGGGTTACCTCGCTCCCCAGCGTTCATAACATTGAGTTCCGAACGCTGTGTGCGGGCTTTCGTGTTCACGCCCGCCCCCTCGTGATGTCACAGTCTGCCCCCTCAATGAAAGTCTATGGGAAGGGGGTGCAACGGCGTCACGCCCTCTCCCATAGACTTGCATTAAGGGGACAGGATGTGACGTCACATGACGGGGTGCGATGTCACGAGTGGGCGGGCGTGAACACGGAAGACCGCACACACAGCATTCGGAAATCAATGATCAGGACGCTGGGTAGCGGAGTAACCCTATACTAGGACCCTAGGCTCTAGCAAAACAATCATCTTTTTACCATCTACTATTAGCTCACACAGGTTTTCTTTTGTCCTGTCTGAGTTGGCTGCAGTACACATTACTTTAGAAAACATCACATTGCACATGTTCAAAATCTACAGGACAGTTCATAGCAACATGATTTAACTCATGCAAAGTGCCTTTTGTAAAATTTTCTCCAAGCCCTGCATTCAACATTTTCTGTTCACCAGACTTTTTTAGTCCAGCCTGCAGAGTGTGAACAGTCCTATCAGTCTTCAAGAGGGGCCCCCCACCCTCACATGACTTCACAACTAGACATTGGTTGGAGTCGCCTTGGACAGAGTTTACACAGTCAAGTAAGGACACACCACCCACCATTACCTCAGGAACCTTTGTGTGTGATTTCTCTGGCACACACTCCCCATTCCACAACTGCCAACAATACAGGAAGTCTCTGCCCAGCATAATCTCTATCTCAAGCTTGGCACACACCTCAATAACATGGCTCACAGTCCCATAACAGGTTTCAAAGTCGATCAGAACAGTCTTACAAGTCTCTGGTTGGGTTTTCACAAAGGGTATGTATGGCATGACCCTTGATACAACCTGGTGACAGTCCAAATCCACAAACATTGGGAATCCACCCACCATGTCCATCTTTTCTGGCCTCCTGACCAGAGGATCATCAGGTGTGAAGAAGTCCTCTTGCTGAGCAGCAGCTGATCTCTTTAAAGGGGTACTCCGGTGCTTACACATCTTATCCCCTATCCAAAGCTATCAGGCCCCCTCCCGTAGCCTTGCATTGAGGGGTGGAGCTTGATGTCACACGGGGGCGGAGGCGTGACGTCACGCCGCCGGCCCTGCTGTCGACCGTAATCAGACCCGGAGCGAACACGCTCCGGGGACTGGTTACAAACGGGGTGCCGCGTGCATGATCACGGGCATCCCCAGCTGCAGAACTCCCGCGATCAGGCATCTTATCCCCTATCCTATGGATAGGGGATAAGATGTGTAAGCACCGGAGTACTTCTTTAAGGTGCTCACCATACCATCCGTCTTAGTGACAACCAGTTGCTGTCCATATCAGTTTAAGACATCGACCCATCTTTGCAAAAAAAAATAAAATCTTGCACGGCTCACTGCTGCTTTGACACACTGGTCAGACACTCCTGCTGTACCGACAGACACTTGTCAGCAGGATCGTTGCCACTAGCAACAACTCCAACGTGATACTCGCATTCTCCACCAATTGTAGGGGTTTCACTCTGGGATCATCCTTTGCCGTAGCAAAAGGACACGTTTTTTCACAATAAACCGGCAAACAGCAAGTCCTTTCTGCATTTCTGGCTCCTCGCCAGGTTTATTAAACAGGTTGCAGGATAAACAAAAATAAAACATAAAAATAACAACTAGGCCGTCTAGCCACTTCACTACACATGTGTGTCTGTGTTTTCCCTGCCAGTTTAAACACAATGGCCCTCATTTACTATTCTAAACCCGACTTGTTTTGTCAGGTTTTTTTGGTGCATCTTTGTCTGCAACATGTCGAAGACATCGTACGCCAGTCTGCGACACGATGCAACATTTTTCCCGATGTGGATCCTCCCAAACCCGAAAAAGGGGCGTAACCCGACATTTCTGAGCTTTCCCAAGAAAGCAAGATAGACTTACAACCCGGTTTTCTAAGTAAATGAGGGCCAATAAGTCCTGCAGCCTTATAAGATACAGTTCACATTTGAACATAAAGTCCCATTCATACATCCACCTGCTGTATGTTACCAGAGCCACTGCTCTCACTCCGGGAGTCCACACTAGTGTTCTTTGCAGCCCTTGCTGTGCCCGTCTGGCAATGGACACAATAGGGGAAATTTATCAAAACATGTGCAGAGGAAAAGTTGCCCAGTTGCCCATAGCAACTAATCAGATTGCCTCTTTTATTATTAACAAGGCCTCTTCATAAGGAGAGAAGCAATCGGATTGGTTGCTATGGGCAACTGGGCAACTTTTCCTCTGCACAGGTTTTGATAAATCTCCGCCAATGTCTCCCCCACTTCTGTCTAAGGGAGAGCCCAGACTATTCTGTTTTTCTGCTTTTAAACATCCTTCCCCTCTCTGCTGCCTCATTGATTAGGCCCCAGGTGGAGGTTTCTCCAGGATCAGGTAGGGAAATACACCCTTTCCTTGCCACACTGTCACATGATATAAAAAAAAGTTAATGAAAAAGGAAAAAACTTTTCAGACCCTTTGCTATGACACTTGAAATTTGGCTCTGGCTGCTCCCATTTCTCTTGATCATCTCTGAGGTGTTTCTACATCTTGATTGGAGTTACTTGTGGTAAATTCTGATGATTAGACAGGATTTGGGAAGACACAGCCTTGTCCATATACAGGCGAAACGTGAAAAATTGAATATCGTGAAAAAGTTCATTGTATTTCATTAATGTAACTTAAAAGGAAAGGAAGCATGAAGTGCTACAAAATCTCCTGGTAGACTGATGCATTGACCCTGTGCTTAAAGGGGTACTCCACCCCTGGACATCTTATCCCCTATCCAAGGGATAGGGGATAAGATGTCAGATTTTGGGGGTCCCGGGGACCCCCGGGATCTCAGCTGCAGAACCCCGCTGTCACTACTGCACAGAGCAAACTTGCTCTGTGCCTAATGACGGGCGATACAGGGATCGGAGCATCCGTCCCCTCGTAACATCACGGCCCGCCCCCTCAATACAAGTCTATCGGAGGGGGCGTGGTTGCTGTCACACCCCCTCCCATAAGCTTGCATTAAGGTGGTGGGCCGTGACATTACGATGCTCCACCCCCAGTATCGCCCATCATTATGCACAGAGAGAGCTTGCTCTGTGCATTAATGATAGCGGGGTGCTGCAGCTGAGATCCCCGGGGTTCCCAGCAGCGGGACCCCTGGGATCAGACATCTTATCCCCTATCCTTTGGATAGGGGATAAGATGTCCTGGGGCGGAGTACCCCTTTAAAGGGGTACTCCAGTGGAAAACTTTTTTTTTTTTAAATGAACTGGTGCCAGAAAGATAAACAGATTACTTAATCCTTTCAGTACTTATTAGCAGCTGTATGCTACAGAGGAAATAATTTTCTTTTTGAGTTTCTTTTTTGTCTTGTCCACAGCGCTCTGCTGACACCTCTGTCCGTGTCAGGAACTGTCCAGAGCAGCATAGGTTTGCTATGGGGATTTTCTCCTGGCCATCAGGTGTCAGCAGAGAGCCCTGTGGACAAGACAAAAAAGAAATTAAAAAATAAAAGAATTTCCTCTGTAGCATACAGCTGCTAATAAGTACTGGAAGGGTAAAGATTTTTTAATAGATGTAATTTACAAATCTGTTTAACTTTCTGGCACCAGATGATTTAAAAAAAAAGTTTTCCACCGGAGTACCCCTTTAATGAAGCACAGTGGACCAACACCAGCAGATGACATGGCTCACCACAATTATCACAAATCACGGCTTGAACTATCTTGCTTTGCATGTAATAAGTGTCTCTCATATATTAGTTTCACCTTTTAAGTTGCTTTACAGAAATAAATGAACTTTGCACAATATTCTAATTTATCGAGTTTCACCTGTATATGGGATCACAGCTGACAACGCATATCAGAGCACAAACCAAGCCATGAGGGGGAAAGAACTGCCAGTGGAGCTACACTGAAAGTTCCCAAGAGCACAGTGGTACACATGAGCACATAGGGGGAGATTTATAAAGAAATGTCTATTTTAGATCAAATTTCCACTTTTTTTTTTTTGTCTATACTTTGACTAGCATGCGCTTTATTCATCAATAATGCGCAGCGTAATGATGAATAAGGCGCAGCTCTACTTTAGTGTGAAAAGTTGTCTAATGTACACCTTTCCTAAAAAAAAGAGTCAGACCAACAACCAGAGGCCTGGGTTCTAAACTCGAGGTACACGTACTCATAGGGGTATGCCACGGGTTGAGCATTGGTATGCGAAAGCGCCGACAAATACTGGCCATGCACTGGCAAGTACTTGTCAGCACATAGCCGGGCAAACCTCCAGCTGTTGCAAAACTACAATTCTCAGCATGCAGTAGTTATGCAACAGCTGGAGGCACACTACTATAACTTTCAGCATGCCCTTTGGCTGTCCGTGCATGCTGGGGGTTGTAGTTTTGCAACAGGAGGCCCACTGGTTGCAAAACACAGAGTTTGTTACATAATTCTGTTTCCCAACCCGTGTGCCTCCAGCTGTTGCAAAACTAAAACGCCCAGCATGCATGGTCTGTCAGTGCATGTTGGGAGTTATAGTTTTGCAACCGCTGGAGGCACACGGGTTGGGAAACACTAGTTAGAAAACAGATAATGTTTCCCAGACAGTGTGTCTCCAGTTGTTGCAAAACTGCAATTCCCTGCATGCCCAGACAGCTGAAGGGCATGCTGGGAGTTTTAGTTTTGCAACAACTGGAGGAGAACAGATTGGGGATCACTGTGTAGTGGTCTCCAAACTGTGGCCCTCCAGATGTTGCAAAACATCAACACCAAGCATGCCCAGACTGCCTAGGCATGCTGGGAGTTGTAGTTCGGCAACATCTGCAGGGCCAGATGTTACAGAACTACAACTCCCAGCATGCCGGGACTGTCTGGGCATGCTGAGAGTTCTAGTTTTGCAACATCTGGAAGAGCAAAGATTGGAGACCACTGCACAGTGGTCTCCAAACTGTGGCCCTCCAGATGTTGCAAAACTACAACTCCTAGCATGTCCAGACAGACAAAGGCTAATATTATTAATATTATTGCCATTGGTATTAATGTTATGGCTGATGGGACATAATATTAGGCCGTGGTATTAATATTATAGCTGCTGGGACACAATATTAGGCAGTGTTATTAAATTTATGGGTCATGGAATGCAATATTAGAAGGCGGTATTAATGTTATGGCTAATAATAAACAATATTTGAGAGTGGTATTAATGTTCTGGCTAATGAGCCACAATATTAGATGGTGGTATTAATTTTATGTCTGATGAAAGTGGTATTAATGTTATGTAATGTACGATACTATAAATGACCTGTGTTAGATCCCATTCTAAAATAATTCAAGACCCATTACATAGAGGAGCCCCTACATACACCGCTATGTTACTTTTAGAAGTGTCTAATGTGAGAAATAGGGGAATTGCCTGTTGGAAAACACTTTGTTTGTACAGCTTGGTTTGGATATATTTTCTTTTCCTTACATCTGGAACAATACCTGGTTGTGATGTATATTATTGGGGGTAATATTTTTCTGAATCTTTGTCATGTTTACAGCACCTAAGGCACTTATAGAGCGGTGTAAAATTATTGTAACTGTAAGTTGTGAACTTTGAGAATATCATGGTTTACAAAGAAAGAAAACAAACCCAGAATGCTCCAAAGGGAAACATCGTAACAGTTTGAAAGGTTGAGTAAAGACAAAAGGCTGTCGAGTTCAACCTAGAGACATTATATTAGGCAGTGGTATTAATATTATAGCTGATGGGACATAATATTAGGCAGTGTTATTAATTTTATGGGTGATGGAACACAATATTAGAAGGCTGTATTAATATTAAGGCTGATGGGACATAATATTAGGCCGTGGTATTAATATAGCTGCTGTGTTAGATCCAACACTAAAATAATTAGTGACCCCTTACGTAGAGGCTTCTATATAAATTGATATAGCCCCTACATACAAAGCTATGTTACTTTTAGGAGTATCTAATGTGAGAAATAGGGGGATTGCCTGTTGGAAAACGCTTTGTTTATACCACTGTTCGTGGATACGGCTATGTACGCTGCTTTTGAAGTTTTTAAGGATGTAATAGAAAAACCTGCCTGTACCCCGTTTCACTACTCTGTGGAATGTGTGGCTTCTGTACAGAAATGTGCTTCTGCTGGAAAACTCTGTTTATACAGCTTGGTTTTGATAGATTTATTTTCCTACATTTGGAACAATACCTGGTTGTGATGTATATTATCAGGGGTAATATTTTCCTGAATCTTTGTCATGTATACAGTACCTAAAGCACTTAGAGCGGGTGTAAAATAACTGTAACTGTAAGTTGTGAACTTTGAGAATATCATGGTTTACAAAAAAAGAAAACAAAACTCAGAATGCTCCAAAGGGAAACATAGTAACAGTTTGGAAGGTTGAAAAAGACAAGAGTCCATCGTGTTGCAAGAAAGGAATGTCTGGAACCAGATGTCCAAGGCTTCTTAGGTTTATTGTGGCATAAAATCACAAACACAGAGCATATTAGTGTAGGCTACTACGCTCTATGTTTGTGATTTTATGCCACAATAAACCCTAGAAGCATTGGACATCTGGTGCCACACATTCCTTTCTTGCATTGCTGTATACAGCGGGTTGCGCCAACCGCCAGTCCGGGCACAGGTGCATCTGCAGGAGTTTTTGGAGAAGTCCATCGAGTTCAATCTAGAGACACAATATTATGCAGTGGTATTAATGTTATGAAACACAATATTAGGTGTTGGTATACATTTTCTGGCTGATGAAACATATTAGGCGGTGGTATTCATGTTATTGCTGCTGGGTAGTGTTGCTCGCGAATATTCGCAATTCGAATATTATTCGCGAATATCGCATATTCGCGAATTCGCGAATTTCGCGAATATAGCGCTATATATTCGTAATTACGAATATTCGTTTTTTTTTTATTTATTTTTTTTTTTTCTTCACAGTACACATCACAGTGATCACCCCTCTCTGCTTCCAGCTTGTGTGGTGTAAAGAAGGCTGTAATACTACTGTGTGAGACTGGCGTGCGAAAATTCGCATATACGTAAATTCGCATATGCGAACATTAGCATATGCTAATTTTCGCATATGCGAATTTACGCGCGTGTTAATTTTGTATATGCCAATATTAACTTATGCTAATTTTCGCATACGCGAATATTCGCATATGCGAAAATAAAACGAGAATATAACGAATATGCGAATATTCGCGAATATATGACGAATATTCGTCCATATATTCGCGAATATTCGCGAATTCGAATATGGCCTATGCCGCTCAACACTACTGCTGGGACACAATATTAGAGGGTGGTATTAATGTTATGGCTGATTAAGCACAATATTAGGTTTGGTATTTTCCTAAATCTTTGTCATGCATACAGTACCTAAAGAACTCATAGAGCGGTGTAAAATAACTGTAACTAAGTTGTGAACTTTGAGAATATCATGGTTTACAAAGAAAGAAAACAAAACCCAGAATGCTCCAAAGGGAAACATAGTAACAGTTTGTAAGGTTGAAAAAAGACAAGAGGACATTGATTTCAACCTAGAGACACAATATTAGGCAGTGGTATTAATATTATGGCTATTGGGACATAATATTAGGTTGTGGTATTAATATTATAGCTGCTGGGACACAATATTAGGCAGTGTTATTAATTTAATGGGCCATGGAACGCAATATTAGAAGGAGGTATTAATATTATGACTGATGGGACATAATATTAGGCCGTGGTATTAATATTGTAGCTCATGGGACACAATATTAGCCGTTGGTATTAAAGGGTACCTCTCATCAAAAAAACTTTTGATATATTATAGATTAATGTATGCAGAATAACTTTACAATTGCATGTTATTAAAAAATATGCTTCTTTCTATTTAATTTTCCACTTTGAAGAAATGACCACTTGGGGTCTCCCTACCATTTCAGACTCATGCTGGAGTCCTAAACACTACGAGCTGCCAGTCTGCTTTGTTCACAAAGGAGAACACTCAGAGCTGCCAGCCTGCTTTGTTCACAGCCTGTTTGGCTGTGAACAAAGCAGGCTGGCAGCTCTGAGTGTTTAGGACTCCAGCATGAGTCAGAAATGCTTGCTGACAAGACTGATCGGCAACAATACAATAGAAAGAAGCATATTTTTCATTAACATGCTATTGGAAAGTTATTCAACATTCATTAATCTAAAATATATCAAAAGTTTATTTGATGAGAGATACCCTTTAATGTTATGGCTGATGGGACACAATATTAGGAGGTATAAATACTTAACATCTAACATACACACACTAATTAGTGTATTCTGTGATAAAAAAAAAATCCCCTGAAAAGATGTTAGCAGAATAGTTTCTGTGTAAATATTATCTACCATATCCACATGGGAAAAATTTAGCTGTTACACTAGAACCCATATAATTACATACAGCTATCTTTTATGCCTTTCACTCTGCTACAGCTCTTTATTCCTGTAAATTGTATTTAACCTTACAAATGTACAAAAGAAAACATCTTATTCTATTAAATGTGTCTGATATAGGTTTCAAAAACTATATAACATTTATTTATCCCTACATATGTAGAAACGTTCAAACATCTGGAATGCATTTAACAGACATTAACTTCCATTTAGGAAACTACGTGTAATGTCAGTGAATGTGGGAGAAAGGGGGGCGAAGCTATGCAGGCCCTGCTAGAAATGGGTGCATGGCACTTTAAATTATGGAGGGCGGTTTGAATAAAGGTGTTCCCCTCTACACTACTTCTGTGAATGTTCTTGAATGGTCCAGACAGAGCCCTGACCTGAACATCTCTAGAGAGACCTGAAAATGGCTTCCACCAATGGTCCTCATCCAACCTGACAGATATTGAGAGGATGAGCAGAGAATGGCAGAACATCCCCAAATCCAGATGTGTAAACCTTGTGGCCTCATCCACAAGAAGACTGGAGGTTGTTATCACTGCCAGTGGGGCTTCAACTAAGTACTGAGTAAAGGGTATGAATACTTATGTCACTGCAAGATTGCTAATTTATTGAAAGGGACAAAACTGAAAAGATTTCTAACATTCTGTTTTCACTTTTTCATTATGGAATATTGAGGGCAGAATGATGGGGGAAAACTAAGGCTGATAATAGGCAGATACTGATGATGATGCTATGGCAATCCATCAATTGGGGACTCACCCCTTATGGCGTACACCAGCGATCATGCCTTTTGATGCTGTGATGAATTCTGATCACGCCATCTATAGAAAAAAATTACAGATGCCGGTTGGTTCGGTGGGTGGTTCTGATGAGCTCAAATGGGGGTCGGCGGTCTCTTACCCTCTATTGCACCACAGAATAATTCTTCTGCTTTTGCGGTCTGCCTAGGCAGGCTGTACAAGTAGAACTAAGATAGTAGAGATCAGAATTATGTTATAATTATGTAAAATAAAGAATAGTAAAGAATTGCTGATTTTGATCCCATCATATATCAAACAAATTAATAAACACTGACCAAAAAGTCCCATGAAAACAAAAATGAAACGAATAAAAAGAACAGATCACAGCACAAAAAAATTAGTCAGAAGAGCATATTGATTTTCTTACAAAAACTTGTAATTCTTTTTAAAGTAGTAAAATAAAAATAAACTATATGAATTGAGGATTGATGTAATCGTATGGACGATTTGCCCTTCGAAAAAACATTTTAAAAAATTGCTGCTTCCTTAAGGGGTTAAAGATATACATACAATAAATTCTTCTTTCTCGGTTCTGTCTGATCAGGCCAGGTAGAGAGGTCATCGGTACTACAATAAATACAACAATCTGCACAATTGATTGACTTCTGTAAGATAAATGCAGTATGTACAGAATAGAGAGGCGGCAGAGTAGTCCACGCCAGGGTTTATTGTCTCTCATCACAAAATTCATCATCATGCTGGGTCAAGTTCATGAAATAACACTCGCGTCATACATGTAAAACATCAGCACAAAATCAAAATCAGTTAATATACTGATCTCCAGAATGTAATAAATCCGCACAAAATAAAAAAAAATTGTAAAAAAAATAGATAGAAAATCAGAGGTTGTTTAGTTGTTGAAAGGACAAAGAACAAGAATTAGAATAAATACATCTTTATTATGTTTTCCTATAACAGAGCTCAAGATTTCCACCATAAGGTTATTTTAGTACGTACCTGCCAGAAAGTAACGGACATGTTTTGGAAGGATCCCTGCTTGTCTTGGGTTGAATGGCTGTGTTGAGAGTTCACCATAATGCTGCTGATTTCTTTTTGTGAAATGGCTATTTCCTGTTGGAGTTTCCTCCCTCCAACTACAAGTCCCATGATTCATTGTTTGTAAGTGTGAGGTCACTTTTTCCTCCCACACATCAGCCACCCCACCCATTGAAACACACCTGTGCTCCCTTCAATGCAATAGACCAGTCAGCCAACTGTTGCAAAACTACAATGTTTGGAGAATGATCTACCTGCCATCCAGAAGTAGCTCCACCCATTAAAGCAAAGACAGGATCCCTCTGAGCACCTGAATAGTGGTGTAATGTCTAAGGCTGCAAGGCAACCTGGGAAAACATGAGGCGACACTCATTTTGTATGCCGTTATAAATAAACATTGGAGGAAACAGCACAGAAGAATTGCGAGACCACCATGAAACACAGATACTGACAATATAGTCTGATCAACTAACTAACTTTACAGCCCCTGTAGCACAGTAGAATACTCCTTTAACCTCTTCAATGCAGTAAGATTGGAATCAGTTACAGTGGATTTATTACATGGGGCTTGTGTTACTCCCCAATTCTAGAGCGCTGGTACTTGGCACCTAACAAAGGGAGAAGAACCAAGGTGATAGAAGAGCAACATCGAACCATGAGTTGCAAAGCTCTACCCCAAATGTTTTCCAACCAGGGTGCCTCCAGCCTTGGCAAAATTACAACTTCCTTTGACTATCAGGGCATGGACCCTGATTGGGAAACACTGCTCTAGTTAGACTGCCATTAAAGGGCGACTGACCATTAAACTGAACCTTTAATAAAAATGCAGCATAGTAAGACAATACCTATTATATCCATGTAAGAAAATGCTTGTCAAGGTGCAATTGGGCGTGGTACATAAGAGACCAATACAGCCTCTCATCATTGGGATACAGCTGACAACAGGGAGCAATACACTCTTGTTTAGAGATCAAGGTCTCACAGACGTGTCCCCCCCAACCTTGTGTGGCTGATAAAAGAAAAGAGACTGTGCACCCCCCCCCCCCACCACACACACACTTTCCGGGTTTTTTTTGGCGTTCAGCATCATATATAGCCGATATTCAGATTGATAAACATCTTGTACCCGTGTCTATAATTAACGGGACTGGTGGATAAGATGTTTGACCACGGAGGTCGCTGGGGACCCCCGCTATCTCCCTGCGGCACCCACCAATCGTTTAGAGCTTCAGGTGCAGCGCTGGAGGCTTGTGACTTCACAGCCTCACCCCCTCAATGCAAGTCTATGGAAGGAGCGTGAAGGGGTGCCGCAGCCAAGTTCCCCAGCAGCTGGATCGGACATCTTATCCCCTATCCTTTGGATAGGGAATAAGATGTCTAGGGGCGGAGTACCCCTTTAAGGAGAACATCATCATAAAGACATGTGAAGACTTATCAGCTGTTGATGCACCACTGGGACTGGGGACTGCATACGCCCTCGCATCCCGTCACTTAAGGACGGAGGGCGTATCCACACGCCCTCCGTAATTCCAATCACCGCAGCTCGCCGGGCGGTGATCGGACCGGGATGACTGCTGATGTCTATCAGCAGGCATCCCGTGGCAATGCCTAGGGGGGTCCTGAGACCCCCCATGTCGGCGATCGCAGGTCAATTCAGACCTGCGATTTGCCGCGATCCAGGCAAATCGGGTCACTGGTGACCCGATCTCCCGGAAAATAAGCATGATCGGAGCTGTCAGAGACAGCTCCGGCCAGCCTAAAGGATAGGAGCGAGGTGGCAATTTTGCCATACCCTCCTATCCCCTGCCATTGGTCGGTCAGACTAACCACCAATGGCAGGAGGGGGGCGGGGGGGTTAGAGTTAATTTCCCCCCGCTCTGCCCACCCATCAAAGTCGGTGCAGAGCGGGGGGGGGGGGGAACACGGGCGGCGAGGAGGGCGCATGGTCCAGCTTACCCGGACCTTCGGAGGCGGCATCCCGGAGCAGCGGCTGCAGCAGGAGGAGTGGTGGCCGGAAAGTGCGGCAGAGAAGGCTGCAGTGAAGATCGCGATAAGTGATCTTCACTGTGGCCTTCTAAAAGCTGCAAAACTACAACTCCCAGCATGCCCACACAGCCAAAGACTGTGTGGGCATGCTGGGAGTTGTAGTTTTGCAACATCTGGAGGGTCACAGTTTGGAGACCAATGTGTAGTTGTCTCTAAACTGTGGTCCTCTAGATGTTGCAAAACTAAATGTGACATGCCCCCAAAAACCATTTCAGCAAAATTCACTCTCCAAAATCCCATTGTTGCTCCTTCCCTTCTGAGCCCTCTACTGCGCCCACCGAACACTTTACATACACATATGAGGTATTTCCTTACTCGAGAGAAATTGGGTTACAAATTTTGGGGGGCTTTTTCTCCTATTATCCCTTGTAAAATTTCAAAAACTGGGTCTACAAGAACATGCGAGTGTAAAAAATTAAGATTTTGAATTTTCTCCTTCACTTTGCTGTTATTCCTGTGAAACACCTAAAGGGTTAACAAACTTACTGAATGTCATTTTGAATACTTTGAGGGGTGCAGTTTTTATAATGGGGTCATTTATGGGGTATTTCTAACACGAAGGCCCTTCAAATCCACTTCAAAACTGAACTGGTCCCTGAAAAATTCCGATTTTGAAAATTTTGTGAAAAATTGGAAAATTGCTTCTGAACTTTTAAGCCCTCTGATGTTTTCCAAAAATAAAAACATGTCAACTTTATGATGCAAACATAAAGTAGACATATTGTATTTGTGAATCACTATATAATTTTTTTGGAATGTCTGTTTTCCTTACAAGCAGAGAGCTTCAAAGTTAGAAAAATGCTAAAAAAAAAAATTTCATAACATTTTGGAATTTTTCACTAAAATTATTCAAGTATCGACAAAAATTTACCACTAACATAAAGTAGAATATGTCACGAAAAAAAACAATCTCGGAATCCGAATGAAAATTAAAAGCATCCCAGAGTTATTAATGCTTAAAGTGACAGTGGTCAGAATTGCAAAAAATGCTCCCGTCCTGACTGTGAATGTATGCCAAGCCAGAGACCTTTTCAGAAGGAGAGATTCCCTATTTGCAGACAGCTGTCTCAGGGTTTTGTCCCCAGTCAGTACCAAACAGGGTGCTGGCTGTCTAGTAAGAGGCCTGTTATTGTGAGACTAAATAGGTTATGTTTTCTTATGACACTCTCCTTACCGAGAAACATTACCCCTTTAGTCCTAGGATGATAGGCCTCTCACTAGACAGCTAGCACCCTGCTCTGTACTTGGCAAAATCCAAAACAGTTTTCTGCAAATGGGTAATATTTCCTTTTGAATCAAACTCTGGCTTGGCATATATTCCCAGTCAGTTTTTAAGACTCCAAACTGAAGTAAAACACTAACTTGAAGGGAAGGCTTCCTAAAAAGGTGGCGTGAGCTGCTTTGCATATCCTGACCTCCCTATATTTTGTGTGGAAAACAGATCTCAAAACAGATCATCATACAGCTCCATCTATAATTCTGTATATTTGGTTGTGTGGATGTGCAGAGTAAGGGGGGGGGGGGTACAGACTTTTAAACACAGGTGCATTTGACCTGTCTGAACAAGGCCAAACGAGGATGAGAGGGACGGCTGCTCGGTTTAACTGTAATGTTTTTTTATCCCCATCCTTGCAGTTGGATGGTAATTTACAAGGCAGCTCTGTAATTGTGTGCGACACGTACGAACCCCCCAGCCCCCACCCTCCCATTTTCCAGATTTAATTACAGTTTGGTTACAAATCTGTAGCAACGCTCATTGTTTAGTGGACGAAAGCTTCGCATTGTGGAAATAAATGCAGCCGCTTGTGTAATTACACAGAAGGGGGGACCGGCAATATTGTGGAAATTACAGCTTTCCGAAGATGCATGCGGGTTTCTGTTATGAACTATGCTGATGGGACCTGTCACTACAGAGAGGTACCTCTTAATGCTCATAGAACAATGTAAGCTGTATCCACCTAAATGGGTAGTCCGTCTGTTGAATGACAGAAATGCCAAGTCCTCTGCATTAAAGCATAACTCTGAGGATTGTTTGATAGCAGGATATCTGTTTAAATCTCACACAACTTCGTAGCCCAAGACTACAGTGAACCCAAAGACCAGTGTTTTCCAACCAGTGTACCTCCAGCTGTTAAACTTCAACTACCAGAATGCTCAGACAGCCAAAGGTTTAATTTAGAGTTATTATTGGGAGAACCCTACAGCCGGTGTTTTAATATCCTACAGTTCCCCTATAGGCTGAAAGAAGTATTACACATTTCTCTTTGAAAATAATGGGCTGTCCATGTAATGCAGTGTTTCCTAACCAGGGTGCCTCCACTTCTTTTAAAACTACAACTCCCAGCATGCCCAAATAGAAAATTACTTAATTTGGTTTTATCTATGGGAGATCTTTAAAGCAAGTGTTTTAATACCCTACAGTGCCCCCACGAGCTAAATAAAATATTGCACAATTTCCCATTGAAATTATTGGGATGTCTAATGCAGTGTTTCCCAGCCAGTGTGCCTCCACTTATTGCAAAACTACTACACCTAGACTTCTGGTTCTGGTGCCATGCTGTGAAGACGCAGCGCATATAGGCTCCTCTCCTCACAGCCTTTACCATTAGAAGATAAAGGGGGCGACTATTAGTCTCGTTCTGATGATTCCTTGCTAGTCCCCTGAGCGACTGCTTCTCATCTCCTGAATGGATGGAGGACCCTCCATCCTGAGGCTAGGGAATATAGCCCTTTTTCCCTTGCCCATGCTTCTTGGTCACACCTTGATTATTGCTTTCTTTCTCCTTCTCTTTTGCCTAGGGTGCAGCAGCTTACTACCACGCTCCAGTGCTACTAACACTTCAAGATTCTACCCCTAGGGACTCTGACATCTTGTGGAGGTTTCCAGCAGGCCTTGCAATTTCATGTTCTTTTGAAAGGTTGGAATTTTGCCAGGATAACGAGTCACATGTTTCTGATGCACAGTTGTTCTGGAATGCCGCCAAAACAGTTTTGAGAGGTAGAATTCTAGCTTATACTTCTTCCCTGAAAAAGACCATAGCCCAGCAAATTGTGACCTTGGGATCTGCTCTGAGGTAAGCGTACACAGCTTTTGTTGAGTTTCCCTTTCCTGCTACCCAGTCAGCTGATGAGGGATAGTTAGAGCATAGAGATAACAACCCATTCTTGTTTTGATGCATTTAATGAATTAACATTTTGCAGATTACTTCAGTTTATTTTATTTGGACAACACTTTACCCCCATCTCCCAGTACTGACTGGTTGAGTCTTACAGACCTTCCTTTTCTCACTGAAAAGGAGAGAACATCTTTTAATGATCCAATCTTACACGAAGAGTTGTCGGCGGTTATAAAGGGATTGAAAGCGTATAAAGCACCGGGACCGGATGGCTATTCCGGGAACTTCGATATAATTCTGTTACCAGAGGTGACATCTATTCTGCTTGCTCTGTATAACTTCTACCTGTCAGGCACCCATATACCAGGTGACTTGAATACGGCCTACATTAAGGTGTTACCCAAGCCGGGCAAGGATTCACTTACACTTGATGGTTATAGACTGATTTCTCTTATTAATGTTGATCTTAAAATCATGTCTGAATTTATGGCAGATCGCCTTGCTATTTTGTTACCTTATTTCTCCAAATCAGGTGGGTTTCGTGCAGGGTAGGTCGGCGGTGGCCAACCTTCACCCACAGGTTCATCCAACCCCAACCCCAGGCCATATTGTCTATTGATTCTGAAACAGCTTTGGACAATGTGCGCTGGGATTGGTTTTGGGGGGTGTTACAAGCTTCTTCTCTGTATGCCTAACCTATAGCCCCACTCCATACTCCAGGTTTCCTCTTATCCCCCTTTGCCCCTCAGAAAGGCACGCGACAAGGATGCCTGCTTCCCCATTACTATTCAATTCAGCTATAGAGCCCCTGTCCAGAGTTTTAGCTGATGAACCCAGGATAGAAGGGAGAGCTGTGGGACGCTCTTCGGTTAAGCATGCTCTATTTGCAGATGGCCTGCTTTTCTTTCTTTCTAATTCTACCAGGGACCTTGGCCTGGTTTTCGACCTTTTATCTGATTTTGGGAAGGCATCTGGTTTTCGGGTTAATGTGGCGAAGATCATATTGTTAGATATAGCACTGTCAGGGAATGTGATCTGCCCCCAATCCCTTCCTCTCCCATGCACTAGAGAATCACTAAAGTATTTGGGGATATGGATTGGATGTACCCCACAGTCTTTATATTCCCTCAATTATCCTTCCATTTTCCAGAAACTGTACACAGATTTGACAATGTGGAATTCTCTCCCATTGCCTTTCTTAGCTAGGGGCCATCTCCTCAAGATGCTGGGATTTTCTAGGCTTCTGTACCCTATGCAAACGCTTCCTTTGTTACTTACGCATAAAGGTGTTTCTCAATTGCAAACTGCATTCACAAAATTTCTGTGGGCCAATAAACAATCCTGTATTGCCTCACGAAAACTGATGTTTCGGCGGGAGAAGGAGGCACAAACTTTCCGGATGTCTGCCATTACAACCTGGCATGCTTGTATAGACATAGTATTGATTGGCTGCAAGGCTCTAGCCAATACTCTAATTGGGCCTTGGAATCAGATATGGTTACCCTTGGTCCTTATCAGCTATATTAAACACAAGAGAGTCAGCCCTTCCGCCCCATATCTGTGGTAGTCTTTTGGTAACCGATACGGTTGCAGCGTGGAAAGCCTGACCGGTTGCAATAGGGTAACCCTTTTCTATCCCTTTTTTCAGGCCTAGATTGCTTGATATCTCCAAATAATGTAAACCCACTTCATTTGATTGTTTAGTAACTACTAACTCACCATACCACTCTCTCTCTTTTCTCTATCGACATCTTATTAGAAAAGGAGGTAGGGACACTGCAGCTGCCTCATTTAAATAATGGAAACATAAACTGGGAAAGAATCTCTGATACTACCTATTCTGGAGGTTTGGGCAAAAGTCGGGAAGGCTATCATTAATGTGACGTGGTGGGAGACCCAATATAAAATAATGCACCATGCTACATATGGTTCCACCCTGCCAAAGACACCTGACTGTACTGAGCAATGCCCAAACTTTGGCGAGTGGGGCACTGACTTGCTCCATGGCCTTGCAAGATGCAGACATTACAATTACCACACTGCCCTGATCTGTATTGATCATGGCATCTGAGGGGTTAATGGCGGACATTGGCGTGATCGCTCCGGTGTTCGCGTCATGTACAGGACATAAATGTACATCCTGGTGCGCATCAGGACGTACATTTCTGTCCATTGTGATTAGCACAGGATACTGGAATATTTTATGCATGATACAGTTGGGCGCCAAAACACTTACGTAGTTACAGACTCATACATACCGCTAAACTGCATTAACAATTCTTTAAGCTTCAGAGCTGAAATGTCTAGGTGTGCATTTCATAAAGGGTTGTCTTCATACCAGGCACTGTACAGTCATCTTATGTATGTAAAACTAACTGTCCCCTGTATTATAGAAGCTCAGGAACTAACGGCAAGCATATTGTTTCCAATAACGACCTGAGAGTTCAGCTCTGGAATATGATACAGAATGTAACAGGATCAGTACAGGACAAGTAATGTATGTACACAGTGACTCCACCAGCAGAATAGTGAGTACAGCTCTGTAGTATAATGCAGGATATAACTCAGGATCAGTACAGGATAAGTAATGTAATGTATGTACACAGTGACTCCACCAGCAGAATAGTGAGTACAGCTCTGGAGTATAATACAGGATATAACTCAGGATCAGTACAGGACAAGTAATGTAATGTATGTACACAGTGACCCCACCAGCAGAATAGTGAGTACAGCTCTGTAGTATAATACAGGATATAACTCAGGATCAGTACAGGATAAGTAATGTAATGTATGTACACAGTGATTCCACCAGCAGAATAGTGAATACAGCTCTGGGGTATGATACAGAATGAAACAGGATCAGTACTAGATAAGTAATGAAATGTACACAGTGACTCCACCAGCAGAATAGTGAGTACAGCTCTGGAGTATAAGAAAGGATATAACTCAGGATCAGTACAGGATAAGTAATGTAATATATGTACACAGTGACCCACCAGCAGAATATGGAGTTTCGCTCTGGAGTATAATACAGGATGTAACTCAGGATCAGTAAAAAGTTAGTAATATTATGCATTTGCAAGCAGAATTTTGTATGTAGCTTATACTTAGATATAAATGGTAAATATACACCCTTTAATATCATAAAGTCAGAAAAATTACAGAACTATGATTAAAAAAAATAATAAAAAGTGCAAATAGGGTGATTGCATTAATGGCATTAGGCTCTGGATTAGTTTCCATGTGTACACTTCTGGGTTATTGGACATTAGGATACAGCTTGGAGAATACCCATCTGTGTCTAATACCATAAATGAGCATAGTAGAAAATACTGCCATAAGTATCTATGTGTTCACACGCAAATCTGCTCAATAAATTATTTAAAAAGGAAAAAAACAAAGAAAAAAAACCACTCCATACTAGTTCATCATTACGGGAGGGTTTCAGGAGCTTTAAGGCACCGCTGGGATTGTGGCTCCTTGCTGCTGCTTCATACAAACCCTCATAAATGGATCCAAACAACCTCTTAATTTCCATGTATGTCTACAGGACGCCTGAGGCCTCTATGGAGAACTTCATGGCATCCCGGGCGAGATGTTTACCCAGCAGCGATTGCAGAAGACAGTCTGATTTAGCTCTATGCTCTGCTGCCCATCAGCAGATGAAGAAGATCTCCTCCAGCATCTCTCGCTCTTCTGGCTCCACACTGGGAGGATCATGTCTCCTGACTGGTGGCTGGAATGACTTAGAATTACCGCGGGGGGTTGGGCTGAGGATACTGAAGTCATAAAGCTCCCTGTGCTGTGGCTGTCGTCTCTCTGAAGAAATGGGGCTGATGGCTTCAAGTATGTTGATGAGAGAAGTCTCATACCTGGAGGAAATGGGACAAGGATGTCAAATTCAAATAGTGTTTATATAGCAGTAAAGTAATAAAAATTAAATATATATGATTGAAAATATACAAAAAATATGGGAGCTCAACGTAAAAAAAAGAGGGAAAACCTGTACCGAGGATACTGCATTGCACATACCCGCGTAAGAGTAAAAGATATGGTCAAAAATTAGAAAGAAGAGAAAGAAAGAAAACGTGTCTAAAATAACATAAAATAATGACATTTATATAGAAAATGATGTGAGGTATGCGGCAGGGCCCTTGTCACAGACTGGTCACTAGATAAAATGTTTACAATGGTATAACATACAAAAAAATATAAAATATAAACAGTGATATTGCACTTCAACAATTGGACAATGAGACAATGAAAGTGGGGCAATGGGACAGTGCAAACAGTATCTTCCTGAACCTCCACCATTGAAAAAGGGGACGCAGCTCCCCAAAACGCGCCTGGTGTTAAGAAAACCCTGCACATCATCTGAGACAATCGTTACCGCATTGCCGGTCCTCATCTACCCTCTTCACCTGCTCCCCGTGCCATCGGGGTAGAGAGGATACCTCCAAGGCTGCCATACTTGATAGTGGAGGTGCTGACTTTTTTTTGCATATAATACAGCAGAGCTGAATTTGTCTTTGGCTGGTGTAAATGCAGCCAAATGGTTCTGGGCATGCCGGATTATTAGAAATTCCAAACTATTTGACGTCAAGACACAGAATATTTACACATTTATACTAAAGCATCATAAAAACCCACTCTGAAGATGACATTCCTACATTGTGCCAGGTTGTCAAGTTTCTGTAAAGCCCATCATGGTGGCAGCAAACTTTATGGCCCACAGTTAAGAGTACAGACATTCTGATTTGGTATTGATAAACATCCATTGTGACCAAAAGTGTAGCTGTCATTTCAGGTGACTTTTTAGGATAGGCTGACACTCCTTCTGACCATTATATAACTTTTATATGGTATTTTTCACCAGTTTTCCCCTCTGCAAGTTTGACCTCTAATCTTCAGTTGTTCCTGAGCTAGTGGGTGTAGACTAGCTGCTATTATGTCTCCCTTAAACTGCACACATACATAAGAGGATTATGCACCTCCTATAGGTTAACCCTCAAAAGCAACAGCAACATGGGGGAAATTACACAGAGGTACTGAGAAGTATAAGCTATGTATCAAGCCCTGGGGTGAGATCTATTATTTACAGTTTGCTTGTATAGTCTTTGCAGTCTTTGTGTTTCTTCACTCTGAAGTCACTCCCCTTGCCAGATCACTCCTCACCCCTTCCCTCTCCATAGACCTGTATGGGCAGCATTTACTATAATCCCTCAGTGAGCTTCTAGTATGTCTTGTACTATTAATTTATGCTAAATTTGTTGAAACAACGGTGCCAGAGAGTCTGAATATCAGTGGCACATGTATGACCTTCAAATTCTATTCAAATTACCCCTAGCCAGCCTTAACGTAGACAGGTGACAGAGGACTGGGGTCCCCCAACTTTAGCGATCAAACCAGATATTTGTCCTCCAGTGGATAGATGATAACTGCTAAGCCAGATTAACTGAAGACTCCATGCTACACTACTCTGTACTTGAGTTACTAGGGCTAGTTGTGGTTTCTATGTCTGTTACTTATGTTTAGGGACAGCTACCTGAAAAGGTCACATGATTAAGCTGTTTTGCATACCCTATCTTCCATATGTAAATAGAGAAAAATAATTCAGTACAGATGCTGAACATGCAGGACGTTATCAGCGCTAACCGAAAACAAACTCAAATCTGGATGTGAATGGAAGGTATGGCCAGGTTCACACATGGCGTAAGTGTTCTGCTGCGGATCGCTCTTATTCAGATAACTATATTGTATCTACAAATGTTTGTCTTTTTCTGGTCCAATAATGCCGCCATTTACCCTCATCAGTTTACACTTGGTTGGGTTGATTAGGACTAAAAGCAGGTGACCTGAGAAGTGAAGACTATTTGAGGTGGAGTAACCCAAGGAACACAGAGCCATAGTTTCCCATCACCTCAATATACTGACACGGGAGCAGAATGCGAGGATGAGAGAAGTAATAACCTGGAATTTATATGATGTGGCCAATACAACTGCTCAATGTGCAGAATGCATGAGCTGCGGGGGAGGGAGGGGGAGATTTAATGAAAGAGCAGTGAATGGCACCATGTGGAGAAATGGGGACAGGTCCTCCAGACCATATATTAGATCCACAAATCAATACAATCATTTTACAATGATAAAAAAGGAGGCATGAGCACATTAAGGGGCATTATTCACCACAATCACCTCACATTGTGCAAAGTGGGTGAAGCAGAACTGCAGAGCTCTCCCATTGTAGCTGAATGAGGCAGCGCTGAATAATACGATGGCCTCACCACATACCTGGACATGGAGGGAGGGGGTGGAAGAGGGACACGTTCGCTCAAAGTGCTCTGACAAAGAAAAGAAATCTGGAAATGGCCCTTAAAAGCTCCAGATATAGACACCAGTTTATCAAAGAAACTTCAGCATATAATGGAGTGAATTTAAAATGTGCTTTATACTTTGGTCACAACCAGAGCTGCATTCAGGCTTATATGTCCTTAATGTGTGTACGAGGCACAAACGGCTGGCTTGCATACAGGAAGATAAAGGGTATACACCAAAAACTGTACATATTCACACAATAAGTCTCTGTCACCATCTACCTACTGAGTTGAGTGCTAGAGGACACACATGCTCAGTCACTCTCCTAATCCACCTACTTAGCTGAGTGCTAGAGGAGACACATGCTCAGTCACTCTCCCCATCCACCTACTGAGCTGAGTGTTTGAGGACACAGATGCTCACTCACTCTCCCCATTAATCAACTGAGCTGAGTGCTGGAGAACACACACGCTTAGTAGTCTACCTACTGAGCTGAGTGCTGGAGGACACACAAGCTCAGTCCCTCTCTCCATCCACATGCAGAGCTTAGTGCTAAAGGACACAAATGATCAGTCACTCTCCCCGTCCATCTACAGAGTCGCAGGTCGGGAGTTTGACTAGGGCGGTACACCTGTCAAACCGTAATGCAGGTGTCCTAAGGAGAGCTCAGAGAGGACAGAAACCTCCCGTGGAGCAGAAGGGCCACCCCTGGAGGACACAGATTTTAAGTCACACTCCCCATTCACCTACTAAGCCGAATGCTGGAGGACACAACACACAAGTTCAATCACTCTCCCCATCCACCTGACGGGCAGAGTGCTAGAAGAGACACCTGTTCAGTCACTCCCCTATCCACTACATTTCCACTGTCACTGTGTTTTAGACACTTTTTACATATCTAAGGTGTGTAGCTTTCCAGTAAAAGGGTGTGGTTTGTGATGCAAAATCATGTGCCAAAACTTTGACCACATTTTGACACAAAATTCTGGCACAAACAAACTAATAAGTGGTGTAAAATCAGTCAAAGCATCTAAAGAATTGTGACATAAAATCTGCATCAATCTTAAGAGTGTCTTTGTAAATATGCCCGATTGTGCATCAACTTAACCCCTTAAGGACTTAGCCCATTTCGGCCTTAAGTGACCTGTGTCACTTTATGCAATAACTCAGATGCTTTTACTTATCATATTGATTCTGAGATAGTGGTAAATTTTCATTGATACTCCTCATTTCTTGGTGAAAAATTTAGCATTTTTCTAACTTTGAAGCTCTCTGCTTGTAAGGAAAACCGACATGCCAAATAAATTATATATTGATTCACATACACAATATGTCAACTTTATGTTTGCATCATAAAGTTGACATGTTTTTACTTTCTCAAGACATTAGAGGGCTTCAAAAGCTGAATTTTTCTTAGACCAGTTCAGTTTGATGTGGATTTGAAGGGCCTTCCTGTAACAAATCCACCATTAATGACCATATTATAAAAACTGCACACCCCAAAGTATTCTAATTCATAAAGTTTGTTAACCCTTTAGGTGTTTCACAACAATAGCAACAAACTCCATTTTCCATTTTTCACACCAACATGTTCCTGTAGCCCCACAGTGAAATATGATATAGTCCCCCTATTCCCCCCGTACTGTCAACTTCTACTAATAAGCCATAAACAAAACATTCACCATGGCTCCCTTTTTTTTGAGAGCCCCGAGTGATGTCTGTAGAGAGTGACTAAGGACTGGCGGCTCATGCACCTGTCTCGGAGAGTCATTTTTAATATATATATATTTTTTTCTAAATGGCTTATAAAGTGTCCTTTATTATGCTGCCAGCTCGGCTCCATGGCATTTCCACAAAGCACACAGCTATCTAACCTCACGCAAGGGTCTAAGCAAGTTGACAAGTGGCTGCGGTTTTATTTATTTTTTTCTGAGGGGAGCGGCCAATTAGAGGCAAAGACTGGAGCCTGGGTAAACAACGCCGGCTTGCCTGGCAGGTATGGAGCGCGGAGGTGTCAGGAGGGTTAGGCCGCACGGCTCTGCAATTTACTGTCAGCTCTGAGCCTGCTCTGCCGTTGACACGGGTCACATGTACGGATAAGATCACAGCGAGAAAACAAGTGACGCGCCACGTCTCTTGCATCGGATTCCACAAGGAGATAATAGGGACGCTTTCCGGGAATGCTTAACCCTTTCGGTGTTAGACAAGGCTCCATACGGTGTTGAATGTAGAGGAGGCAACAAAGAAGAATGATTTTTTTTTGACACGGTGCAAAATGTAGAAAATTTACCTTTTCTGCTGCAATCGACATCCATGGGGAAATTTGTATTTTGGTCACTTGACGTGCAACAGCAGGGAAACTGAAGTATTTCAAGGTCAAAGAGTAGAGCAGTGTGCCTTCAGCTGTCTCAAAACTACAACTTTTACCATACCCGGGCAGGTAGAGGCGTTTAGGATTTGCAGCCTTCTTATGGCACACCAGGGCCTTTGCTAGTAGCGGCCTGCTCCCAGGCGTGGTCCTAGGGCCTCCGGTAGTTGTGGCCTACTCCTGGATATCACGGCCAGGGCCCTCTGGTAAATGCAACTTGCTTCCGGGTGCACACCAGGAGCCCTCTACTAGATGGATCAGACAGAATTACAGTACAAATGGAATGAACATCAATTGTTTACATTGGGGCCTCTGGTAGTTGCAGCCTGCTTCTGGGGATCACATCCGGGTGTCTGTGGTAGTTGCGGCCTGCTCCAAAGGATCGCACACGAGGGCCTGTGGTAGTTGCAGCCTGCTCCTGGGGATCACATCCGGGAGCCTGTGGTAGTTGCGGCCTGCTCCTGTGGATCACATCCGGGAGCATGTGGTAGTTGCGGCCTGCTCCTGGGGATCACATCCGGGAGCATGTGGTAGTTGCGGCCTGCTCCTGGGGATCACATCCGGGAGCATGTGGTAGTTGCGGCCTGCTCCTGGAGATCAAATCTGGGAGCCTGTGGTAGTTGCAGCCTGCTCCTGGGGATCACATCCGGGAGCCTGTGGTAGTTGCAGCCTTCTCCTGGGGATCACATCCGGGAGCATGTGGTAGTTGCGGCCTGCTCCTGGAGATCACATCCGGGAGCCTGTGGTAGTGGCGGCCTGCTCCTGAGGATCACATCCGGGAGCCTGTGGTAGTTGCAGCCTGCTCCTGGGGATCACATCCGGGAGCCTGTGGTAGTGGCGGCCTGCTCCTGGGGATCACATCCGGGAGCCTGTGGTAGTTGCAGCCTACTCCTGGGGATCACATCCGGGAGCATGTGGTAGTTGCGGCCTGCTCCTGGGGATCACGTCCGGGAGCCTGTGGTAGTTGCAGCCTGCTCCTGGGGATCACATCCGGGAGCCTGTGGTAGTTGCAGCCTTCTCCTGGGGATCACATCCGGGAGCATGTGGTAGTTGCGGCCTGCTCCTGGAGATCACATCCGGGAGCCTGTGGTAGTGGCGGCCTGCTCCTGAGGATCACATCCGGGAGCCTGTGGTAGTAGCAGCCTGCTCCTGGGGATCACATCCGGGAGCCTGTGGTAGTGGCGGCCTGCTCCTGGGGATCACATCCGGGAGCCTGTGGTAGTTGCAGCCTACTCCTGGGGATCACATCCGGGAGCATGTGGTAGTTGCGGCCTGCTCCTGGGGATCACGTCCGGGAGCCTGTGGTAGTTGCAGCCTGCTCTTGGGGATCACATCCGGGAGCCTGTGGTAGTTGCAGCCTGCTCTTGGGGATCACATCCGGGAGCCTGTGGTAGTTGCAGCCTGCTCTTGGGGATCACATCCGGGAGCCTGTGGTAGTTGCAGCCTGCTCTTGGGGATCACATCCGGGAGCCTGTGGTAGTTGCAGCCTGCTCTTGGGGATCACATCCGGGAGCCTGTGGTAGTTGCGGCCTGCTCCTGGGGATCACGTCCGGGAGCCTGTGGTAGTTGCAGCCTGCTCTTGGGGATCACATCCGGGAGCCTGTGGTAGTAGTGGACTGCTCCAGAGGATCGCACACGAGGGCCTGTGGTAGTTGCGGCCTGCTCCAGAGGATAGCACATGAGGGCCTGTGGTAGGTGCGGCCTGCTCTTGGGGATCTCACCCGAGGGCCACTACTTGCTGAATCAGGCAGAATTACAATGCAGGCGGGCACACCAACTAACCAAGCATTGACAATGATTTTCAGTATCTATTATTATTAACTTTACTGATAAGTTGTTTCAGCTCTGATACATTGTGACAAACTAGATTGGAGGAGAGGGGAGATTTTTGCTGCTTACCTCAAACAGGAATTTCAAGCCAGGATACAACTGTAACAAACAGTGGTGAGAAGTCTCAAATCTGGATGTGTTTTCAGTTTTTAGATGTTAATAAGGCTGGGTTCACATCACGTTTTCTCTCATACGGGAGCAAATACGGCAGGGGAGAGCTAAAACCTTGCGCTCCCGTATGCCTTTCTATGCGCTCCCATATGTAATTCATTTCAATGAGCCGGCTGGAGTGAAATGTTCGGTCGGCTCATTTTTGCGCCGTATGCGCTTTTACAACCGGACCTAAAACTGTGGTTGACCACAGTTTTAGGTCAGGGGAAAAAGCACATACGGCGCAAAAATGAGCCGACCGGACCGAACGTTTCACTCAGGCTGTCTCATTGAAATGAATTACATACGGGAGCGCAAGGTTTTAGCTCTCCCCTGCCGTATGCGCTCCCGTATGGAAGAAAACGTGATGTGAACAAGCCCTAAGCAAGTTCCCATTCGCTGACTGCAGAATCAAAGGCGAATGACCAGGGAGTCAGGAGTTTGTCTGGCGCAGAGAGGAACCATCAGACAGCCAAGTAAAATCAATGGATTTATTAGATGCAACGCGTTTCGCTGCGCATGCGCAGCTTCATCAGGCAACTCGCTGACTGCAAGCAGAGTTCTTACAAATGGCGAGGAAAAGAGACAAAGTATAATAAAATGTTATATAATTCAAAGACTTAAGGGGTCAGCCCACTAACAGCATTTATTACCTATCCACAGGGTAAGAGATAAATGTGTGATGGGCTGAGGGGTCCAACCAAAGAGACCCCCAGAAGTCTCAAGAATGGAGGTGCACTATACATTGTTAAGGGAGTAACAGCAATGGCAGACATCAATCTCTGTCAGTCCCAAAGCAAGGAATGAAGCAAGTGCACCGCCACTCCATTTACAAGGGGCACTCCGATTCCACTGCTCTTGAGATGGCAGGGGGTCATGGTCTTTCAGCACAATAATTCGGGTAACAATGCCCCTACGGTAGAAGAACTGTGAATTGCAGCTTTTGATGTTACTAGAGTATAAGGCAGTGGTCTTCAAACTGTGGACAGCTGTTGGCTGTGTGGGCATTCTGGGAGTTGTAGTTTTGCAACAGCGGTGGACTGCATTGTGCATTACCCACTGAAGGGGTCTCTGCTTTCAGATCCTCAGTTAAATCCTCTAGGGCAGTGGTCTCCAAACTGTGGACCTCCTGCTGTTGCAAAACTATGCTGAGAGTTGTAAACCATGCTGAGACTTGTAGTTTTGCAACAGCTGGAAGGTCAACAGTTTGGAGACCTAGGGTGTAAGGAATAGAGTTACTGGCAACTAGAATGAGAAGAGTTTTTCATCATGGCTTATAGATTTTAGCTGTGAAGAGATGCTCAAAGCCGGAACTTTACTTGAGGCAGCAAAACAGAGACAAGGAAAGGGGGGGGGGGGGATGTTGGTTATTAAAGGGATGATCAAGCAGGGGGAGAGCTCTGGCGCTGACCCCTCTGCTCCACAAAGCTGACCTGAGCTCTGCTCACAGTATGTGTAATGGTGTATGATATATAACAACACAGCAAGCCGGGAAACCATGTCCTACTGTAAGGATGCCAGACACAAAGTCAACGAAGACTCTTCTATTCTCCTTCATCCTCAGAGATAAAAAGAATCTGGAAGCATATATCTGTATACTGGATGTAGTGAAGCTCTTGCACACTTTAGCACACTGGGTATCTGAATGGACAGCCGAATGGAATAATAGGCTCCCAACATCCTTTCTTATGCTGCTCAGGCTATAAAGTAATGGATCCAACTTTCCCACCATTGCCAAGAATCAGGACCTTAGGTCCCTGTTGGCTAGAGAGCAGAACGACCATTCACTGCCTCTTTTTCTTTGTAGCTAAGAGTGGCGGTGGTAGTGACCTCCTAAAGGCTCTATGCATGTGTACAAGCCATCTAAAAGGCAGTATACACCGTTTCATGTAGTAGATATCCTACAGACTGTATGCATGCATTCATGAGATCTGAAAAGCAGTATACAGCTGTTTCACGTAGGCGATATCCTACAGACTATGCATGTGTACATGCCATCTAAAAGGCAGTATACACCGTTTCATGTAGTAGATATCCTACAGACTGTATGCATGCATTCATGAGATCTGAAAAGCAGTATACAGCAGTTTCACGTTGGGGATATCCTACAAACTCTATGCATGTGTACATGAGATCTGAAAGGAAGTATACAGCTGTTTCATGTAGGGGATATCCTACAGACTATGCATGTGTACATGAGATCTGAAAGTAAGTGTACGGCTGTTTCGTGTAGGAGATACCCCACAGACTATGCATGTGTACATGAGATCTGAAAGGAAGTATACAGCTGTTTCATGTAGGGGATATCCTACAGACTATGCATGTGTACATGAGATCTGAAAGAAAGTGTACGGCTGTTTCATGTAGGAGATACCCCACAGACTATGTAAGTGTACATGAGATCTGAAAGGCAGTATACAGCTGTTTCAAGAAGAAGACTGTATGGCACTACCATTTATGCACATTACGTTTGGAGAACAATACATTTTTATTCACTTTGTGAAGTTTTTTGGTGTAACAGCTGCTAAAACACTTATTAACATTTATTATGTTTTATTAAAGAAAAATAAATTTCTGTGCTCGACACACAATAGTTAAGAACCCAGTGTACGTGTGAGTGTATCAAAAGGGATTTAGGGGGAAATTTATCAAAACCTGTGCAGAAGAAAAGTTGTCCAGTTGCCCATAGCAACCAATCAGAGCACTTCTTTCATTTTTCACAGGCCTTCATGAAAATGAAAGAAGCGATCTGATTGGTTGCTATGGGCAACTGGCAAGTTTTCCTCTGCACAGGTTTTGATAAATCTTCCCCTTAGCTCCAAAATTTTTATATATATGCAGGTACACATGCACACAGGATAAAAACTGATTAAAACTTTAACATGCTCCCTCAACATGTTTCGCTCTAAACGAGCATCAAGAGCATTATTTGGGCAATGGCATCCAATTGTTTATGTGGGGGATTTAATAGTCTACTATGTTATGAGTTCACATCCTAGCGACAAAAAACTGGCCTAAACACTTTCCATACTAAATATACCAATCAAATCCTGTTAGTTACTTGAGATGCAATCCCCCCATTGCTTACCAAGCCAGAGCCCCTTCATGAGGTGACTTGCTCGTATGTGTATTTATGTAAATACACAACTTCCAGTTAACCAATCGTTGCCTGCATCTGGAACCATGCGTCCATCATCATCATTTTGGCATCAGAGCATGACTTGCGATTAACGTGCGGCCTGTGCCTGCTCACTGGCATGTAAATACATACTTGCGCATGCTTTGTCCCAGCTGCTACCCACTAAGGAGTTGTCGGTTGACTTTAGTATATAAAAGGTTGCTGGACAGTATGTAAATCAAGTACTGCACAATATTACAAATGTGATAATCTGCATAGCAAATATATCTATCTATCTATCTATCTATCTATCTAGGTAAAGGATGAAGGCAGCACACCACAGTAGTAAAGTCCCAAAAAAACGTGAATTTATTCCATGATGTGGATTACGTTTCGGCGATCTCTCACCACCATTGAAAATGGCGGTGAGAGATTGCCGAAACGTTGTAATCCACATCATGGAATAAATTCACGTTTTTTTTTTTTTTACATTACTACTGTGGTGTGCTGCCTTCATTCTTTACCTAGATATATATATATATATATATATATTATATATATAAATGTGCTGCCTTCATCCTTTACCTATTCAGTGGAACCGGAGCACCGAGGTTCAATTGGCTTGCACCCGTCACATTTAACTCGATGTGCTGCTTCCTATAGATCTCTCTCTATATCTATCTATATATCTATCTAAACCAATACACACTTATAAATATGTCATGTGATATGTAAATTTTGATGATGTCACTAATGAAGGGGTATATTTAAACCCCATTGGTATCGCTGAAACGTTGTCTCTTATATGGAATAAAGAACACCTTTATTTGCACTAACTTTGGTGTGCTGCCTATTATTGACCTGTATCTATCTATCTACCTCTCTATATTTTATTTATTTATTTTTTTGCTATGCACTTCTATTCATGCAGCCCTCCCTCTCCTATAGGGACATAAGTTTCACTTGAATCTGTTCTAGGTTCCTCTAGCCTGGCTTTTGTCAGAGTCAAACATACTTCAGCTAGCTCCAGTCATTGCTAGGCCTACATCTACACAGGCCACATATACACTAAAGTTGCTATTTCTAATCCAGTTAAGTATAGTGTTGATACCTTCCTACATTATCTTAACTTCCAAGAAGAGGGTATTTTCAAGAAAGGATAAGTTGAACAAGGACCTTTCTGTCTTTCACTGATCTATTTTGAGCCTAGGGTCGGATCGGTGCCATCCTGTTTGCCAAGCCGGGGAGGACTTCCCTGGATGTGCCTTTATGAGTGTTGTGTCACAAATTACCTCTAAAGAGGGAGTAAAGTGGAGTCCTATATTGCACCTTGAACCACAGTTAACCCCCCATCAAGACTCTCGTCCAGTAGTTTCAGTAATTTGGAATTCGGACTAGAGAATCTTAAATCCCTGCACACACACACATATTTGCAGAAGACATTTTCACATGTGAAAAGCATAAAAATAAGTTATTTGTTAGTGCAAGAACCAAGGGGGTGGTAGATGACAAAATCATTTAAAACAAGAATTCTTGTATCATGCACTGTTCTATTAGGTTCTGTACGAGGCATAAGGGTATGTTCACACCATGGATTTCTAAGAACGCCTGTATCCAGACTATCCGACAAGGCATACGCAGGGACTTTAAGCCAAAGACTTTGGTTTTACAGTGTATCTAGATTGGAAAATATCTATACCAGAGCTCAAAGTTTCAACTCCTTTGTTTTTTATGCAGATTCTGCATTAATCAATTTTTATTAGAATCTGTATGAAAAAGGCCTAAGTGTAGGGACACTTGAGTGGTAACTAACCCTGATCAAAGAAAAATATCTGTTGTAACTGTAGGTAAATTTATTGCATTATCAGTACACAATACAACATATTCGGCTCTGCTACATAAACACACACACAAATGCTTGTAGCATTTTCTGCATGATCGCAGAGGCGACAGACAAGGGTTAATGATTTGACTGAAGCGATACTGATCTGCGCTATAAGCAGCTAATATAAAGCTCTTTTGCTCCGTCTTGCCGCCACCTCTCACTAATTGTGACTTGAATCATAAATTACGCGACGGCTGTAAAAATATCTTCAAAAGCCGGTGAACAAAGAGCGGGGAGCGCTCCGGTGAAGAATGCGAGGAGCCGATAAAGATTAAAGCGGCAGCAGAACAATAAATTGGATGCACTCTCTGCTTTGGTACACAGATGTTGTATGACAGTGAAAGCTCTTACACATGTAACACGCAGACACGGACATTTCCAGGCTATGAGTTCCTAATCACACATGAAAGGGACAATTTCATCTTCCATTAATGATGACATCGCATTAGCTGCTGAGCAGAACACATCGCGTCCTGTTAGGAGATTTCCACATGTATCCTTTTGAGGCATATAAGAAAAAGGAAAAAAAAACATACAGATGCTTGTAAAACGTGTAAAGTGCTTTTCACCATGAACCGGTGGATTCAATAAAGTTGAATACACCCTGAAAACGTCTAAGTTTTCACCACTGTGTAATAAAAATGATAGAATGAAGAATAAATAGTAACGCACTCACCCGTAATTTGCTTGCTAGACTATTTTTATTCCTTCATAAGTGTCGGGAACAAAAGGTCATAGAGGGGGGAAAAAAACATAAGAGCTCAGCCGAGCTCGTGGTGCGACGGTCCCGTTTTACGGGTTGCCCGCTTGGTTCGGCTGAGCTTGTATCTTTACATTTTCTCCCTGACCCCGATGGGTGAGCGTGTTACTATTTTTTCTTCGTTCTATTATTTGCAAACACTTCAGTTTCATGTAAGCGTACCCCGATATTGCCGTACCACCCATCTATCCTCTCATTTATCATTATCGGAATTACCAAGACCACCATTTTATAGTGCAGTGCCGGGCACTGCTTCCTTTACCATCTAATAGAAATGAATTGGCTTCAAAGTCACCCCCAAATGGGTAGGTCATCTGCTGGACCTTTAGCTCAACCCTTTTTGGGAACCAGTCATGAGTTTCATTCTGCCTGAACCCCAAATCATCAGGGTAGTCCCCAGCGACTTCTCCTGCCGGCCTTGATTGACAGATGTCTGCTGATACCCAATCAAGGAGGTTGGTGGCTCAAGAAGCAGCATCTGGGGAATGTCCCCAAGGCTCATGGTTTGGGCAGCATTAAAATGTTGTCAAGTTCTCTTTAAGAGACCATATGGTGTCAGAGCCTGGACCCACAGGACTTCAGGTGCGCCAGGCCAACCATGGTTATCAGTGGCTGTAGACTAGAACCTCTCTTTTTAGAAACAACAGAGAAAGAAGCAAGTAAAAAAGTTATGGCCACCATAAGGGCCCATTCACACTACAGAGTCCGTGTGCACAGCCTAAATTAATCGCTACCATGCCCTATTGACAGCAATACAGTCCACGCAGAATTATGCTGAAAAAACTAAATTTGTTTGTTCTTTCGCCAGAGTTCAGAATACGGAAATTCGGTGGTAAAAATTTCACCACAGAATTTATTCAGTGTGCATGGCGCAGCAGAATCCCATGGAAAACAACACAACGCTGCTGCAACGGCAGTTCTGTCATGTGAATGGACTCAAAGCACGAGTTAGCAGATTTACAGTGGATTTTTCACCAGTAAAATCTGCATGGAATTTTATCAAATCTTTTAAACAGACCAGAGAAATTTCAGTGCAGAATTTCAAATGCCAATTTATGTCGTGTAATTGAAATGGAAGGAGGACAAAGAGTAGTAGTCTAGAAAAGAGAACTATTTTTATTTGCTAAATCGTCCATGAGCTGGTACGAGTGTGTTATTGTGGTTCGGTAATATCAAAAGCCAGAGATTGCAGACTGTCGTACTGTGTTATTGGTGTCTCCCTAGCAGAACGCCTGTGTAGAGTAAAGTAGAGTAGAGTACTGTTGGTGTCCATTGTGCAACAGATCATCCAGATCAGTTGTTGGCTACAGGAACAGAGTCTGTGATGGAGCTCCTCTGAACGGAGCTCAATGCTAATGTGAACCTGGCATAAGAGGGTCAATGACAGGATCCTATAAACAACAAAAGGATGTCCCCCATGTGGCATTGTATAATGCAGGGTCCTCCACTAATTTTGCTGACAATGCAGATAAGCATCAGAATTTTGACAAGCATTTGGCAACCCCATCCATTCCACCTATTCCCAGCATCATCCAAAGCAATGACTTATTGGATGATGCCAATGGAAAATTCTTCCTCTGGCTCCAGATTAGGAACATAAATGCACAATTAAAATAAAATGCGCCACAACATTTTGCGATGTGAGAACATATCCTTATGTAAATCCAATCAATGTGCTTGACCCTGTTGCACAGACAATGAACCAGCATGGGGTAACTTCTTGAAGAATAAGTTTAAAAGAAAAGTTTAAAAGGGTATTCCAGGCAAAAACTTATATATATATATATATATATATATATCTATATCTATATATATATATATATATATATATATATATATATATATATATATCTCAACTGACTCTGGAAAGTTAAACAGATTTGTAAATTACTTCTATAAAAAAAATCTTAATCCTTCCAATAGTTATTAGCTGTTGTGAGGTCACGTCCCGGGAGCTGTGCATGATGGGAGAATATCCCCATAGGAGCTGCACAGCTCCTGGTACGTGAGTCATCAGAAAGCAGTTCGACAGAAAACAGCAATTCATCTTCAGAAGCTAATAACTACTGGAAGGATTAGGATTTTTTAATAGAAGTAATTTACAAATCTGTTTAACTTTCCGAAGCCAGTTGATATATAAAAAAAAGTTTTTGCCTGGAATACCCCTTTAATTTGAATTTCTTGCCTAAGGCTACAATCATAAGTTTAAAAAAAAAAAAAAAAAAACACTATGCACTGCAATGATGTAAGTGGGCTAGTGATTTCTGCTGATTCCACACAGAGAAGCAAAGCACTAGCCCCCTTTAAATAAATTCAGCTTCTCCCTGTGAGCAGCCAGTTTGCCGCAAACTGCAGTAATATGGGAGATCCCAGGCAGAAATTCCAGAAATTTTTGCCATGGGAAATTGGATATCAAAGCGAAGAAGATACCCAAGGAATTAAACTGCACTTGGTTTGTTGTAAGTGTTGCTCCCTTCTGTTTCTTCCTATTGTCTGGACGAGGATGGACAACCACAGAGCAAGAAGGATTTATCATGTATGCTATAAATCAGAGGTCCCCAACCACGTCCTCAAGGTCACCAACAGTTTAGGATTTAAAATTTTCCCTCTTCTATTCCAATGGAGTAACTGAAAAAAACCTGGACTGTTGGTGGCCCTTGAGGACTGGGTTGGAGACCACTGCTGTAGGAGATAAACGTTAGATTGGTGAGGGTCCAACAGGGTCAGAAACTTTGAATGGAGTGGCAGGAAACATAGTTGACCGCTGCTCCATTCAAACCACCCTAGTAGGCATTCTTGTGGCTGAGTGTGAATGGGGGAATGGGGATCAACTACCCCACTTAGTCCTCCATAGATCTCTTAAGTTTTTCTCCTGTCCTCTCCATCTCAAACTGTTCTTACCGGTGAGCCAACATCTAAAATCCCATATATTTCAATCCTGCCTATACATCTCCATCTGCTCTATCTTCTAAGCCTCCTCCGAGCTGCACACCTACTTAACCCTCCAGATTCTTGCTCTCTTTTCTTCCACTTATCAGGAGATCTGTAATAAGCTATGGAACCTTTGAAACCTAAGATGATAATATATCAGTTGCGACCAGATTTCCCCATATTAAATCTATTTCTTATACATAGAATTTTAAAAGAAACATATAATCACGTCTTCTTCTCAAGCTAAAGGTATCTAAGCTCCCTCCGTCATCATGTGCTGTGACCTCTAAATATCAAGTCTTATCATGCTGTAACATACAGACCATGCCATTCCTTCCCTAGCTTCTGGCTATGCATTATATTTATAGATAACATTGATATGTATAGGGCAGCAGATGGCCTTATTACAGATCTTTCAGAATGCTGCAAACCCCAAATAAATAAATAAAAATAATATATCTTTGTCACTTGACCCATTGTAGTGCAACATGATAACTTTCTCATAGCCAATGTCTCCATATTTCAAAACTACAGTATAGCTGACATACAAATACATTATACATAAAGTTGAATCACTTTCACTGATCTTAACTGGCATAATATTTCTCCTCCTTTTCATCAAAAACTGAATGGAAATGATTATTGAAAATAGCCTTAAAAAAGACGTATTCTAATGGAGACTGTCCCATCAAAGTAGATGGCCAGTATGCATAACAGATGGCCTGGACTTAACTAGACCTGTGATAAATTCTATGGGATCAACATTGGATCAACACCAAGATGTCGGAAGCCAATCCTGTGAGTTGCGAGGTGCGGCCTCCACGGATTGGACTTTTTTCTCCAGCACATCCCAAAGATGATCGATCGGATTGAGAACTAGGTAATAGGTCAGTCACCACCTTGATCTGTTTGTTATGTTCCTCATTCCTCAACAATGTCTGCAGTATGGCCCAGGCATTATCCTGCTAAAAGAGCCCACTACTATGAAGTAAGTGGGGGGGCATGGTCTGTACAATGTTTAGGTAGGTGGTACGTGTAACAGTAATCTTCGCATGATGCTGGGAACCAAGGTTTCCAACAGAACATTACCAATCACACTGCTCCCACTGGCTGTCTTCTTCCCATAGTGCATCCTGGTGCCATCTCTTTCCCAGGTAAGTGAGCGGCTTGCACCCTGCCATTCACATGATGTAAAACAAAAGTGATTTATCAGATCAGGATGACTTCTTCCATTGCTTCATGCTCCAGTTCTGATGCTATTTTGCCCATTTTAAGCACTTCCAGCTGTGGGCTGAGGTCAGCACGAGAGCTCTAATCAGTCTATAGTTACACCTTTCCATAAAAAGAAATCTAATAATTATAATAATAATAATAAGACATCTTTCTACCATAGCCATCAGAAACTTTCTCAGCAATTTGCTCTACAGCAGCTCTTCTGTGGGATCGGACTAGATAGGCTAGTCTTCACTCTTCACACACATCAATAAGCCTTGGATGCTCATGGTCCTGTCACGATCTGCTGTTGACCTTCCTTAAAGCACTTTTGGTTGGTACTAAACACAATATACAAGGAACAAGACGGGCCAATATGGAAGATACTCTGGCCCAGTAAATTATACAAGCAGTAGAACTGGAAGACAGGATTCATCTGTTGTGAAAGCGACCATCCCATCCGCAAGACCATATACCAAGTAAAGTCCAAGGTCACATTACCGACTGAAGATTTTTTATTTCGTCAAAGCTGTATTATATTGGTTACAGAACCAAAAAATGCAGCTTTCTATAGATCCAGAGTCTTCAGTTGGTGCTGTGACCTTGGACTTTACTTGTCCAGCCGTTTATACATCACAACAGGGTTCTTGTTACGGTAGCCGAGATCCTTAGACTTGCCCAATTTCCCATTTTTTTCTGCTTCTAACCATCCCTTGGCTGCCTAGTATTTCCCACCCTTGACAAGGTGCCATTGTCACCAGATAAGCCATGTTTTCCATTTCAGCATTCAGTATTAGTAATGTTACTGCTGGTCAGTGTATATGCTATTACAATTTACCCTGAAGGCAAAGTTAGAAAAAGACATTGTAGTGTACAATATTCTTCATATTAAGATGCATCGCAACCAACAAAGCTTTATTGAGATTCACAATGTTAACACAGCTTAGAGAAGAATAAATAAAAAAAAAACACCCTCTACCGGCACACTTACACTATTCTGAGTATATTAAAACTCATTCAAGTCTAATGAAGAAATGTTAGGAAAACTGTAAGGTGACCGAGGGAGAAGGAAGGCGATCCTGCGTGTTCGTTCGGCAATTAACCACTTTTCCGTGCGGCTCGTCGAATGCTGTAAATTTAAATTATTTTCCAGTAAGCGTTAAATAGACTGGTTATTTTGCAGAACTGCCCTAAATAAAACCAGGATAAGTGATATTAATGCCCTATGGTCAGTATTATTGAACCTCGAAAGCAATAAAGTTTATGAGTCGATAAATATTACATTTGCTGGGTTAGTTAAGATTCTGCCTGAGTTCCCAGCGCTTATTACAGATTGTAACCACCAAATCCACAATACATTATTCATATTCGGGGTGTCACCAAAGTGATGGATTGCCGGGAGAGGCTGTCCTTTATATAAATCAACAAATAAAAATGCAAATGCTAACATTTTCGGCTACAACCTTCCCCCGGTCTTGAATGGGGAATGAAAATTTTCCCATTATATCGACAGCAAGCAGAGCGGACAATTAACGACCTGCTCCGGCGGTAAGTGGGAGATTAATTTAGCGGTGCCGGCTTTTATCACCTGCATATGGAGCTGCACCGGTCAATTCTGGCTACTTGCACTTTTCACTGAAGAGATAATAAAATAAAGAAACAAGTTTAATCTGACATTCCCCCTTCACCGCGTCAGGACTGCAAATGTCACAGTCCCCCCCACAACTCTCGCCACCTTTAAGAAAAAAAGTTGGACTTAAGAAAAGTTCAAGGTTTGTTGGGATTTTTTTTTTCTCTTTGCTCTTCCATCTTTTCTTCAACTTCTTGGGAAACTATAAATTATCTCTCCGCAAAAGATTGCCAAGCGCGTGAAACAAAATTTCGTATGCTAAGGACACAAGGAAACTCCATTCCGCAAAACTAAGATGCTGATTTATTAATCACTTTACAGCATAAATCTACATAAACAGCAGAGTAACTTTGTAAATCTTTGGCTTTTACTTAATCTTGTATTGACGTTGGACTTTTGCGCAGAGTCTGGAGTCTTATCCTCCAGTCACGTTCAAAGATGAAGTCAAGAGGTCTGCTGGTTCTCACATCGCTGCTGCCCTTTGCTGGCAGTGACATCTGACACTTTTTGGCCTAGTACAGTGGTCTCCAAACTGTGGATCTCCAGACAGTGCAAAACTACAAGTGTGAATGGAGCAGAGTTGCCCTTGCTCTATACACTGTTATAGGAATAATCGCAATAGCATAGCTTAATCACTGTCAGTCCTATAGCAATGAATGTAGCAATTGCACCACCACGCGATTTACAAGGGGCACTCCGGGTCCGCTGTTGTAGAGATTTCAGGGTCTTGAAACACAAATTCAGGTAACAATTGCCTGGGGTAGCCAGGATATACTGGGTGGTGTACTTATGCAACAGCTGGAGAGCCACAAGTTGGAGACCACTAGATCGGGAAGCCGTAAAGAACGTGAGAGTCAAAAGGAAATCAGCAGATCTGTGAAGTCAGCTTTTGATGTGACTAGAGTGTTAGATAGTGGTCTCCAAACTTTGGACCTCTAGCTGTTGCAAAACTACAAAATTCCCAGCATGCCCGAACAGCCAGTGGCTGTCCAGGCAAGCTGGGAGTTGTAGCTTTGCAGGGTCTGCATATCCACAGTTTGAAGACCATTGGTCTAGGAAGAAAATAGTTATGGTTGCAGTCTGTCAAATAATGTCATTTAATAGAAGAATGCTAAACTGTATGAGTAGGTGAGGGAAGCAGGACACAGGCTCAATGTATGAAAGGGTGGGGGAAGCAGGACTCAGGCTCATTATATGAGTGGTTGAGGGAAGCAGGACTCACAGGCTCACTGTATGAGTAGGTGAGGGAAGCAGGACACAGGCTCACTGTATGAGTAGGTGAGGGAAGAGGACTCACAGGCTCACTGTATGAGTAGGTGAGGGAAGCAGGACTCAGGCTCATTATATGAGTGGTTGAGGGAAGCAGGACTCACAGGCTCACTGTATGAGTGGTTGAGGGAAGCAGGACTCACAGGCTCACTGTATGAGTAGGTGAGGGAAGCAGGACACAGGCTCACTGTATGAGTAGGTGAGGGAAGAGGACCCACAGGCTCACTGTATGAGTAGGTGAGGGAAGCAGGACTCAGGCTCATTATATGAGTGGTTGAGGGAAGCAGGACTCACAGGCTCACTGTATGAGTGGTTGAGGGAAGCAGGACTCACAGGCTCACTGTATGAGTAGGTGAGGGAAGCAGGACACAGGCTCACTGTATGAGTAGGTGAGGGAAGAGGACTCACAGGCTCACTGTATGAGTAGGTGAGGGAAGAGGACTCACAGGCTCACTGTATGAGTAGGTGAGGGAAGCAGGACTCAGGCTCATTATATGAGTGGTTGAGGGAAGCAGGACTCACAGGCTCACTGTATGAGTGGTTGAGGGAAGCAGGACTCACAGGCTCACTGTATGAGTAGGTGAGGGAAGCAGGACACAGGCTCACTGTATGAGTAGGTGAGGGAAGAGGACTCACAGGCTCACTGTATGAGTAGGTCGGGGAAGAGGACTCACAGGCTCACTGTATGAGTAGGTGAGGGAAGAGGACTCACAGGCTCACTGTATGAGTAGGTGAGGGAAGCAGGACTCAGGCTCATTATATGAGTGGTTGAGGGAAGCAGGACTCACAGGCTCAGTGTATGAGTAGGCAAGGGAAGCAGGACTTACAGACTCACTGTATTAAGTTGGGGGAAGCAGCACTCACAGGAACACTGTATAAGTAGGTGAGAGAAGAAGGACTCACAAGCTCACTGTATGAGTAGGTGGGGGAAGCAGCACTCACAAGAACACAGTAGGCGAGAGAAGCCGGACTCTCACACTCACTGTATGAGTTGTGGAGAAAGCAGGACTCACAGGCTCACTAAACCATTGGGCCAAGAGGCAGGACTCACAGGCTCACTGTATAAGTAGGTGAGGGAAGCAGCACTCAGGCTCACTTTATGAGTAGGTGGGGAAGCAGGACTCACAGGCTCACTGTATCAATAGGGAGAGAAAGCAGGCCTCCATTAGTCCTGGGTGCATTTACATAAACATTTTGAATCAAACCATGGAAACTTCTATATCGTAGAGCTTAGTGTATCCCCCTCTATCCTTATCTGCTCTCGGACACTTTAAATAGAAGAGGTAGATTTTATTTCAGCAGAGTTTTAGAAACCATTTAAATGTAATATTCTCTAGATGAAGAAATAGAGCTCCTCCTTACTGATCAACCGAAAGCAATAGTTACTTTTGACATGTTGCTGAGACCCCCAGTCACTAGTTTCAGCCGTTTATAGCACACAGCAGTCTCGGCGCTCAGTGCAGGAGATGGGCTTCATATAACGGAGCTGTCTCCTGAAATGATTCAGATCGCGCACTGAGCCAGGGAGTGAAGTACACAACTATGCACTTCACTTGGCTATAACCTACCATCAACATATCATTCAACTCTGAATTAAAAAAAAAAAACTTACTAGTCACATGTTTAAAGTCACAGCCTTTTATCTGTGCCAATGTGACACTAAAACACGTTAACCTATTGATAAATGAAGCTGTACAGTTTGGTGATCTGGTGCTAAACTTACTATTCCTTTTTATTTAAATGGAGACTGTGTGTACAGCTGTAATACAGATAAGCAGCAGCACCACTCCTACCTTGACATACAAAGTATCAAATGTCCAGTCAGGTAGAATTCCGCTCTTATCACAATCCTTCCAATACAGACGGCGGAGAATGATTGCGGCCGTCTCTCTTCTAATGCATTAATTGGCTCTGCCCAGGGTTTATTCTGTCTCCATTTGGGGGATTTTGTCTCTCATCCCATCCGGGAATGAAATATTGATGAAAATAGGCAAGAAAAAAAAAAAGCTGCCACCAGCAAGAAATAATATTCCTGAATATAATAATGCTCCATTTCAAAAGTAATGCATTTAAATTTATATCAAATGCCTTCGAAACGGCCTCAAACGCCAATCCCAATAAGGCAGGATTATAGGATCGAGGTAACTGTTCCTGTCAATTACCAAGACTTGATTTTCAATTTATATTCAAAAGAGGGTTTTTTGTTCCATACACGGGGAAAACGTCTCAATTCCAGGTAAGTTTCAATTACGGAGGATTTCTAGTGACAGGCAATAAACAAATAGATTTATAGGCAGAGACCCGGTTCCTCCTCGCCCGCCACCATCCCATCCCAGTCGTTCATGGATGACAGGAAAAGCCAGCCGTGGAGATTGAGTCGCTGAATATTAATAAATGCACTGGACCTTATTTGTGATAACACCCTCTACGGATTATGCTGCACTTCGGTTACCTTGACCCAAAATACCTTAAAAGTAACAACTTTACAAGGGTTTTTCAATTTAATATATGATCTATTGCAAGGATATTCCATTCATTTTTGTTCCCCTGGGATCTGACTTCAGGGACCTTCACTGATCAGGAGAACGAATAGGATGCAGCGCTGCCTCCCCTCAAGTTTACACATTAGGGAAAACCGGTGAAAAGGACGCAACGCTAAACCAGTGCTGCAGACATTTCTCATGATCGGTAGGGGTCCTCTGGGTTAGACCCACTGAGTATAAAATAATGGACTATCTTACCAAAACGCAATCATTTTATGAGATAGGAAATCACTTTAACATGTCAAAATGACTAGGACATGGAGGATGCTACTGGTTGGCATCCAAGATCTAGACTATGGGCGTCAGACAGGCAGCAATTGTACTTCACATAATCTCCTAAATGTTAAACAGGGTGTCCCTAAAGTTTTACACATAGGAAATATCCCTAACTACCTTTTGGTTTGTGGTGGGACCAATGATGATCATTTAATTGGTGAGAGATACCTAACCCTGTTAAGAGACCAGTTAATGTCCCAAATTGAAAGGGTAGGTGAAGGTGTCCCTAAGTGGTTCCAACACGATGGAGCCCATGCCCATTATGCCTCAGTGGTAAGATATTAGCAGGATGACAATTTCTCTAACAAGCTTGGAAGACATCAAGTGGAATAGTCTCCTCGCTCATCAAACCTTAGCCCCTTGATGTCTTTTCTGGGTAATTGTTACATACATACCTTTTCCCAGCTGCAGCAGCAACTCCGCCTGCTGGCTGACCAATCAGGTGGTGGTAGCGCTGGGCAAATAAGCTCGGCACTGTCGCTTACACCTACTGGAGGTGGGATATTTAAACTCAGCTGCTGCACTGTCTGTGATAGAGGTTCCTCCCATGGACAGCATTTCATGTGCCTGATTAATGTTCTGACCTTCTGTTACCTGACATTGGCCCTCATTTACTATTCTAAACCCGACCTCTTTTGTCGGGTTTTTTTGTCGCACCTTTGTCTGCGCCATGTCGCAGACATCGTGCGCCAGTCTGCGACACCATGCGACATTTTTTCCCGACGGACCCGATGTGGATTCTCCCAAACCCGAAAAAGGGGCGTTACACGACATTTCGGAGCTTTCCCACTTATTTATTAAGGTTTCCAACCCGAATTTGTTGTATTGTTGTGGATTTTTTCCCGACAGCTCAGAGGAGTTGGAAACCAAAACCAACAAAACCCACGTGCGACAAACAGGATGCGACATAATAATAAATACCAGGGGAAAAAAGCAGTCGGGTAAGAAAGCAACATAGACTTACAACCCGATTTTCTTAGTAAATGAGGGCCATTGTCTTTACCTTTTGATTTTGTACTATCCCGCTGTCTATGTTTGACCCATTGCTTGTCCTTGACCTGGTTTGTCTTACTATTCTGACGACCCTGCACTTAGCGCAAGGACCGTTGTCCAGTTGAGGGGCCGGCAATTTATGGCCAATTGTCCAAGTAAGTAGAGACCGTGGTTGGGGCAAAGGCCAGGCTGCACTGTTCCCCACTCCGAACGTGGCAGGTGTGCTAAAGGAGCAGGTGTACTCAATGAAAAATCACAAATATGAATACACTGAAGTATCATGAATGAATGTACTCAAATGTGACAGACATATGGGTTCATGTGAGTCTTGTAAAGCGCATGGAACTTGGCATCACAAATGGTGAAAATCACATTAACCCCTTCTCGACATATGACGTAGCGGTACGCCATGGGTCGGATAACAGGAATATGATGCGGGCCCGCGGGTCGGGTCTGTGTCATAACCGGCAGATCCCCACTGCTATCAGCAGCTGACACCTGCCAGTAGTGACTGACATCGGAGCTGGCTCTGATTTACATAATTGAAATGGTTAAATGCAGTGATAAATAGCGATCACAGAATTTAAACATTAAATGCCAATAATCCCTGTGGTATAGGGGACCCATCTGCAGCTCCACGATGTAATTGCGGACTGCAGGTGGGTTGTCGGGGAAGAACGTGGACTTACCAGTCTTTCCCAATGCTCCGTGGATCGGCGATTGGTTAAGGCTGCCTTCGGCAGCTCTTAGCAATCGAGCACCGAAAACATGGAACAATGTAATGCAATAGCATTAGATTGATCTACGTAAGCCATCTAATCTATGCAAGCCATTCCTAGGTGGGCCAAAAAATTTGTAAAAATAAATAAAAAAAAGTTAAAGTTTAAAAAATAATTAAATATCCACTCCCTAATAAAAGTTCAAATCACCAAGCCAAAATTGCAGATTTTTGGTCAAATCATGTCCCAGAAAAAACGTAATAAAAAGTTATCAATAATCATAAATACGTAAAAGTGGTACTGTTAAAAACTACAGTTCAAGGTTCAAAAAACAGCTCTGCAGGAAAAAAAAAAAAGTTATAGGGGTCAGAACAGGGCAATAAACAAACTTTTTATTTTTTCAAAGTTTTCAATTAGTCAGTATTATTGGAATTGTACTGACTAATAGAATAAAGGCAGCATGTCAGATTTATCTTATTGTGAACCCTGAAAAAATTATTGCCCCACAAATTCCTTATTGAACAATTCCATGGCTCCGTAATACATTATATGATAGAGCTTCTTATTTGTAGGACAAGTTGTACTTTTCATTGGCACACTTAACCGAACACAACTTTGTCAGTGGTAAAATAAAAAAAGTTATGGGCCTTAGAATGTGAGGAACAAAAAAATGTGAGCCAAAAAAAAAAGATTATAATAAATCACTGGATCATATAGGGGTTGAAGATGTTAATGTTGTTGAATAGTGTATTGAAAATATGCATTTTGCCTGTGTGTCCTGACTTTAGCACACCCTGGTAGTGCAGATCATGCAGCATTAAGATAATGACAAATCTTGTTAAAGGGGAATTTTCTGATTAGATCAAGCTGCTGATGTTCTCACATGGTAGGACACATTACATTGTTACACATTAACTTCATTGAGTGCAGAGTCATATATCCCTGTAATGATAACAGTGCTGGCATCTTAGCCCAGTAATAAGAGCTGATCTAAAGGCTTCCAGCAGACCAATGGACCTGCCGCAAGAAAAAGAAGCCTCCTGCCTATGATGCCTTGCAGCATGTACAAATACTTTATATTCTCCCTGTGCCTTATTGACGTCATTTACTTAAGGATCGTGCGTGTCTAATGTGGATATAAGTATGGGGTAGAGATCACTGGACCAGGTCAGAGAAGAGTCCTCCAGGGAGTGACAGAGTGGAGTGTACAGACTCCACAATGATCAGCCTTCACTCCTACCTGTAGAGGTCTCTGTGCTTGGCTGACATCCCTGCAGTTTTTGTTTCCATCTTGGGACTCTTCACTTTAGGAGAGGTAGCAGCATCTTTTCTAGAACCTGAAAGAAACAAGTAGAAAAGATTTGAGATAAAACACTGAAGATAACTGCAAATTCTGCAAAAATATGCAACCTATAGTTAATACAAGAATATAACTACCCTAATACTGCCTCCAATGTACAAGAATACAACTACTGTAATACTGCACTTATGTACAAGAATATAACTACTATAACCCTGCCTCGATACCATAAATACAGCCCCATATGTACAAGAATATAAGTACTATAAAATACTGCCTACTATGTACAAGATTACTACTATAAAACTGCCACATATGTACAAAAACATAACTACTATAATACTGTCTCCTATGTAAAAGACTAAAACTACTATCATACTGTTTCCTATGTACTATACTATAACTACCATACTGCCTCCTATGTACAAGAATATAACTACTATAATACTACCCTCTATATACAAGAATATAACTACTATAATACTGCTCCTATATACAAGAATATAGCTACTATAATACTGTCCCCTATGTACAAGAATATAACTACTATAATACTGCTCCTATGTACAAGAATATAACTACTATAATACTGCTCCTATGTACAAGAATATAACTACTATAACACTGCCCCCTATGTACAAGAATATAACTACTATAATACTGCTCCTATGTACAAGAATATAACTACTATAATACTGCCTTATATGTACAAGAACATAAGTACTATAAGTCCATGAAGAGAAAAAGAAAAGAATTTCACACGCACTCACTATAGTTGCATGCAGAGGTAATTTATTTTCAAATCATAAGGGTGGCCCAACAGGTATAGTGAACAAAAGCTTCCTCCTCCAAATGCACCGTGGGATGAAATGGCGCTGAGACCAGGATAAGGTAAGGGATTTTTATTACCCACAATGCAACACGTTTCAGGGAGAAACCGCTTCCTCAGGCATTTTGCGGAGAATCTGCTTCCTCAGGATGCCTGAGGAAGCGGATTCTCTGCGAAGCGCGTGGCGGCAACCCTGTCATCAGACCCGAAGCGGATGTTCGCTCCGGGGCCTGATGAGAGCTGGGTGCTGCGTGTGAGATCGCGGGGGTCCCCAGCGGCGGGACCCTACGCGATCAGGCAACTTATCCCCTATCCTTTAGATAGGGGATAAGTTGTCAGCACGATAGCACCCCTTTAACTTATCCTGGTCTCAGCGCCCTTTCATCCTGCTGTGTGCTTGGAAGAGGAAGCTTTTGTTCATATTGTCTGCTGGCGATGAGTGGCTGCAGAGACCCTTGATTTCTTCACACGCTATCCCATTGTTGTACTTGGTCTCCAGTACAACCACCTATGGTAAAGGCAGTTCACACCTAGCGTTACCATTTGACCTCCAGGCAATACACTATGAAGCGCTTCCTGTTTTTTATCTTTCTAGCCAACAGGTATAGGACTTCTTCTCTTCTTCCTCTCTCTCCCCCTTCCCCTTTTCCTTTGCTTTTTTCAAGAATGGTCTCCCATTATGTATAGGATTTTCAATGACCTATGCCTATGTGTTTGTGATCACCTTATTTGCATATGTTACGTCAGCAGTACTGGGTTTTGAAATTCCTGCCCCTTCCTCCCAGCTGCCATGATCAAGCAGGAGAAAGCGCCTCAAGGCGCAAAACTAGTTGCTTGTGTTTTTTCTCCTCCACGTCCTATACCTGTTGGGTCACCCATATGATCTGAAAATAAATTACCTCTGCATGCAACTACATTGGGTGAGTGCGGAATTCTTTTCCTTTTACTCTTCATGGACTTTCATACTAGTCTTTTGTACTGCCCGAACCCCCAGGTTTTGCTACACTGCGGTTACTTCTGAAAGCCAGAGTAATTTTTCAACTTCAGCTGCCACATGCTTTAAGATACACATCAACAGTGCCACTCGTCTTTCCAATTTTTACATAACTACTATCTACTACAATACTGCACCTATGTACAAGAATATAACTACTATAATACTGCCTCCTATGTACAAGAATATAACTACTGTAATTTCGCCTCTTATATACAAGAATATAACTACTATAATACTGCTCCTATATACAAGAATATAACTACTATAATACTGCACCTATGTACAAGAATATAACTACTATAATACTGCCTCCTATGTACAAGAATATAACTACTGTAATTTCGCCTCTTATGTACAAGAATATAACTACTATAATACTGCTCCTATATACAAGAATATAACTACTATAATACTGCACCTATGTACAAGAATATAACTACTATAATATTGCACCTATGTACAAGAATATAACTACTATAATACTGCTCCTATGTACAAGAATATAACTACTATAATACTGCTCCTATGTACAAGAATATAACTACTATAATACTGCTCCTATGTACAAGAATATAACTACTATAATACTGCTCCTATGTACAAGAATATAACTACTATAATACTGCTCCTATATACAAGAATATAACTACTATAATACTGCTCCTAAGTACAATAATAAAACTACAATAATACTGCTCCTAAGTACAATAATAAAACTACAATAATACTGCTCCTCATTACTACAAATGTATTGCCCATTCTAAACAGTTCTGAGTGACATAAGTAGGAGCAGGGAGCGTAGGGTACTTCTTGTCAGCCTGGAACAAATTGCATTAACCTGTACTACACATGATCTGCCCCTCCGCCCAACAAGGCTGAAAAACAGGGAGCTAAATAATGATATTAATCTATCTATATGATATAGATAGAAAGAGAGAGAGAGAAGGCAGCCTACAGCTGTAGTGTTACTTTAAGAAGGTCATTCTGACATTGCCGTAGTGTTTGGCCTCTGAGGTATTACCCGCGGTCCGGCTGGTTTACATTGCGGTATAATGCTCCGTTTATCGCGCTGCTAAGTATTCTCATTAATACAGTGAATTCTGCTCCGGGGAAAAGCGACTGGGTATAAATACAGCTCAGAAAGTTTACAGGCAGAAAGCGCAATCTTCCAGGAGGCATTGATTGGCGCTGCCTCATCCCAGACTGAAGAGCCGGATAATGACTGTGCGAATTCGATGAGCACGACACAAAGCGCCGAAATGTCAGTGGACTATACAGCCCCGGTAATAGGGCCTGAACCCCTGTTAGTCAAAACTGATTTGGCTTCAAATTAGAAATTGATTTTTGCTGGACACCAGTCGTCTGCAGGCTCCGAGCTTTTGTTGCTGTGCAGTGAAAGGGATTAACCTCGCCTGCTGTTTCGGGTTCAACCTGGCGGCACTATTTGGAGCCGGAGGGAGAAAAAAAAATAACTTCTTTTAATGCAAGGACGACCTGGCCAGGAGTCGCGGCATATTTCTTTACTTCCAGATCAAATCTTTGCAATTTCTTGATTTTTTTTTGTATGTATAGTGTTTATTTGTATGGCGGCAGCAACAAAAAGGTGCCTAAAGAATAGCGCAAAAAAAAAAAAAAAAAAACAACTTTTAAAAGGAGTGGTAGGATTTAGAAAAGTGATGGCATAACACACGGTCTCCCAACAGGGTGCCTCCAGCTGTTGCAAAACTACAACTCCCAGCATGTCCAGACAGCCTTTGGCTTACATAAGTGATTGCTCAGGGCAGTGTTTCCCAACCAGGGTGCCTCCAGCTGTTGCAAAACTATAACTCTCAGCATACCTGGACAAATGTTGGCTGTCCGGGCATGCTGATTGGGAAATACTGCCCTAAACAATCACTTAAGTAAGCCTTTGGCTATCCGGGAATGCTGGGAATTGTAGTTTTGCAACAGATGGAGACACCTGGTTGGGAAACACTGGCATAACCCTAGGATACCCCATTTTCTATTTCTGTAATCTGACTTTGAATAATCCGGAAAATGATGCTTTGTAATATTTTATTTTGGGTTCTTTATTTCTAAGGTTGGGTTCACATGTAGTATTTTGGACAGTGATTTAAGCCAAAATACGGAGTTCAAAACACATAAAAAAAACAAAAACAAAAAAAACTAGTTCTGGTGAACCCAGGGTATAATCTTACGATGAAAGCGCTGCACATAGGAAAAAAAAAACCTGCGAACATGCACTATTTTGCATTGCATGCAGGCATAGCTTTGTTTGCACGTGGTAGCTACGCTTGGAGTCTGCCAAATTATACTGCACATTGATTTCAGTGGGATTCCAAAATCCCATTCAGACAGCAAAATTTCCACTTTCCGCAAAAATATAAGATTTGTTTTATATTTTTGCAGAATCCCATTCAAGTCAATGAGGCTTTAATTTCGGTAGAATTCTGTGTTCTGAGAACACAGAAATTCCGACAGAATTCTGCAGTTCCATTCAGCATGCTTTGCTGAACAGAATTTGTGCGGAATTACAGAAATTTTGCCGTGTGATGATAGCCTTATAAGGGAGTTTTGATAGGGGTATTACAGTGCTTCAAGTATTACAATCATTCGACAAAATGTTTGATTGGTGCCCAGAGATCCATTGCATATTTAAAATCCATAAAATCAGAAAATATTTGCAAGCCAGCTTTCTCTCTGAGAGCAGCCCCCAGCCTAATGAGAGAGAAGTTCAGTGTGTGATTGATTAAGGCTGCACACACCTCCCAGCACTAAAGGGAGCATGACTCATCAGTGCATGGTAGAAACCACATGGTCTGTGTCTCTCAGGAGGGTGGAGGCCGCTTTCAGAGAGGGATTTGGACAGAGTGAGTGGATGGCTGGATGATGTCACTCCCTGCATGTAAGTGACAACCAAAGAGGGAAAACTGCTCCATATAGCTAGTGAATAATATTTAGACAATTAAATAGGTTAATAGGAGGGGAAAGGAATGGCTATGGGTTTAGTACGCTGGAGTAGCCCTTTAATAAATATACAAATCATATGTTCAATGCTGATGTGACAAGTTCACCACAAGGCCACAGGACTCAGAAGCGCAATTGATAAAATATATAAAAATATTTAAACATTGGTTGCTGTGAATTTGCATAGCTTAATTGGCAGCGGGTAAAGGAATGTCACTGTAGGAAGACAAGGATCCCAGAGCAAAATGTTGGAAAATTTCTCCTCATCTCCTGCTTCTTGGTTTGTGAAATCCCATATTTCCACTGCAGTTCTGTGTTGGGAACTAGTGCCAGATTTTCAGACTTTCCAAATTATTAGAAGCCATGTTCAATGTATTCTTCTATGACTATTCAATAATTCATACATAATTGATAATCCTCATTCTAATCTAAATCCTACTGTTTTACAATGAAGTGGCCTCCTACCTTTGTTGAAAGTGGACCGTGGCCGCACATCTGAACAGTCTTCCTGGTCCTCACCATCTAATCCGGAAGTTCTTCCTTCTAAAACATTTTTGCCAGGACTTTGTGGTTTTCTTCTACTCTTACTGGATGGAGGGGTCAGGATAACTGGGCTGCAAGGAACAAGACAAACTATTCAGTAATTAAATAGAACGGATTGGACTATGACAAGGATCCTAGTCTGCTTCACCCAGAATCATGATATTAACCCACCTGAGGACTGAGGTATAATAGTTTACGTGTTATCCAGGCCTTGTCAACCTATCATATGGCCAGCACTACCATGAAAGACCTTACACTTCACACCGGCATAGTTGTGTAGGAGAGCGAGAAACCAGGGGTAGTGGAGTAGTTGGCAGGACAGTACCCTAAGAACAAGCAATGACCCCACAGATCAGATTATTGGAAACAACGCCTACTAAAGATCCCATTGTTCATTTTTTTTATCGCTATTCATAAGTATTTTCAACCGAATATCCTGAGTGATATCTGAAGGGTTCAAGGAGCTGAGCAATTCTGTAAAATTGAGAAAAAAACAAAGCGCCTCAGAGGGTGGTGCACAAGAAACCCAGGTGAGTGCGTCCAACCAGAGGTAAGGTTGCTGTGAATGGAACACTTACAATAAGCTCCCATGTGGTAATGTGGCAAAAACCCATCAAACAATTGCTTGTCAATTTCAGACCACACAGTGCACATATGCAAATAAAGTACCTGTGCACTTCTTTGTCCTCCTAGTCAATATTCCCTCGTCCATCCAATTGCCACCAATATACATATATATATGTAGCCACATAAAAAAAAAAAAAATCAAAAGGGGCAGGAGTTTCAGTGCACTGCACGAACAACAAAGTACACAATCTGGTGGCTGGTGGGTGTTGAGGTGCAGAGAGGCACTACACAATGTATGTGACTGTGCTCGTGCGCAAAAAGGCCACGGTGGAAGCTTCTCTGTATCATATCTCCTCTGTATGGTGAGATCATGGCTTCTCTCTATATCATATCTCCTCTGTATGGTGGATCATGGCTTCTCTCTATATCATATCTCCTCTGTATAGTGGGATCATGGCTTCTCTCTATATCATATCTCCTCTGTATGGTGGATCATGGCTTCTCTCTATATCATATCTCCTCTGTATGGTGGGATCATGGCTTCTCTCTATATCATATATCCTCTGTATAGTGGGATCATGGCTTCTCTCTATATCATATTTCCTCTGTATAGTGGGATCATGGCTTCTCTCTATATCATATCTCCTCTGTATAGTGGGATCATGGCTTCTCTCTATATCATATCTCCTCTGTATGGTGGATCATGGCTTCTCTCTATATCATATCTCCTCTGTATGGTGGATCATGGCTTCTCTCTATATCATATCTCCTCTGTATAGTGGGATCATGGCTTCTCTCTATATCATATCTCCTCTGTATAGTGGGATCATGGCTTCTCTCTAGATCATATCTCCTCTGTATAGTGGGATCATGGCTTCTCTCTATATCATATCTCCTCTGTAAAGTGGGATCATATCTCCTCTCTATATCATATCTCCTCTGTATGGTGGATCATGGCTTCTCTCTATATCATATCTCCTCTGTATAGTGTGATCATGGCTTCTGTCTATATGATATCTCCTCACTATATCATATCTCCTCTGTATAGTGGATCATGGCTTCTCTCTATATCATATCTCCTCTGTATAGTGGGATCATGGCTTCTCTATATCATATCTTCTCTGTATAGTGGATCATGGCTTCTCTCTATATCATATCTCCTCTGTATAGTGGGATCATGGCTTCTCTCTATATCATATCTCCTCTGTATGGTGGATCATGGCTTCTCTCTATATCATATCTCCTCTGTATAGTGGGATCATGGCTTCTCTATATCATATCTCCTCTGTATAGTGGGATCATGGCTTCTCTCTATATCATATCTCCTCTGTATAGTGGGATCATGGCTTCTCTCTAGATCATATGTCCTCTGTATGGTGGATCATGGCTTCTCTCTAGATCATATGTCCTCTGTATAGTGGGATCATGGCTTCTCTCTAGATCATATCTCCTCTGTATAGTGGGATCATATCTCCTCTCTATATCATATCTCCTCTGTATGGTGGATCATGGCTTCTCTCTATATCATATCTCCTCTGTATAGTGGGATCATGGCTTCTCTCTAGATCATATGTCCTCTGTATAGTGGGATCATGGCTTCTCTCTAGATCATATCTCCTCTGTATAGTGGGATCATATCTCCTCTCTATATCATATCTCCTCTGTATGGTGGATCATGGCTTCTCTATATCATATCTCCTCTGTATAGTGGGATCATGGCTTCTCTATATCATATCTCCTCTGTATAGTGGGATCATGGCTTCTCTCTATATCATATCTCCTCTGTATAGTGGGATCATGGCTTCTCTATATCATATCTCCTCTGTATAGTGGGATCATGGCTTCTCTATATCATATCTCCTCTGTATAGTGGGATCATGGCTTCTCTCTATATCATATCTCCTCTGTATAGTGGGATCATGGCTTCTCTCTATATCATATCTCCTCTGTATAGTGGGATCATGGCTTCTCTCTAGATCATATGTCCTCTGTATAGTGGGATCATGGCTTCTCTCTAGATCATATCTCCTCTGTATAGTGGGATCATATCTCCTCTCTATATCATATCTCCTCTGTATGGTGGATCATGGCTTCTCTATATCATATCTCCTCTGTATAGTGGGATCATGGCTTCTCTATATCATATCTCCTCTGTATAGTGGGATCATGGCTTCTCTATATCATATCTCCTCTGTATAGTGGGATCATGGCTTCTCTCTATATCATATCTCCTCTGTATAGTGGGATCATGGCTTCTCTCTATATCATATCTCCTCTGTATAGTGGGATCATGGCTTCTCTATATCATATCTCCTCTGTATAGTGGGATCATGGCTTCTCTCTATATCATATCTCCTCTGTATAGTGGGATCATGGCTTCTCTCTATATCATATCTCCTCTGTATAGTGGGATCATGGCTTCTCTCTATATCATATCTCCTCTGTATAGTGGGATCATGGCTTCTCTCTATACCATATCTCCTCTGTATAGTGGGATCATGGCTTCTCTCTATATCATATGTCCTCTGTATGGTGGATCATGGCTTCTCTCTATATCATATCTCCTCTGTATAGTGGACCATGGCTTCTCTCTATATCATATCTCCTCTGTATAGTGGGATCATGGCTTCTCTCTATATCATATCTCCTCTGTATAGTGGGATCATGGCTTCTCTCTATATCATATCTCCTCTGTATAGTGGGATCATGGCTTCTCTCTATATCATATCTCCTCTGTATAGTGGGATCATGGCTTCTCTCTATATCATATCTCCTCTGTATAGTGGGATCATGGCTTCTCTCTATATCATATCTCCTCTGTATAGTGGGATCATGGCTTCTCTCTATATCATATCTCCTCTGTATAGTGGGATCATGGCTTCTCTCTAGATCATATGTCCTCTGTATAGTGGGATCATGGCTTCTCTCTAGATCATATCTCCTCTGTATAGTGGGATCATATCTCCTCTCTATATCATATCTCCTCTGTATGGTGGATCATGGCTTCTCTATATCATATCTCCTCTGTATAGTGGGATCATGGCTTCTCTATATCATATCTCCTCTGTATAGTGGGATCATGGCTTCTCTATATCATATCTCCTCTGTATAGTGGGATCATGGCTTCTCTCTATATCATATCTCCTCTGTATAGTGGGATCATGGCTTCTCTCTATATCATATCTCCTCTGTATAGTGGGATCATGGCTTCTCTATATCATATCTCCTCTGTATAGTGGGATCATGGCTTCTCTCTATATCATATCTCCTCTGTATAGTGGGATCATGGCTTCTCTCTATATCATATCTCCTCTGTATAGTGGGATCATGGCTTCTCTCTATATCATATCTCCTCTGTATAGTGGGATCATGGCTTCTCTCTATACCATATCTCCTCTGTATAGTGGGATCATGGCTTCTCTCTATATCATATGTCCTCTGTATGGTGGATCATGGCTTCTCTCTATATCATATCTCCTCTGTATAGTGGACCATGGCTTCTCTCTATATCATATCTCCTCTGTATAGTGGGATCATGGCTTCTCTCTATATCATATCTCCTCTGTATAGTGGGATCATGGCTTCTCTCTATATGATATCTCCTCTGTATAGTGGGATCATGGCTTCTCTCTATATGATATCTCCTCTGTATAGTGGGATCATGGCTTCTCTCTATATCATATCTCCTCTGTATAGTGGGATCATGGCTTCTCTATATCATATCTCCTCTGTATAGTGGGATCATGGCTTCTCTCTATATCATATCTCCTCTGTATAGTGGGATCATGGCTTCTCTCTATACCATATCTCCTCTGTATAGTGGGATCATGGCTTCTCTCTATATCATATGTCCTCTGTATGGTGGATCATGGCTTCTCTCTATATCATATCTCCTCTGTATAGTGGACCATGGCTTCTCTCTATATCATATCTCCTCTGTATAGTGGGATCATGGCTTCTCTCTATATCATATCTCCTCTGTATAGTGGGATCTTGGCTTCTCTCTATATCATATCTCCTCTGTATAGTGGGATCATGGCTTCTCTCTATATGATATCTCCTCTGTATAGTGGGATCATGGCTTCTCTCTATATCATATCTCCTCTGTATAGTGGGATCATGGCTTCTCTCTATATCATATCTCCTCTGTAAAGTGGGATCATATCTCCTCTCTATATCATATCTCCTCTGTATGGTGGATCATGGCTTCTCTCTATATCATATCTCCTCTGTATAGTGTGATCATGGCTTCTGTCTATATGATATCTCCTCACTATATCATATCTCCTCTGTATAGTGGATCATGGCTTCTCTCTATATCATATCTCCTCTGTATAGTGGGATCATGGCTTCTCTATATCATATCTTCTCTGTATAGTGGATCATGGCTTCTCTCTATATCATATCTCCTCTGTATAGTGGGATCATGGCTTCTCTCTATATCATATCTCCTCTGTATGGTGGATCATGGCTTCTCTCTATATCATATCTCCTCTGTATAGTGGGATCATGGCTTCTCTATATCATATCTCCTCTGTATAGTGGGATCATGGCTTCTCTCTAGATCATATGTCCTCTGTATAGTGGGATCATGGCTTCTCTCTAGATCATATCTCCTCTGTATAGTGGGATCATATCTCCTCTCTATATCATATCTCCTCTGTATGGTGGATCATGGCTTCTCTCTATATCATATCTCCTCTGTATAGTGGGATCATGGCTTCTCTCTATATCATATCTCCTCTGTATAGTGGGATCATGGCTTCTCTATATCATATCTCCTCTGTATAGTGGGATCATGGCTTCTCTATATCATATCTCCTCTGTATAGTGGGATCATGGCTTCTCTATATCATATCTCCTCTGTATAGTGGGATCATGGCTTCTCTCTATATCATATCTCCTCTGTATAGTGGGATCATGGCTTCTCTCTATATCATATCTCCTCTGTATAGTGGGATCATGGCTTCTCTATATCATATCTCCTCTGTATAGTGGGATCATGGCTTCTCTCTATATCATATCTCCTCTGTATAGTGGGATCATGGCTTCTCTCTATATCATATCTCCTCTGTATAGTGGGATCATGGCTTCTCTCTATATCATATCTCCTCTGTATAGTGGGATCATGGCTTCTCTCTATACCATATCTCCTCTGTATAGTGGGATCATGGCTTCTCTCTATATCATATGTCCTCTGTATGGTGGATCATGGCTTCTCTCTATATCATATCTCCTCTGTATAGTGGACCATGGCTTCTCTCTATATCATATCTCCTCTGTATAGTGGATCATGGCTTCTCTCTATATCATATCTCCTCTGTATAGTGGGATCATGGCTTCTCTCTATATCATATCTCCTCTGTATAGTGGGATCATGGCTTCTCTCTATATGATATCTCCTCTGTATAGTGGGATCATGGCTTCTCTCTATATCATATCTCCTCTGTATAGTGGGATCATGGCTTCTCTCTAGATCATATCTCCTCTGTATAGTGGGATCATGGCTTCTCTCTATATGATATCTCCTCTGTATAGTGGGATCATGGCTTCTCTCTATATCATATCTCCTCTGTATGGTGGATCATGGCTTCTCTCTATATCATATCTCCTCTGTATAGTGGGATCATGGCTTCTCTATATCATATCTCCTCTGTATAGTGGGATCATGGCTTCTCTCTATATGATATCTCCTCTGTATAGTGGGATCATGGCTTCTCTCTATATCATATCTCCTCTGTATGGTGGATCATGGCTTCTCTCTATATCATATCTCCTCTGTATAGTGGGATCATGGCTTCTCTCTAGATCATATCTCCTCTGTATAGTGGGATCATGGCTTCTTTCTATATCATATCTCCTCACTATATCCTATCTCCTCTGTATAGTGGGATCATGGCTTCTCTCTATATCATATCTCCTCTGTATAGTGGGATCATAGCTTCTCTCTATATCATATCTCCTCTGTATAGTGGGATCATAGCTTCTCTCTATATCATATCTCCTCTGTATAGTGGGATCATGTTTTCTCTATATCATCTCTGTATAGTGGGATCATGGCTTCTCTCTAGATCATATCTCCTCTGTATAGTGGGATCATGGTTTCTCTCTATATCATATCTCCTCTGTATAGTGGGATCATGGCTTCTCTCTATATCATATATCCTCTGTATAGTGGGATCATGGCTTCTCTCTATATCATATCTCCTCTGTATAGTGGGATCATGGCTTCTCTCTATATCATATCTCCTCTGTATAGTGGGATCATGGCTTCTCTCTATATCATATCTCCTCTGTATAGTGGGATCATGGCTTCTCTCTATATCATATCTCCTCTGTATAGTGGGATCATAGCTTCTCTCTATATCATATCTCCTCTGTATAGTGGGATCATGGCTTCTCTCTATATCATATCTCCTCTGTATAGTGGGATCATGGCTTCTCTCTAGATCATATCTCCTCTGTATAGTGGGATCATGGTTTCTCTCTATATCATATCTCCTCTGTATAGTGGGATCATGGCTTCTCTCTATATCATATCTCCTCTGTATAGTGGGATCATGGCTTCTCTCTATATCATATCTCCTCTGTATGGTGGATCATGGCTTCTCTCTATATCATATCTCCTCTGTATGGTGGATCATGGCTTCTGTCTATATGATATCTCCTCTGTATAGTGGGATCATGGCTTCTCTCTATATCATATCTCCTGTATAGTGGGATCATGGCTACTCTCTGTATCATATCTCCTCTGTATAGTGGGATCATGGCTTCTCTCTATATCATATCTCCTCTGTATGGTGGATCATGGCTTCTCTCTATATCATCTCTGTATAGTGGGATCATGGCTTTTCTCTATATCATATCTCCTCTGTATAGTGGGATCATGGCTTCTCTCTATATCATATCTCCTCTGTATAGTGGGATCATGGCTTCTCTCTATATCATATCTCCTCTGTATAGTGGGATCATGGCTTCTCTCTATATCATATCTCCTCTGTATAGTGGGATCATGGCTTCTCTTTCTCTTCTATTTATCTCTGTAGCCTGTCTTCCCGCTCTCCTGGTGATCTCTGCATCTCCTCTCCTACTCACATTTTTGTATCGTACAGTGGCCCCTCAAGTTCCAATATTAATTGGTTCCAGGACGACCATTGTATGTTGAAACCATTGTATGTTTAGACCATAACTCTATGGAAACCTGGTAATTGGTTCCGATGCCACCAAAATATCATACAAAAATAGGAAAAAGTGAGGATGAAAGAAAAATAAGTAGATAACTAATATAGATGAAGCAAGTCCTTACATATAAAAGTAAGAAAGATCTGCTGGGAGCTGTAATCACTGTCTATGTAGAAGACAGGAGCTTCTTCAGGGTCCTGTACAGTACACGCAGTGTCCTAAAAAAGTTAAATGGAGCCTTCCTCACCTGGTGACCAAAGGAGCAGCTAACTCTGGCACAGGTAAAGAGTAGTAAAGAACATGTAATAGCTCCCTGTACTGTAGAGGGCGCTACCAGAAACCAGTCAGTGCATACACTTCAGTAATACAGGGGTTTTACCAGTAAAAAGACCATTCTGATTGGTCAAATTTTTCAACCATCGACATGTTTCACAGATCTGGACTGTCTGTAGCATTGTATGCCGAGTCTGGTTTCAAGTTACAATGGTTCAAAAAAGACCATTGTATGTTGAAACTATTGTACGTTGAGGCCATTGTAAGTTGAGGGATAACTGTATCGTCTCACGTATGCCTATATTCTGTATCATAATTCCTCTCTCTGGATCATCTCTTTTCTCTCTATTGCAGTGGTCTTCAAACTGCTGACCTCCAGCTGTTGCCAAACTACAACTCCCAGCATGTCCGGACAGCCGTTGGCTGTACGGACATGCTGGGAGTTGTAGTTTGGCAACAACTGGAGGTCCGCAGTTTGGAGACCACTGCTCTATCGTATCTCCTTTCCACAATCTCTGTATCGCCTCTCCCTAACGTATCTTCGCTCTCTCTTTATCACAGTACATTGTTCAGAAAGCTCATGTTTCGGGCAGGCATGTATACTATCTTACATATATATTACTCCAGTAGTCTACAATCAGACCCAGAATTCCTTCCTATTTACGACAGCACTGGAGAACAGATACGACGGCGAGGACGATGGCGGCAGATTGCTGGTATTTTTTTTCAGAATCTCCATAAAGCAGCTGAACGTTGCAGCAAAACACCTCCGACGTTGTGAATAATTTAGAAGCGGAGTTTGGTGCAATCTGAATTTTTCTTCAGGGATGGGGAAGTTAAATACCTTTAATTTGTTCTAATTATTTCAAATTTGCAAGTTAATTATGGCTGATCATTAAATAACAAAAAGGCCGGCGCTCTCCGCAGAGCTTTACCTTCCGCCCCTCGCATTACTTAAGCTACATTTCGGCATGCATGAATTAACTTTCTAAATAATCGCACGTTTGACTAAATGGCTCTGGAAAATGAGATGCGGATCCCCGGGAAAAGGCTTTAATGGACAATACAAAGGGCTACCGGGACCAATGTTACAATCGGAGGACTTCTAATGGGGTCTTATTTACTCCTCTTCAGGCTAAGGCGAGGCATCTCAGCAATAGATAGAGCTCTTTACGGAGCAGCCGCGGCTTCTCGCAGGCAGCAAAAAGCAAACGTCCATTTGGAGACAATTTTGCAGAGCGTAAGAGGAGAAACTTGTCTGAAATTTAACTTTGCTCTTCGGGAGACTCAACGACGTGACTGATCGATCTCTGATCGCGGGAAGTCTAGGCACGAGCTGGTGAGATGAGGAAATCAATAAGCATAGGTGACATGAAAGATGAAATCCCCCAGGTGTGTGTGTGTATATATAATATATATATATATATATATTTTGGACAATCTCTTTTTTTGGTAGAAGGGTCCTCTTATAATAAGGTAGTCACATAGTGTCCCCGCTGCTTGGACCCTAAAAGATTAGCTGTAAGAGCGGGTTCACACTACAACTTACCAATATTTCTCAGTAAACGTTCGAATTCGGCAACTGGTAAAAGCGAAATTAACCGAACTGTGTCTTGCCACAATGTATTGCTTTTTTATTTTATACTAGCAGAGTACCTGGCGCTGCCCGGTTTTCCTGCTAAAACCTTGTGAGAGAGGAAAAGCAGCAATGACACTCTTGTCCCCATATCACAACCTCATATCTCGTCACTTTGCAGGAGCATGGCATGTGAGTGGGGTAGTGGCTTTCCAGCCAGACCAGTACACTTATTCAGATGTGGAGCTTGTGGAGTATGGGGAGGCTGATCTATACTTGTTGCAATAATGCATATTTTTTTTTTATATATATGTCTTTATATGATTTTTATTCTCTATTTAGTTGAAAGGGTTGTCTCCAAGATTGAAAGTTATCCACAGGATAGGACATAACTAACTGATTGGTGGGGGACTCACTGCTGGGACCATCATGGATCTCGGTCAACCGCCACTGCAATGTCTCGGAGTACCAACAAGAATGAATGGAGCAAGCATGAACACTGCCATACTGCATTCATTCAGGGGGCAACTGACCTCTGTTCTTGGGATAGGAGAGGATCCCAGCAGTTGGGCCCTCATAATCAGCTGCCCATCCCCCACACACAATCATGAGGAAAGGGGGGGGGGGGGATCATTTGGACTTTAAACAATTGGTCTGAAATTTTTCCAGAAATCGTGCCTAGTGTTTGGCATTTTGGTTCCACCACATTTAATGTCACAGACAGGAACACTAAGTTCCTTGACGTGGAGCCTTAGGAAACATTGGGAGGCCCTCTCCTCTACTCTTCATTGACAAAAGACATGTTCTAAACCACATGTAGCCCTGTAATGGACGAAGTTATGGGACAGCACAGAGCCAATGGATACGTTTCAGGCTTCCTATGCATCACACAGCATTACCAGGCAAACATGTTTAATTAATTTTTTATTTTTTTTTAGCACTACTTCGCCAATGAAAGATGTACAGGTGCCAGCCTCCCAGATCCGATCACTTTACACGCGCAGCACTCCCAAATAGGAACAGGGGGAAATTCCAGCACTGCAATCATGGAATAAAACACTGCTTTATTGATTCATCAACGGGAACACAGAACTCAGCATGCACAAACCAAGGAGTGACGCGTTTCGGCGGGCGTAGCCGCCTTAGTCGTACTACACATACCCAGAATCTGTCCACTTTATATAGGTAGAGAACTCCGCCCACCGCCAGGTGAAACACCTGGACAGATTAGGTGAGAGCTCTGCCTACACAGACAGGGACTTACATGTGATCTTCACCTCATTTGTGCTTAAAAGATAAACATAACAGTAACAAGGACAAAATAAATAACAATGCATATTTCCACATTATATCCATCACCATCTATTGCATAATCAAAAATGAAAATTAAATAAATGTGAAGATAATTTCTAACACCCAGTATTCTAATCATATAATACAAAAAGGAAAATAAATTACTGAATAAAACATATACAGTGTTATGTTATGCATACTAATGTTAAAAACACACATTGTATAAATTAACAATACTCTGTTCACACCCTGCATAACCAACATAAGATAAAACCCTAGCAGCAGAACAGAGTATGTTATATACAGAGTAGGGGCTATCGACCATGTTTTATAGATAGAGCAATTCAAATAGCCAAAAAGAGAACCCGGGAGACTCTTCTTACAGGTGGCAAATGATCCAGCAACCCTGACGATGTGGATCAGCCTATTGCTTTTTCAACACAGTACAGTGATGATTTTGCAGCTATACGCAGGATTATTTTGAAATATATCCCCATGATTAGTGTGGATCTTGCATATTCCAAAGGTGTTTTGTAATGGTTTCCGCTGCGTTTCAAGAAAGGCTGCCACTATTGCCAGCGTTGTTTCACCCAGTTTCTTTACCAGGAAGACCCAGAAAAACCTGACTGGCTTACATGTCCAGGATCCCATAAGTGTGGACACAGCTGGTGTATTATGAACAGGAGCACTGGAGTTTGTCTCCACTGTTAATGGAGACAGATTCAAAATTCAACAATACATCATTTGCAATACCACATTTGTTGTGTATATGGTCACGTGTCGGGAATGTGGCATCCAATATGTGTGATGTACGATGAATGCTCTGAAAGTGAGAGTTCCGAAGCATTTGTCTGACATCCCACACTTTGGTTCCCAACACGTGTCCGTGTCCATGGTCAGCAAACAGTATTTCGGTCCAAGGTATTGAACGGGTTAGTGCCCCTGTATGTGGGGGTGATCATAGACAAAAATTGAGTTGGATACTCAAGTTGGAAACTAGGTTCCCTTTGTGATTGAATAAATGACGTTATTTTGCTTTACTGAACTGCTGGTTTGCAGCAGAAGTATGTGTGGGATAGGGATATAACATCTTGCTAAAAAGGTTTGTCTGTTGAAGTTCTCCAGAGAATAATTTAATTTATTTTCAATTCATGGGAGTTTCTGTGGCTCTGTGTCTGCTAATATTGGAGTATTTTGCACTTTATGATATATTATTTTGTGTCATCTTATGTATAGGCTATTTTCCCTTGGCACACAGACCTACAGAAACACCAACACCACCAATAAAAGTTTAATATCTATATTCAAATATCCAATTTTTTAGCTCCCTCCCCCTACTCTGTATATAACATACGCTGCTCTGCTGCTAGGGTTTTATCTTATGTTGGTTATGCAGGGTGTGAACAGAGTACAGTATTGGTCATTTATACGATGTACATTTGTATCCATAACATAACACTGTAAATGTTTTATTCAGTAGTTTGCTTTCCTTTTTGTATTACATGATTAGGATACTGGGTGTTAGAAATTATCTTCACATTTATTTAACAGATATAATGTAGATATATCCATTGTTATCTATTTAGTCCTTGTTACTGTTATGTTTATCTTTTAAGCACATATGAGGTGAAGATCACATGTAAGTCCCTGCCTGTGTAGGCGGGTGTTTCACCTGGCGGTGGGTGGAGTTCTCCTCCTATATAGAGTAGACGGATTCTGGGAATGTGTAGTACGACTAAGACGGCTACGCCCGCCGAAACGCGTCACTCCTTGGTTTGTGCATGCTGAGTTCTGTGTTCCCATTGATGAATCACAGCAGCATTTTGTCCCATGACTGCGGTGCTGGAATTTCCCTTTGTTCCTGTTCTCTCTATGCGTGTAGTCCTCACGCCTCCGTGCACCCCTGACCTGGTGGTGAGCTGGACATCACTTCTTGTATTTCAGCACTCCCAAATAGTCCAAAATAAAACGTGATTTATTCAACTCATGTCACCAGCAGCAATGGTGAGATCCAATGGAGAACTGAAACTTTGCTGTTGGTTACATGAACTGAATAAATCACGTTTTATTTTTGGACTATTTGGGAATGCTGCGACATTGTGTGTACATATAAAAACCCTGATATTTTTAAAGAAAATGAAGTATTTCTCACAGAAAAGGATTGCAGTAACACATGTTTTTGCTATACACATGTTTATTCCCTTTGTGTGTATTGGAACTAAACAAAAAAATTGAGGAAAAAAAGCAAATTGGAAATAATGTCACACCAAACTCCAAAAATGGTCTGGACAAAATAATTGGCACCCTTAATTTAATATTTGGTTGCACACCCTTTGGAAAAAATAACAAATCAGTTGCTTCCTATAACCATCAATAAGCTTCTTACAACTCTCAGCCGGAATGTTGGACCACTCTTATTTGCTAACTGCTCCAGGTCTCTCTTATTGGAAAGCGCCTTTTCCCAACAGGGGAATTTAGATCTGGACTCATTGCTGGCCACTTCAGAACTCTCCAGCGCTTTGTTGCCATCCATTTCTGGGAGCTTTTTGGAGGTATGTTTGAGGTCATTGTCCTGCTGGAAGACCCAATATCTCGGACGCAATTCCAGCTTTCTGACACTGGGCTGTACAGTGCGACCCAAAATACATTGGTAATGCTCAGATTTCATGATGCCTTGCACACATTCAAGGCACCCAGTGCCAGAGGCAGCAAAACAACCCCAAAACATCATTGAACCTCCACCATATTTCATTGTAGGTACTGTGTTCTTTTCTTTGTAGGACTCATTCCTTTTTCAGTAAACAGTAGAATGATGTGCTTTACCAAAAAGCTCTATCTTTGTCTCATCTGTCCACAAGATGTTTCTCAGAAGGATTTTGGCTTACTCAAGTTCATTTTGGCAAAATGTAGTCTTGCTTTTTTATGTCTCTGTGTCAGCAGTGGGGTCCTCCTGGGTCTCCTGCCATAGCGTTTCATTTCATTTAAATGTTGACAGTTTGCGCTGACACTAATGCTCCCTGAGCCTGCAGGACAGCTTGAATATCTTTGGAACTTGTTTGGGGCTGCTTATCCACCATCCGGACTATCCTGCATTGACACCTTTTATCAATTTTTCTCTTCTGTCCATGCCCAGGGAGATTAGCTACAGTGCCATGGGTTGCAAACTTCTTCATAATGTTGTGCACTGTGGACAAAGGCAAATCTAGATCTCTGGAGATGGACTTGTAACCTTGAGATTATTGATATTTTTTCACAATTCTGGTTCTCAAGTCCTCAGACAGTTCTCTTCTCCTCTTTCTGTTGTCCATGCTTAGTGTGTTACACACATACACATAATGCAAAGACTAAGTGAACTTATCTCCTTTATATCTGCTTTCAGGTGTGATTTTTATATCCCCCCCTCCCCCCAGGGTTACTTGCCCCAGGTGAGTTTAAAGGAGCATCACATGATTGAAACAATCTTATTTTTCCACAGTTTTGAAAGGGTGCCAATAATTTTGTTCAGCCCATTATTGGAGTTTGGTGTGACATTATATCCAATTTTCTTTTTTTCCTCCTTTTTTGGTTTAGTTCCAATACACACAAAGGGAATAAACATGTGTACAGCAAAACATGCGTTACTGCAATCTGTGAGAAATACTTCATTTTCTATAAAAATTTCAAGGGTGCCAACATTTATGGCCATGACTATATGTATATTTCAAAATTTATAGTGTAAGAAAGCAGCTGGTAAAATGGTGCAGAGGATTTATGTATAACAGGCTTCTTGCCTCAAAATTGGCATTTGGAACCGGGTTTGGGGAGTGACTAAAGGTTCTGGACAATAAGTCACTCCGATATTCCAGTTCTGGTGTTGGTATGCTGTAGTCCTAAACCTGATCTCACAGGTGTGTGAGCACCGCCAGAGAGCAGCAGAGAGGAGTGAGTGGGAAGCTAAGATCTGCTTGTCTGGGGCACGTTGAATACTGCTACACTGTACCAAAAAGACTGCCTTTGGGACTGTGCCTGCCAAGTATGGGTAAGATGGAGATATCCCCAGCACTGGGCCTATTCATAAGCAGAAGCTGAGACACCAGATGTACGTCTCATAATAGAGTTATTGGCAATAAAAATGCCTTTCTGGTCCAGACAGGAACCTTCGTCAAGCAGGGTGCAACCTTTGTCAGGCAACCTGCACCTTGCCTGACGAAGGATCCTGTCCGGACCAGAAACGCGTTGTTTTAGTGCCAATAATACATCTGGTGTCTCAGCTTCTGTTTATGAATAGGACCAGTGCTGGGGATAGCTCCAACTTTTGGGTAAGAAGCTCAGAAGTTTATGTTTGTACAGAGAACCTGATGTGAAGGATGTTTAGGTTTTTGTTACACCGCATTCTGCAGGTGGAACGTATTGCTGTATATGAATTATTACATTAAACCCAGGACTGTTTGAAGGGTCTCGTTCTACAATACTGTAGTTAATATAGAAAAATTTAAAAAAAAAAGTATTATAAGTAAAAAAAGCTCTCTCTCTCTATCTATATAACTCAATGTGTGTGTATTTATGTCTATGTTCCAGCATCACGTTTAAACCGCTAAAGATATTAACAAGAAACTTGGCACACATGTTATTTATTTGTGAACAACAAACATAGGATAGGTGATTCAACCCTTACTCACCCCCATTTACCAGGGTTGGGGTTTTTGTTTAAAGTCCCATACAAGTCTATGGGAAATATATGCTACTGCATAACTTCCAAACGGCTGGAGATATTTCCATAATACTTGGTCACATGTTACTTATATGTCCCCTAAAAATGTAGGATAGCTAATTTAACCCTTAACTACCGCCATTTGTGAGGGTCAGGGTTTTTTGCTTAAAGTCCCATGCAAATCTATGGGAAATGTATGTTCCCACATAACTTCCGTACGGCTGGAGATATTTCAATAATACCTGGTCACATTTTACTTATATGTCAAATAAAAATATATTATAGTTCAATTACACCCTTATATAAAAGATGGGTTTTTGTCTCAAGTCCCATGCAAGTATATGGGACTTCCAGTACCTAACTCCACAAACTCTGCTCTGCATCTCCTGGTGAATGTGTCAGTCCGGCTTACAAGCCACACCCCATCTCACAAAGACACGCCCATATTTTAAGCCACACACCCTTGTTATATACCCTTTTTGTGCATCGGTCTGGTTTGCCAATAACGTCCCCTTCTATTTTCAGCTTACAATATATTCATCACAAATCAGTCCCACGTGAGGTCATGGATAGGAGGTCGAGATATGACGGGATATGAGGACTGGGTATGAGGTTGAGATAAGAGGTTGAGATATCAGGACGGATATATATATTTATGTACATATACACACATACACACACACACACACTGGGGATTTATGTAATTGACTGACAGCTCAGAGAGATGAAGCGGGCCTATAAACCTCAGGAAAGGATACCACTTAGGGGCACACTTACTTATTCAATACCTACGACTGAGCAAAATCTGGATTTGGGGGGAAAGGCATAAGGCAGTGTTTCCCAACCCAGGCACCCTGGTTGGGAAACACTGGCGCAAGGACTGTGATTCGACACGGAATAGAGTGTATCTGCTGCAAACCTACAACATGACTTGCAAATTTGAAGCATGACCCTCCTGGATCTTTCCACCGGGTGTGAACAGTGACAACAGCAATGGAAGCCATAATGGTAGTTATATCAATCTTCACTCGACCTCTTATTACAAAAGAGAAAGACCCATAAGGGTGCGTTCACACTGAGGAATTCAAGAGGAAATCACAAGGAATAATTTCGGTCAGGAAATTGTTAACTTCTGTCATTTTATCCATGGTGTACAATTTATGCAGAATTTGCATGGAAATCATGCAGAATTCATGTGGAATTTCCACTCGGAAATGAAAAGGAATGAAGGAAGATGCTATTCAATTGTACTTTTCTGGATTCCACACGAAAAAAAAAAAATTTACTTCAATGAACATGTTGGGGGACATTTCCTAATCTAGTCTATTCTGGGTATGCTTATAGACCAGCGTATGTGGTAGTCTCCTGTCTATTGTGCTCCTAATTTATCAAAGGTCTCACAGCCCTTGATAAATTCTGTGCTCAGACTTCAGGGTCTACAGCTTAAACTGCATTTAGACCTGCTCCAACATGGTCTGACATTTCAGCGTATCTTGGGCAGATGCGACTTGTCGCACAAAAGTCGCACTTAATAAATTCAGCACCAATGCATTTTCCAATGCATTTCCGTCTAAAATAGACTTGCATGAATCATGTTCTAAAAATCCTCTACAGCAAAAGTTGCAGAAAAGTCGCACCTATTTAGACTGCGACTTTCTGTGCGACAAATTTAGACAGGAAAAACCAGTCTAAATCCTTTGATAAATCTCCCCCGTTGTATCTTCAGGCGGAACAGAATTCCGCACCTGAATTCTGCTAGCAGAAATCCTCAGGGTGAACAGAACAACAGAAAGTCCATTAAAGTCAGTGAATATTTTCTGAAGGGGGGGTGTCTCTTTAAAGGATAGGGGACAAGATGTCTGATTACGGGGGCCTGGAGCTAAGTTTTCTCTGATGGCCCGCCCCCTCATGACATCATACCCTGCCCCCTCAATGCAAGTCTATGGGAGGGGGTGTGAAGCCCCTTCCATAGACTTGCATTGAGGGGGTGGCGTGATGTCACGAGGGGGCGGGCCATGACGTCATGATTCCCAGTTCCCTGCACTGCCCGTCATCAGCCTCAGAGAAAACTTTGCTCCAGTCTGCTGTGGTATCAGGCTGCTGCAGGGGGGATCGTGGGGGTCCCCAGTAGGGATCGACCGATATCGTTTTTTTAGGGCCGATACCGATAATCGGTGGAGGTTAGGGCCAATAGCCGATAACTTATACCGGAATATCGGTATAAGTTATTGGCTATTTATCCCCACGCGACACCGCTGCAGATCATTGATTTAAAGCAGGCGCTTTAAATCAATGCACTGCAGTGGCTTTTGCGGTGCCATAGGCTGCCGCTTCTCTCCCCCTGCCTGTCCGGTGGTCCTGAGTCCTATCACCGCGCCCGCCCCCCCGACCAGCCGCACCGCGACCGCCCCCCCACCCGCCGCACCTCGACTGCTGCCCCCCGACCCACCGCGCTGACGGTGACGTCACGCACGTCACTCGTCATTGCGCACAGCGTAACGCAGGACGGAGCAGGAGCAAGAAGTAGCGTGGGCCCCGGGAACAGGTAATTATAAAACTGGGGATAGGGGAGGCAATGGGATACCGATAATGCCCAAAATCGTGATTATCGGATGATAATATCGGCCATACCGATAATCGGTCGATCCCTAGTCCCCAGCGTTGTGCTCCCCGTTGGATAGGGGATAAGATGTCTAACAGTGGAGTACCCCTTTAAGAACAAGAAATGCAGATCAAGTTTTAAACAGTAAAATAGCAGATTCAACACTTTCCTTACAGCGTGGATGAAAAAAGAAAAAAAAAAAACTCCTAGAAGTGCAAATAGCTCTTTAAGTCTGTGATTTATTGAATGACATTTCGGGCCTTAATGTCTGCTATTTATACAATACCTTCTGTGTACAATCCTGCACCCCGCTGAGCCTACCTTATTACATTGCATGGCTGTAATGTCTTGCCTTTATAAGAGTCTTCCAGCTTGATGCGTGACAGCAATACATCACAGGGGAATAGCTCTCATTTCTATAGCCGACATCAGCTGCAGATGTAAGCGGCACAACCGGGACCGATCCTACGGGAAGCTTTCCTCTTCTCACACCCATATACTGATACGAGGTCATAGTGTGTATTAGCCCTGCTCTGTAGTAAATACTCTATTGACCTGTACTCACCTATCTGAATGCCTGTACGGCGTGCTGTGTGCTTACAAAAGCAAAACCACACTCTGTTTTATCATTAATGGCCAATTTTTCAGTGCATGTATTTTACTGATATATACAGTACATTACAAATTTCAGGTACGAACAGAGGTGCACTGTGCAATTGGTGTGAAACATGTATTCTCTATGGCCCAGATTTATCAAACTGTGTGAGTGTAAAAGTGGAGTGATTTTCCAACAGCAATTAATTTGCTGAGCTGTGATTGGTTGTTGTGGGAAAATCACTCCAGTTTTTCTCTCAAACAGTTTGATAAATGTGGGCATATATGATCATGCACCATATATCCCATTTGTATTGATGTAAATCATATAACCTCTTGTATAGACATAAAACATGTAACATACTGTATGGATGTGCACCATGCATCCCCCCCTGCAGGACATGCACCAGGTATTGCAACTATATGGACGTGCACTATGCATCCTCCTGTATGGGCTTGCACTACATATACCTTCTATGTATCCTTAGTATGAGCATGCACTCTCTACCCAGGCTGTGTGGATGTCCACGTATTCTTAGTATGGGCAAAAACTCTGTACCCCCACTGTATACATGTAATCCATACATCCTTTGACAAGTGTGTGCACCCTCTAACCCCCCCCCCCCCCCCCCTTTGTGCACCTTTGCACCCGGTAATCTCATCCATAGTATAGATGTGCACCCTGGACCACACTGTATTGGTGTACCTCATGAATCCTTCTATATGAGAATGCAACATGTATCTTTAGTATTGGTGTGCACCGTGTACCCCCCCAGTGTACGGATGTGCACCATACATTAATTTTGTATGGGTATGCACTATGCAACCTGTGTTTGCCTGTGAACCCTGTACCCCCATAGTATGAATGTGCACCATATGCTTCCTTCTGTACGAGTATGTACCCTGAACCACACTGTATGGATGTGCACCCTGAACCACACTGTATGGATGTGCACTATGCACCCTTCTGTACGAGAATGTACCCTGTACCCCCAGTGTATGGATGTGCACCCTGAACCACACTGTATGAATGTGCACCATATGCTTCCTTCTGTACGAGTATGTACCCTGAACCACACTGTATGGATGTGCACCCTGAACCACACTGTATGGATGTGCACTATGCACCCTTCTGTACGAGAATGTACCCTGTACCCCCAGTGTATGGATGTGCACACAGAACCACACTGTATGAATGTGCACCATATGCTTCCTTCTGTACGAGTATGTACCCTGAACCACACTGTATGGATGTGCACCCTGAATCACACTGTATGGATGTGCACTATGCACCCTTCTGGACAAGCAAGCACTGCCTATTCTTAGTATGGGCGTGCACCCTGTACCTACGCCCATTCCCACTGCAATGATATACACTAGGTATCCTTAGTATGAGGGTGTACTCTGTGTCCCCACACTGTATGGATGTGCACCCTGAACCACACTGTATGGATGTGCACTATGCACCCTTCTGTACGAGAATGTACCCTGTACCCCCAGTGTATGGATGTGCACCCTGAACCACACTGTATGAATGTGCACCATATGCTTCCTTCTGTACGAGTATGTACCCTGAACCACACTGTATGGATGTGCACCCTGAATCACACTGTATGGATGTGCACTATGCACCCTTCTGGACAAGCAAGCACTGCCTATTCTTAGTATGGGCGTGCACCCTGTACCTACGCCCATTCCCACTGCAATGATATACACTAGGTATCCTTAGTATGAGGGTGTACTCTGTGTCCCCACACTGTATGGATGTACACCATTCATGCACCATATATCCTTAGTATGTGTGTGCACCCTGTACCCCTAGTGTATGGATGTACACCATGTTTCCTTAGTATGGGCACGCACCCTGTTCCGCCACCATATGGATGTACACTAAGTATCCTCCTGTACGAGCATGTACCATGTATCCTTAAAGGGGTACTCCACTGGAAAACATTTTTTTAAACAGATTTGTAAATTACTTCCAGTACTTATCGGCTGCTGTATGCTCCACAGGAAGTTATTTTCTTTTTGAGTTTCCTTTCTGTCTGACCACAGTGCTCTCTGCTGACACCTCTGTCCATTTAAGGAACTGTTCAGAGTAGAAGCAAACCCCCATAGCAAACCTCTTCTGCTCTGGACAGTTCCTGACATGGACAAAGGTGTCAGCAGAGAGCACTGTGGTCGGACAAAAAAGAAAATTCAAAAAGAAAAGAACTTCCTCTGTAGTATACAGCAGCTGATCAGTACTGGAAGGATTAAGATTTTTTAATAAAAGTTATTTACAAATCTGTTTAACTTTCTGGCACCAGTTGACTTCAGAGGAGTACCATTTAATATGGGTGTGCACCTTGTGCCTCCAGTCTATGAGTGTACCCCATGTATCATTCTGTATAAGCATGCACCCCGTATGCCCAGTGTACGGATGTTCCCCATGTATCCGTCAATACAAGCGTGCACCATGTATTCTTATTATGGGCACGTAACCTGAACCCTCAGTATGAGGATGTTCACCACAGATCCTTCAGTATGAGCACCATGCGTCCTCAGTATGGGCAAGCACCTTGTACCCCTGTACCAGCATGCGTCATGTATCCTTAGTATGACACAAAACACAGAGAAAGATCTAAAGTATCACTAAATTTAAGTCCGCACACCAAAATTCATATTACAATGAAACAATTCTTTATTAAAATACAAAGAGACTATTTTAATTGGTTTCATTGTTGTCCCCTCCCTAGCACAACAACTGTAGTTTTTTACAGGGGGTTGTTTGTATTTAATAAAGAATTATTTCATTGTAATATGAATTTTGATTTGCTGATGTCATTTCAGAGTTACTTTGATCATTCTCTTTTTTTGTGTGTTCCTTTTTTACACTGACTAGCACCCATATACTTCTGAAAATTGATTGGATTGAGCCCCCTTTTCTTGTTTTGCAGTATCCTTAGTATGGGCATGCACCCTGTATCCCATAGACCAGTGGTCTCCAACCTGCGAACCTCCAGATGTTGCAAAACTACAACTGCCAGCATGCCCGGACAGCCAACGGCTGTCCGGGCATGCTGGCAGTTGTAGTTTTGCAACATCTGGAGGTCCGCAGGTTGGAGACCACTGTCCTAGAGTATAGATGTAACAGATATATACTCCTGTATGAAAGTGGAGCCTATATCCCCTCTATCATGACACACGCATATATTTATAATATACAAATAAGCCTCTTCCTCCCATCCGACACTCAATGCTCAGTACCTGCACTACATTCATCATATGTACTAGATCCCGGACACATGTTCCTGAATCATAAGGCCTCTATAGTGTTGTTGCTAAAACTTTGATTTTTCTGTGAATCTAATGCAGCCAAAAAGTTCCCTGGCTCAGACACACAGAGGCTCCATGTAGCGCGCACACACACTCCGGTGCCATAACACCCCGCCGCACGCTCCCGTCCCCGGCCGCTCATAATACGATGCCTCCAGCTGCTGCTTGCTTTGAGTAATTGTCGAGGTTCTGGGTAATTGAAGCTGCAGAAGTGGCCATCTCATCTCTAGCGCTACCGCGCTCCCACACGGTGGACCTAGGCCTCCATTCGCTCCGTGCATATTAAACCTGTCCAAACACGGCTGTTCTAGGCAAAACCTTACACAAATGTTATGGGGGGGGATGGATGGGACGTCTGGATGGAAAAGGTTATAATTAAAGTCTTACTTCTTGTGATGTCCTTAGAAGAAACATCTAATTGTTCCTTTTTGCTCAAGAGGAGTACGAGGTAAATAACCCCAATGAAGTAGACCGGCCAGGGGAAAAGCTGCCGAGACTAAATAGATAACAGCTGTCCGGGCATGCTGGGAGTTGTAGTTTTGCAACAGCTGGAGGCACTCTGGTTGGGAAACACTACCCCTGAGTAATCAAGGATGTCCAGACATGCTGGGAGTTGTAGTTTTGCAACAGCTGTAGGCACCGTGTTTGAAAAACACTGCTCTGAGCAATCACTAATGTAAACCTTCAGCTATTTGGGCATGCAGGGTGTTGTAGTTTTGCAACAGCTGGAGGCCCCCTGGTTGGTGCCTATTAGCACAACTGAATTCAATTTATTTTACACAAATCATATCTTCTATAGATGCAGCCCCCAAAATATCTCCCCCCTCCCCATCTTTCCCACACCAAGTCTAATAAGGTCTCTTGTCACAGTCCCTGGTATCTGACAAAGGCAGAAATCATAAGTTTGCTGCTGCAACAGTGTATGTATGTGCTGGATACTTAATGGATGCGCGCTAATGTTGCTGTGTATACGGATATTTATCTCTTAAATGTTAGTCCTATTAATCACTTGGCGGCTCGCGAGGCCGATAGATTTTTTTTAAGTGTAAATAAGGTCTGCAGATTATTTAACGCTGTGTATCTTCTTGCTATCTTAAAAGGGCAGGAAAATCAGGAAAAAATATAGATAAATAATAAATTAACAATCATTTTTGTAATTATTCTGATTCATCATCATCAATAATATAATTATTATTATTATAGAAATAAAAAATAAATCTGATAGAACACTGAGAAAATGGGAGCAAAAATTCTGCACCAATAAAGGCGGGGAGCCAGCTCATGCAGCTCCCCTGCCTCATCAATATTCTGACACGCTCCCTTCCGTAATGTCATAGAGGGGGGGGGGGGGGGGTAGTTGGAGAAGAGCGCTCTGCTCCTCACTACATCCGAATCTGACATCACAGAAGGTGGCGGGCCAGGGAGGATCATAAATGAGGCAGGGGGAGGTGCACGAGCTCCATGCATCTCTATGGGAGTTGGAGATAGGGGGTAAGTTGTCCTGCACCACAATACAAAATGAAGGGAAGAACAACCAATTGTGAAAATCCCAGAAAACTAAGAAGACAGATATATAAGTAGTTCAGGGTGACCAGTGTACATTAAGTCCTCATGGATACTTTTTTTTATTTCTCACTAAGGAAACTAGAAGGAACAGAAAAAAGGAAAATTGTAACGTGCAACTCCAATGAGGTTGAATAAGACTGCAAAGAAAAATAATAAATGAAATGACGATAGACAGGAGAGGTGCCACAGTAGAGACTGCTCTGTAAGGGTATGTTCACACTGCGGAATATCAGCACGCGGAATTCCGCGAGCGGAGATTCTGTCAGGCGGCCGCCGCTGAAGATACTTTGTCTGTAGGACAGCAGGGCACCGCACTGTCATCATTGACGACTATGCAGTACTCGCGGGATTCCGCACAAAGAATGAACATGTTCTTTCTTTGCGCTGAACTATTTCAGCGGAAGACCCATTCACACTGATGATAATGTTCACAGTGCGGAATTCTACTAGCGGAATTCCGCAGTGTGAACATACCCTAAGAGGGAAGTGGTATAGTGGCAGATGAGGATTGTACGAGACTGAGCACGGAGTTATAGATATACGAGAGCTGGCAGCAGTATGCCTTCAGCCCTAACCTGACAGCATGTGAAATGTGGAATTATCTGCAGCTAATTTGCAGGCAGTCCGTGTGTTTCTGCTTCACTGCTGCCCTGTCATGACTCTCCAGCAGCAGCTGCCTCCGTCCCGCCGTGAATGTTCTGCTATTCCAACTGGGGATAAGAAGCTTATTTTAGGAAGCCCCGGGAGACTCGTTTTCTTTCTCACCAAAACCACAGAAATGGTAATTTTTAATAAAGGCCTGAAAGACTCAAAAATATATATATATATATATATATATATATCTATATATAGAGAGAGAACTCTATCTCTGTACCTGTTAACAAAAACTTTTTATATAATGTAGATAATATTATTATATGTATATTTGTAATATACATTGGTTGAAAATGTGTGTATATTTTTGTCCCTACAGCTATTGTCTGTGTGTCTCTGTGAGACACACAGACAAACATCGGATCGGGTCTGTTTCTAGCTGTAAAGCAACTGACTGAAGCAGAAGCCAGACATGCTGGGAGTTGTAGTTTTGCAACAGTTGGAGGCACCCTGCTTAGGAAACACTGGTGTAAGTGATCAGGGCCTTCTGAAGCTGGGAGTAGACTATAGGCATGTAAAATAGAAAATGGACATTTACCTGTATCTCGAGCCATTCAATAACTTGACTGCTCCCGGTAGAGGTGTGGACATGACCTCCGTCTCTCTGACCTGAGTTTCAGGATTTGGGCGAGTTCTAAATGAAACAAAAAAGTCTGTATTTAGAGCAAGTGTCAATCATTGCATTGTCAAATAGGAACATTTAATGACCTTATGGAGCGCGTCTCATGTAGTCTGACTCCATTAAAGAAATCTATTGACGGTCCTCTGACACTTCACTGTAAGGAGGAAATTCCCAAGAGGGAGCGGTAAAAACATTGAGGAGAACAGATTTAACAAGAATATCAATGGCCTGTCCATGTAATGCACAGTCCTTCAGAGACACCCCCCATACCCTCCTAATATACCATTGTACCTCCTATGTACAAGAATATAAGTACTATAATACTGCTCCTCTGTACAAGAATATAAGTACTATAATACTGCTCCTATATACAAGAATATAACTACTATAATACTGCTCCTATATACAAGAATATAACTACTATAATACTGCTCCTATATACAAGAATATAACTACTATAATACTGTTCCTATGTACAATAATATAAGTACTATAATACTGCTCCTATATACAAGAATATAGGTACTATAATACTGCTCCTATGTACAAGAATATAACTACTATAATACTGCTCCTATGTACAAGAATATAACTACTATAATACTGCCTCCTATATACACAAGAATATAACTACTATAATACTGCTCCTATGTACAAGAATATAACTACTATAATACTGCCTCCTATGTACAAGAATATAAGTACTATAATACTGCTCCTATGTATAAGAATATAAGTACTATAATACTGCTCCTATGTACAAGAATATAACTACTATAATACTGTCTCCTATGTACAAGAATATAACTACTATAATACTGCCTCCTATGTACAAGAATATAACTACTATACTACTGCTCCTATATACAAAACTATAACTACTATAATACTGCCCCTATATACAAGAATATAACTACTATAATACTGCCTCCTATGAACAATAATATAACTACTATAATACTGCTCCTATGTACAAGAATATAACTACTATAATACTGTCTCCTATGTACAAGAATATAACTACTATAATACTGCTCCTATGTACAAGAATATAACTACTATAATACTGCTCCTATGTACAATGATATAACTACTACAATACTGCTCCTATGTACAAGAATATAACTACTATAATACTGCTTCCTATGTATAAGAATATAACTACTATAATACTGCCTCCTATATACAAGAATATAACTACTATAATACTGCTCCTATATACAAGAATATATCTACTATAATACTGCCTCCTATATACAAGAATATATCTACTATAATATTGCCTTCTATATACAAGAATATAACTACTATAATACTGCTCCTATATACAAGAATATAACTACTATAATACTGCCGCCTATGTACAATAATATAACTACTATATTACTGCCTCCTATATCAAACTGCTCTATAACATGCTGACTGCATTTTCAATGTGACAGGTTCCCTATAAGTTTCTTTTATAGTAAATCATCCTTATATGACATTTCTTAGTTGAATGGACTCGGAGGCTGAGACAGAACGTCTTACATATTTGTACAGGTCTAGCCGGGAACACTCCTGTCTATCATTTCTTCTAAGACTCTTTGGTTCACTGATCCCCGAGAGAGTCCAAAGCACAGAAGCGTCGCCAGCACGCTGCACATTTCACCGAGAACCTTTAAATGGAACAGAGGCGACGCACTGAAGGCCTGGTAATGCAGCCGGAACGTTCATGACAACGAAACGGTGAAGGGAGCGCATGAGATGACAGGAGATGGCGAGAACTTCTCAGCAGAGAAAAAACTTATAGGAAACTTTTTAACTGTCTCATTATTGGTAAAGAAATGTTTTATATATATGTGGCCATAAGTGGTATATGGTATTTTCCAGTTTGCGCAGCAATATACTGCTATGTCACCTAAAAGTGCTTGTTAACCTTTGAACCCTATTCTATTTATAATTTTTTTTTTTTTTTTTTTTTTATAGAAACCCCAAAATGCCATAAAAATAAACCCACTAAAGGGGAAAGTGAACAACACTGCTGATGACAATGGTGTCTGTCATGGTGGGATATATTAGGCAGCAAGTGATCGGTCAGTTCTTGAAGATTACGGCTGCATGATATATAACAATTGCGTTATGATTTTTGCGAATTGTGATACATTGCTATAACCTACTGGGAAAATTTTAGATCATTTGTGGCGGCGGCCTGACACCATATCACGCACGTAAGGTCTGGGCCAACGCTGAAATTCAAATGCTAAGTCAGTGTTTCCCAGCCAGGGTGCCTCCAGCTGTTGCAAAACTACAACTCCCAGCAAGCCCCCAGCATGCCAGCACGACGCCACAAATGATCAAAGGATAGGCATGAAATTGGGACAATTTACATGAAATGGGGGAAGCTGAAGTTAAATAGGGGGTGTGGACATGAAATTGGGACGATTACCATGAAATGGAGAGTGGACAGTTTTTGTCTGAAGTCCCATGCAAGTATATGGGACTTGCGATACCTTACGCCACAAGCTCCGCTTTGCACCTCCTGGTGAGTGCGTCAATCCGGTTTGCAAGCCACGCCCTTCCCGCACGCCATGCCCCATCCCCCAAAGCCAGACTGTCCCTCTAAGTCACACTCCTTTTTATTTCCTATCCTTTTTCTGCATCAATCTAGGTTGCAAGCCATGTCCCCCCTTCTATTTTCGGCCTACAATCACAACTCTGCCCCACTTGAGGACGGGATATGGAGGACAGGAAATGTTGGTCGGGATAAGAGGAGGGAAAATGTTGGTCGGGATAAAAGGAGGGAAAATGTTGGTCGGGATAAGAGGAGGGAAAATGTTGGTCGGGATAAGAGGAGGGAAAATGTTGGGCGGGATTAGAGGAGGGAAAATGTTGGGCGGGATTAGAGGAGGGAAAATGTTGGGCGGGATTAGAGGAGGGAAAATGTTGGGCGGGATTAGAGGAGGGAAAATGTTGGGCGGGATTAGAGGAGGGAAAATGTTGGGCGGGATTAGAGGAGGGAAAATGTTGGGCGGGATTAGAGGAGGGAAAATGTTGGGCGGGATTAGAGGAGGGAAAATGTTGGGCGGGATTAGAGGAGGGAAAATGTTGGGCGGGATAAGAGGAGGGAAACTGTTGGGCGGGACAAGAGGAGGGAAACTGTTGGGCGGGACAAGAGGAGGGAAAATATTGGGCGGGACAAGAGGAGGGAAAATATTGGGCGGGACAAGAGGAGGGAAAATGTTGGGCGGGACAAGAGGAGGGAAAATATTGGGCGGGACAAGAGGAGGGAAAATGTTGGGCGGGATAAGAGGAGGGAAAATGTTGGGCAGGATATGAGGAGGGAAAATGTTGGGCAGGATATGAGGTCAAGAGCTTCCACATATGTTGCTTTTTCTTCCCCACAAGGATTAGGTAGGAAAAAATGGTCTTCGCCCGTATATATATTTAATTATCTAATATATAAACCCCTCACCTGTTTGCCTCTAGCCGGGCTTGCTGCAGTTGCTGCTGTTTCTCCAGGAGTTTGACCTCTTGCTGTGCCAAGAGTTTCTGCAGCCGTTCCTTCTCTATCTCCACCTCCAACTTCTGCAGCAGCAGCTCCTGTTTCCTCTGCTCCGATATTCCCCTGCGAACGGTCGACTCTCTCAGTCTTGCTCGGTCTCTATTGGTTGTGCCGGACACGGTCGAGCATCTGGAGAAGGAGCAGTCTTCAGGATGTCGTACCAGTGACAGATCGGGAGCTGTAGGGTGTAAGCAGCAATGGGAGACGGGTTGCTTTAAGGCACTGCTGCAGTGATGGTTGCAAGGGAAGTCTGTATAATGCATGGAGGGTAAGTGGGCACCGGCGCATTTAGTCTGAAGGCAATTTTCAGAAGGGACCCCATCGGGGGCGCAGTGACAACCGTTTCTAGATATGGGGTCACTTCTGGGGTGGGGCACGATGGAGCACAGGCTTCCGCTTTCACTACTGGCTTTGCGGTTCTGTTGGCAGAGGTAGGAACCATTGAGTTCACTTGCTGTAGGCAGTCGTGGGGTTTTAGGCACCTGTAAAAGTAAATTAAGAGAAATTAGACCTAACCCGATTGAGATTTTGTGTTCTCCTCAATTCTAGGTGCTGCTATAGTTCTAACATATGCTACATGGCTACCAGTTTTCCTAGCAACACATACCCAATTTAAGAGTGCTGAAGCTATATCATTGAATCTACACATCACAGAATTATTTCAATAACTCTGCTTGCTGTAAGTAAATAAAATTGTTCTGGCTTAAAGATGGAAGCTTGGAAGCTATACTCTAACACAGCTCATGCGCTTGTAATGAGGTACCCATCAAGGTAACCCCCAAGACTTTAGTCCAGTGTTTCCCCACCATGTTGCCTCCAGTTGTTGCAAAACTACAACTCCCAGCCAAAGACTGTCTGGGCATGCTGGGAGTTGTAGTTTTGCAACAACTGGAGGTAACCTGGTTGGAAAAACACTGCTTTAGCCTTTAGGTTAAAGGGGTTATCCGATGATAGAAACATTGTTTCTTTCAAAAACAGCATCACCCTCGTCCTTATGTGGCTTCATTTATTTCAATAAAACTGAGTTGCAAAAGCAGTGCTATTTCTGGAAGAAATTAGCTCTTTGTTACTATCCCTGGATAACCTTTTTAACCGACAACAAGCAGAGGAAATATTAGAAAAATCTTTATATGACTGTGCAGGGCAGAAGTAGGACTTTTGACATTCATGGCCCTGCCTAATAGTAGGCCAAAAAAATAAAAGGGCTATATCCATCTGGGATATGTAGGGTATAGTCACAGGATGTAGCATAAATGTCTGATGAATGTGGGTCCCATCTCAAGATCGAGGTATATGCGAATCCTATACACTGCTGTTTTCTGCTTTAGGACCACCGCTGGCTGCCATAAGCACGCTGGACGAGGCCAAGGAGTCCTCCATCTCCAACTTGATGTGGGTCCCAGAGGCAGGATCTGCATCCAAATATTTATGGCATAGTCTATGTCAGTGTTTCCCAACCAGGGTGCCTCCAGCTGTTGCAAAACTACAACTCCCAGCATGCCCGGAAAGCCAAAGGCTGTCTGGCATGCTGGGAGTTGTAGTTTCGCAACAGCTGGAGGCACCCTGGTTGGGAAACACTGCCCTGGGCAAATCACTGATGCAAGCCAAAAGGCTGTCCAGCATGCTGGAAGATGTAGTTTTGCAACAGCTGGAGGCACACTAATTGGTTAAACACTGCCCTGAGTAATCACTAATGCAAGCCAAACTCTGACCGGCATGCTGGGAGTTGTACTTTTGCAACAGCAGGAGGCACACTGGTTGGGAAACTGCCTAGAGCATTCACTAATGTAAGCCAAAGGCTGTCCGAGCATGCTGGTAGTTGTAGTTTTGCAACAGCTGGAGGGACCCTGGTTGGGAATATCCCTTTAACCCCTTAAGGACCCAGGACGTACTAGAACGTCCTGGCACCCTGGGCTTTAAGGACCCAGGACGTACTAGTACGTCCTGGTGTTTCTCCGGTCTCTGCCGCGCCCCGGGCAGAGATCGGAAGCGGATGCCTGCTGAAATCCTTCAGCAGGCATCCAGGGCAAACGCCGAGGGGGGCCATGTAGGCCCCCCATGTCGGCGATCGCCGCAAATCGCAAGGGAAATCGCCCTTGCGATCTGCGGCGATACCGGGCTGATCGGGTCTCTGGGACCCGACCGCCCGGTAATTTCGCATGATCCCCGGCTGTCACAGACAGCCAGGACCATGCTAACGTATAGGAGTGAGGTGGCAAACCGGCCACCTCCTCCTATACCCTGCGATCTGTCGGTTAACTAACCGACCAATCGCAGGAGGGGGGGCGGTTACTTCCTCCCGCCCTGCCCGGCCCCTGAAAGTCCGGACAGGACGGGAGGAAGACCGGAGGACGTGGCGGGGGACGGGGGAGTGCTGGGGACCGGCCCCGGTACTTACCTCGTCCCTGAAGACCCGGATCCCGGCGAGGAAGATGGCGGCGGCGGAGACAGGTGAATAGATCTTCAGCCGCGGTCGGGCCCTTTACAGCAATGCACGTCGCCGTAAAGCGACATGCATTGCTGTAATGGGACCCTGTAAACTACAACTCCCAGCATGCCCAGACAGCCCTTGGCGTCTGGGCATGCTGGGAGTTGCAGTTTTGCAACATCTGGAGGTCCACAGTTTGGAGACCACTGTGCCCTTCCAGATGTTGCAAAACTACACATCCTCAGCATGCCCTTACTGTCCAGGCATGCTGGGAGTTGTAGTTCTGTAACATCTGGCCCTTCAAATGTTGCAGAACTACAACTCCCAGCATGCCTGGACAGTTTTGGCATACTGGGAGTTGTAGTTTTGCAACATCTGGAGGGCTGCAGCTTGGACACCACTACACAGTGGTCCCCAAACTGTTCTCCTCCAGCTGTTACGTAACCACTACTCCCAATATGCCCTTCGGCTGCCTGGGCATGCTGGGAGTTGTGGTTTTGCAACAACTGGAGGTACACTGGTTGGGAAACATTGTCTGTTTCCTAACTCAGTGTTTCCCAACCTGTGTGCCTCCAGCTGTTGCAAAACTATAACTGCCAGCATGCACTGATAGACTGTGCATGCTGGGAGTTGTAGTTTTGCACCAGCTGGAGGTCCCCCCCCCCCCCCCTGTGAATGTACAGGGTACTTTCACATGGACAGGGGGCTTACAGTGAGTATCAGGCTGCAAGTTTGCGATGCAGCAAATTTTGCACGGCAGCTCAAACTCGTAGCGGGAAACTCGCTGTAACCCCCCCGCCCGCGTGACTGTCCCCTAAAAACACTACACTACACTAACACAAAATAAAATAAAAAGTAAAAAACACTACATATACACATACCCCTATACAGCCCCCCTCCCCTCCCCAATAAAAATGAAAAACGTCTGGTACGTCACTGTTTCCAAAATGGAACCTCCAGCTGTTGCAAAACAACAACTCCCAGTATTGCCGGACAGCCGTTGACTGTCCAAGCATGCTGGGAGTTTTGCAACAGCTGGAGGCACCCTGTTTGGGAATCACTGGCGTAGAATACCCCTATGTCCACCCCTATGCAAATCCCTAATTCAGGCCTCAAATGCGCATGGCGCTCTCACTTCGGAGCCCTGTCGTATTTCAAGGAAACAGTTTAGGGACACATATGGGGTATCGCCGTACTCAGGAGAAATTGCCTAACAAATTTTGGGGGGCTTTTTCTCCTTTCACCCCTTATGAAAAGGGGAAGTTGGGGTCTACACCAGCATGTTGGTGTAAAAAAAAAAAAATTTTTTACACTAACATGCTGGTGTTGCCCTATACTTTTCATTTTGACAAGAGGTAAAGGGGAAAAAAGCCCCCCAAAATTTGTAATGCAGTTTCTCCTGACTACGGAGATACCACATATGTGGGCGCAAAGTGCTCTGGGGGCGCACAACAAGGCTCAGAAGGGAGAGTGCGCCATGTACATTTGAGGTGATTTGCACAGGGGTGGCTGATTGTTACAGCGGTTTTGACAAACGCAAAAAAGAAAAAAAAAACACATGTGACCCCATTTCGGAAACTACACCCCTCACGGAATGTAATGAGGGGTGCAGTGAGATTTTACACCCCACAGGTGTCTGACGGATCTTTGGAACAATGGGCTGTGCAAATAAAAAATTTTGTACAGCCCACTGTCCCAAAGATCTGACAGACACCAGTGGGGGGTAAATGCTCACTGTACCCCTTGTTACATTCCTCAAGGGGTCTAGTTTCCAAAATGGTATGCCATGGGGGGTTATTTTGCTGTCCTGGCACCACAGGGGCTTCCTAAATGCGACATGCCCCCGAGCAAAATTTGCTCTCAAAAAGCCAAATATGACTCCTTCTCTTCTGAGCATTGTAGTTCGCCCGTAATGCACTTCCTGCCAACTTATGGGGTACCTCCATACTCAGAAGAGATGGGGTTACAAATTTTGGGGGGTATTTTCTGCTATTAACCCTTGCAAAAATGTGAAATTTGGGGGGAAACACACATTTTAGTGAAAATTTATTTTTATTTTTTTACATATGCAAAAGTCGTGAAACACCTGTGGGGTATTAAGGCTCACTTTATTTCTTGTTATGTTCCTCAAAGGGTCAAGTTTCAAAAATGGTATGGCATGTGTTTTTTTTTTGCTGTTCTGGCACCATAGGGGCTTCCTAAATGCAACATGCCCCCCAAAAACCATTTCTGAAAAACGTACTCTCCAAAATCCCCTTGTCGCTCCTTCGCTTCTGAGCCCTCTACTGCGCCCGCCGAACACTTTTCATGGACATATGAGGTATGTGCTTACTCAAGAGAAATTGGGCTACAAATTCAAGTATACATTTTCTCCTTTTAACCCTTGTAAAAATTCAAAAATTGGGTCTACAAGAAAATGCAAGTGTAAAAAATGAAGATTGTGAATTTTCTCCTTCACTTTGCTGCTATTCCTGTGAAACACCTAAAGGGTTAAAACGCTGACTGAATGTCATTTTGAATACTTTGGGGGGTGCGGTTTTTATAATGGGGTCATTTGTGGGGTATTTCTAATATGAAGACCCTTCAAATCCACTTCAAACCTGAACTGGTCCCTGAAAAATAGTGAGTTTGAAAATTTTGTGAAAAATTGGAAAATTGCTGCTGAACTTTGAAGCCCTCTGGTGTCTTCCAAAAGTAAAAACACGTCACTTTTATGATGCAGACATAAAGTAGACATATTGTATATGTGAATAAAATAAAATAAATATTTGGAATATCCATTTTCCTTACAAGCAGAGAGCTTCAAAGTTAGAAAAATGCTAAATTTTCAAATTTTTCATCAAATTTTGGGATTTTTCACCAAGAAAGGATGCAAGTTACCACAAAATTTTACCACTATGTTAAAGTAGAATATGTCACGAAAAAACAATCTCGGAATCAGAATGATAACTAAAAGCATTCCAGAGTTATTAATGTTTAAATTGACAGTGGTCAGATGTTCAAAAAATGGCCGGGTCCTAAGGTGTAAAATGGCTGGGTCCTTAAGGGGTTAAAGTCCAAGAAAAACCTCTTGCAAATGTCGGATTGGGTCTGTTTCTGTCTGTAAGGCATTTGATTAAGCATTTGATTGGCTAAGCCTGCCCCTTTAAGCCACCTGTCAATCAAAAATGTAAGGAGAGGGATATTCGGTTTTAAAATATCTAATGAAAAAAAAATAATAATAAATTAAGAAGGAGAATAAAAAAATTGTTGTGTTATTCCCCCCCTAATTAAACAGAAAGCAACGTCTTGACAGAAATATGTCAGTTCCTCTTTAAGACGCGAGTACAAGCCCGGATGACATGAGACATTAGTATAGGGCAGTTGTAATAAACCCTCCTGAGGCGGCCGTGGCGGTGTTCTACCATATATCTACCTCACAAGACGAAGGGCAGAACCCTAAGAAGTGGAATATGTACTGTAACAGCTGCACAATGAGCGGTGCCAACGTCCCGATCCGTATAAATGGCCCGCAATCTCCCTGGTATAATTACGTGGTGCACACTGGCGTCTTTCGCGAGGCGATCATCAAGGTAGATTACCTTCAAGTTTCCGAACTAAATACTTACAGGTGTTGCATTACCCTTTTATTACATACAAACTTCTGTCTCTTAACAAGACACGGCGGCAAATGAATGATCTGGCTGATGAATTATTCATGAGTGTTTCGCAGCGTGCTCGCGGCGTCATCCATGGCCTTTTCCAGGTCATATGACACCAATTAGAGCAGAATTTTAAATTATTCAATAACTTGAACTCTCCTGTCGTTTAACATATAGATATCAGTGCGGTAAACAAGTTAAAGCTAATGGGCCCTGGGGGTTTGCTCCGCTCGGCTTTAAGATCCGAGGCTGCTGCTGGAACAGACAGCGAGAAGGAAAACACTTGCAATGTTTTAATAAGTTCTTAGGCGTCCCTGCGGGAGCAGTGCACAGCTCCTGCTCCCCGTATCCAAAATAAAATGATTAAGGTTATTAGCAAGGAGCTTTTTAGAAGAGGAGAGGAGTAGAAACAGGGCGGGTGAGGGAGCCGAGCAGAATAACTTTACATGAAATCTACCTCTAGACATAATACTGTAGACAGGCAGCTAGTCATTCCTATACCGTTAGATGAAAAAAACATCCATATAATGAAAGGATAGCATATCTCCTCCAAACTTATAGCTGCGCTGTTCAGTAGTACTCCATGTAGAGGCATGGGCAACCAAATAGAACATCCATGAATACAGATGTACTGCAAATGGAGGCATGGACAATCCACTATAACATCCATAAATACAGCTGTGCTCTGAGGGAAGGATGGACAATCCATTATAACATCCATAAATACAGCTGTGCTCTGAGGGAAGGATGGACAACCTACTAGAACATCCATAAATACAGCTGTGCTCTGAGGGAAGGATGGACAATCCATTATAACATCCATAAATATAGCTGTGCTCTGAGGGAAGGATGGACAACCTACTAGAACATCCATAAACCCAGCTGTGCTCTGAGGGAAGGATGGACAACCTACTAGAACATCCATAAATACAGCTGTGCTCTGAGGGAAGGATGGACAACCTACTAGAACATCCATAAACCCAGCTGTGCTCTGAGGGAAGGATGGACAACCTACTAGAACATCCATAAATACAGCTGTGCTCTGAGGAAAGGATGGACAATCCATTATAACATCCATAAATACAGCTGTGCTCTGAGGGAAGGATGGACAACCTACTAGAACATCCATAAATACAGCTGTGCTCTGAGGGAAGGATGGACAATCCATTATAACATCCATAAACCCAGCTGTGCTCTGAGGGAAGGATGGACAATCCATTATAACATCCATAAATACAGCTGTGCTCTGAGGGAAGGATGGACAACCTACTAGAACATCCATAAATACAGCTGTGCTCTGAGGGAAGGATGGACAATCCATTATAACATCCATAAACCCAGCTGTGCTCTGAGGGAAGGATGGACAATCCATTATAACATCCATAAATACAGCTGTGCTCTGAGGGAAGGATGGACAACCTACTAGAACATCCATAAATACAGCTGTGCTCTGAGGGAAGGATGGACAACCTACAACATCCATAAATACAGCAGTGCTCTGAGGGAAGGATGGACAACCTACTAGAACATCCATAAATACAGCTGTGCTCTGAGGGAAGGATGGACAACCTCCTAGAACATCCATAAATACAGCTGTGCTCTGAGGGAAGGATGGACAACCTCCTAGAACATCCATAAATACAGCTGTGCTCTGAGGGAAGGATGGACAACCTACTAGAACATCCATAAACTCAGCTGTGCTCTGAGGAAAGGATGGACAACCTACTAGAACATCCATAAACCCAGCTGTGCTCTGAGGAAAGGTTGGACAACCTACTAGAACATCCATAAATACAGCTGTGCTCTGAGGGAAGGATGGACAACCTACTAGAACATCCATAGATACACCTGTTCTCTGAGGGAAGGATGGACAACCTACTAGAACATCCATAAATACAGCTGTGCTCTGAGGGAAGGATGGACAACCTACTAGAACATCCATAAATACAGCTGTGCTCTGAGGGAAGGATGGACAACCTACTAGAACATCCATAAATACAGCTGTTCTCTGAGGGAAGGATGGACAACCTACTAGAACATCCATAAATACAGCTGTGCTCTGAGGGAAGGATGGACAATCCATTATAACATCCATAAATACAGCTGTGCTCTGAGGGAAGGATGGACAACCTACTAGAACATCCATAGATACACCTGTTCTCTGAGGGAAGGATGGACAACCTACTAGAACATCCATAAATACAGCTGTTCTCTGAGGGAAGGATGGACAACCTACTAGAACATCCATAAATACAGCTGTGCTCTGAGGGAAGGATGGACAACCTACTAGAACATCCATAAATACAGCTGTGCTCTGAGGGAAGGATGGACAACCTACTAGAACATCCATAAATACAGCTGTGCTCTGAGGGAAGGATGGACAATCCATTATAACATCCATAAATACAGCTGTGCTCTGAGGGAAGGATGGACAACCTACAAGAACATCCATAAATACAGCTGTTCTCTGAGGGAAGGATGGACAACCTACTAGAACATCCATAAATACAGCTGTTCTCTGAGGGAAGGATGGACAACCTACTAGAACATCCATAAATACAGCTGTTCTCTGAGGGAAGGATGGACAACCTACTAGAACATCCATAAACACAGCTGTGCTCTGAGGGAAGGATGGACAACCTTCTAGAACATCCATAAACCCAGCTGTGCTCTGAGGGAAGGATGGACAACCTACTAGAACATCCATAAACCCAGCTGTGCTCTGAGGGAAGGATGGACAACCTACTAGAACATCCATAAATACAGCTGTGCTCTGAGGGAAGGATGGACAACCTACTAGAACATCCATAAATACAGCTGTGCTCTGAGGGAAGGATGGACAACCTACTAGAACATCCATAAATACAGCTGTGCTCTGAGGGAAGGATGGACAACCTACTAGAACATCCATAAATACAGCTGTGCTGTGATGGAAGGATGGACAACCTACTAGAACATCCATAAATACAGCTGTGCTCTGAGGGAAGGATGGACAACCTACTAGAACATCCATAAACCCAGCTGTGCTCTGAGGGAAGGATGGACAACCTACTAGAACATCCATAAACCCAGCTGTGCTCTGAGGGAAGGATGGACAACCTACTAGAACATCCATAAACCCAGCTGTGCTCTGAGGGAAGGATGGACAACCTACTAGAACATCCATAAATACAGCTGTGCTCTGAGAGAAGGATGGACAACCTACTAGAACATCCATAAATACAGCTGTGCTCTGAGGGAAGGATGGACAACCTACTAGAACATCCATAAACCCAGCTGTGCTCTGAGGGAAGGATGGACAACCTACTAGAACATCCATAAATACAGCTGTGCTCTGAGGGAAGGATGGACAACCTACTAGAACATCCATAAATACAGCTGTGCTCTGAGGGAAGGATGGACAACCTACTAGAACATCCATAAATACAGCTGTGCTCTGAGGGAAGGATGGACAACCTACTAGAACATCCATAAATACAGCTGTGCTCTGAGGAAAGGATGGACAACCTACTAGAACATCCATAAATACAGCTGTTCTCTGAGGGAAGGATGGACAACCTACTAGAACATCCATAAATACAGCTGTTCTCTGAGGGAAGGATGGACAACCTACTAGAACATCCATAAACCCAGCTGTGCTCTGAGGGAAGGATGGACAATCCATTATAACATCCATAAACACAGCTGTTCTCTGAGGGAAGGATGGACAACCTACTAGAACATCCATAAATACAGCTGTGCTCTGAGGGAAGGATGGACAACCTACTAGAACATCCATAAACACAGCTGTGCTCTGAGGGAAGGATGGACAACCTACTAGAACATCCATAAATACAGCTGTGCTCTGAGGGAAGGATGGAGAACCTATTAGAACATCCATATATAAAGCTGTGCTCTGAGGGAAGGATGGACAACCTACTAGAACATCCATAAATACAGCTGTGCACTGAGGGAAGGATTCCTTGCAGAATTCAGTAAGACATTCTGCCGTGTGAACATAGCCTAAAAACACGTACAGAGAAGATATCTGCCTTCCATATGCCGCTTGAATGCTGTAGATTCAGACAAGGTTTTAGACCAGTGTTTCCCAAACAGGGTGCCTCCAGTTGTTGCAAAACTACAACTCCCAGCATGACCGGACAGCCAACGGCTGTCCAGGCATGCTGGCAGTTGTAGTTTTGCAACAGCTGGAGGCACTGTTTTAGACACTGGTTAGGCTGGGTTCACACCACGTTTTTGCAATACAGTTCTCGTATCCGGTTTTTGATAAAAAAATAAAAATAAAAAAAAAATAAACGGATTCCTCAAAACCTGATTATACTGTATCAAAACGTGTGTACAAATTTTTATCCGTATACGGTTTGAAAAATGATGTCTGGTTGCATCAGTTTTTTAAGGAAAAAAAAAAAAACTATACTTTTTAACTTTTCATTCCATTATGAATAAAGTTTAACATGTTTGATTAAAATTCCAAGAAAAAAAACTGCAATGTTTCAATACGGTTTTTCACCCGGACCAAAAACCGTGGTAGGCTGCGGTTTTGGGTACAGGGAAAAAAAAATGACAACACCTAACAGGATGCAAAACGGACGCAACCGGATGCATCTTTTGGCATACGGTTTTCAATGGAGAGTCAATGCATACGGTTTCAATACGGTTCCATATGGTAGGGCTGGGAGGTATACCGGTTCATACCGAATACCCAAATTTTTGTCCTACACGTTATGAATTTTTTCCCATACCGCAATACCGGTTTGGTATGAATCATCCCAGCGCTGCGCTGTCCCCACATCGGGGAACTAATCATATGTGGCCCGCGAGCGCCGCTATGCTTCTCTCCCCCCAATTAATTACCAGCACTGCGCTGTCCCCATCGGGGTTAATACTCACATATCACCAGCAAGCGCTGCCCTCCTGGTCCTCCTGTTTGTTGCGGGCCGCCAGCGCTGACACTCTATACTGTACGCTGTATCCCTATGCCCGGGCTGCAAAAGGTAAAATAAACGTTAACACACGTGCCTACTTCGCCTTACTCTCTTCCTGGGGACGGGAACGTCGGACAGCCATCAGCAGCAATGTTCCGCCTCGGCCGGTGATAGGTTGAGCGCACTGTCATGTAAGAAGCCGGCTGGCTTCTTAGATGACAGTGGGCTCAGCCTATCACTGGCCGAGGCGGAACATCGCAGCGGACGGTGATAGGCTGACTGCTGTCCGACGTTCCTGTTCCTAGGAAGAGCGTAAGGCGAAGTAGGCACGTGTGTTAAAGTTTATTTTGTTTACCTTTTGAAGCCCGGGCATAGGGATACCGCATACAGTATAGAGTGTCAGCGCTGACGGCCCGCAACAAACAGGAGGACGAGGAGGGCAGTGCTTGCTGGTGATATGTGACTATTAACCCGATGGGGGCAACGCAGCGCTGACAATTTTTTTTTTTTTGGGGGGGGGGGGGGGGATACCGTTCTATACCGTGGAACCACCATAAAAGTTACAAAAAATACCGCGATACACATATTTGGTCATTTGGTAGAGCTGGGCGGTATGACCAAATATGTGTATCACAGTATTTTTGCAACTTATGGCGGTTCCACAGTATATAAAACGGTATTTATTTCACACCCCCCCCCCCCAAATCATGTCACCCACGAGCGCTGTTCTGCTCCCCCCCCCCCCAATTAATCAGCCCAGCGGGGTACTACTCACATGTCACCCTCAAGCACTGCCCTCCTCTTTGTTGGGGGCTGCCAGCGCTGGAACTCACTGTACGCCAGTGGTCTCCAGCCTGCAGACCTCCAGATGTTGCTAAACTACAACTCCCAGCATGCCGGGAGTTGTAGTTTTGCAACAGCTGGAGGTCCGCAGGTTGGAGACCACTGCTGTATGCAAAAGATAAGAGAAAAATAAACGTTAACTTACCTACGCCGGCCTCACTCTGTTCCTTGGGGCTGGAACGTCGGACAGCCGTCAGCAGCGATGTTCCGCCCCGGCCAGTGATAAGTTAAACGCACTGTCATGTAAGAAGCCGGCCAGAGCTCCTTACATGACAGTGGGCTCAGCCTATCACTGGCCAGGGTGGGACATCGCTCCAGCCGGTGATTGTCTGACGTTCCAGTCCCAAGGAACAGCGTGAGGCCGACGTAGGTAAGTTAAAGTTTATTTTCTTTATTTTTTGCCGGCCGGGCATAGGGATACAGCGTACAGCAGTGGTCTCAAACCTGCGGACCTCCAGCTGTTGCAAAACTACAACTCCCAGCATGCCCGGACAGCCGTTGGCTGTCCGGGCATGCTGGGAATTGTAGTTTTGCAACATCTGGAAGTCCGCAGGTTGGAGACCACTGTGGTACAGTGAGTTCCAGCACCGACGGCCCCCAACAAAGAGGAGGAGGGCAGTGCTTGCGGGTGACATATGTGAGTAGTACCTCGCTGGGCTGATAATTAATTGGGGGGAGCAGAACAGCACTGGCGGGTTACATAGGATTAGTTCCCCGATGTGAGGACAGCGCAGCGCTGGGTTGATAATTCATTCCCAAGGGGGAGGGGCCCAGCCGGTATTGCGGTATGGGAAAAATTCATATCGTGCAGCCCAAAATTTCGGTATGAACCGGTATACCGCCCAGCCCTACCATATGGTTTTCAAATTGAAAACGTATACGGGAACTGTATTGCAAAAATGTGGTGTGAACCCAACCTTAGCCCAACGCAAGGGTGACCCCACCCAGATTCCTTGCCAAAGTTGTATGACGTCACTTTTTTCAAATGCACATCCGAAAACTGCACTGTGGAAACCAATAGGTAATGTGCACATAGCAATTTCTAGTTACTTGTGACAAACCTTTGACATCATACGTGTAATTTTCAGAACTTTAGTTGAATTTGCACAATTTACACAGATCCACGCACCCAACAAGCCTACTGATAACTCTCCCCAGAGACTACGGAATTAACTTTCATTGAACATCTTCAAAGCGGAGCTTCATCAGGACGACCACCATTATACAGTCACATTCTTATCTTTCCTAAGTTTTGTCCTCAAGGTGTAACTGCAACAGTTGATTAGAAAGAAGGGGAAAAAAAATTAAAAAATAAAACCCCTGCCTTTCATTTCACGTGGCCTGAGCGGCTCCGCGATGGGGCGAAGTGATGGAGGTGCAGAGCGATCACAGCTGGACACCCAGTAATTATAATCCTCCTGCATCTATAAGAAGTCATTATATGGCTCATGATAAATTGCAGCTCCCTGGAAATACAGATAAGTTTCCCACCGCAACATCTCAGGGTCAAAATCAAATAATTAAAGTATTTGTTCGGCTGGTGACTCCTCAAAGTAATTAAAGTGATAGAAAAGCTCTCATCAAGCAATAATGTAAATGGGATGCACTTCACTTACAGCTCCCGGGAGCATTTAAGATGGGGAGTGAAGGTGAGACACGTGGAATTTCGGCTCCGCACATTAGCGCCTCTCCTCTTTAGTTATGTGCACTGGATTATACAGGGGCTTTCTGGTTTTATAGAAATAAAACCGATTTACCTTTACTCTTAATCGCCATTATGTCTTTTTCTTTGTCTCAGTTAAAAGGAAAACGGCTATCCGATTCACCCACACTAAACCCAATAGAGCATTGTATTGCTCTGCTAACTCTGTCCCGGTCTACACAGAAAAGCTATCAAGTATAACTATTTAATTATTGTGTTTAATGTAAACTACAGTTAGCAGTAAGCTCTTAAGCTCCCCTAGAGGTGGCAGCCACCTAACAGAAGTCAATCATTTAACTGGACACACAGGGGGCTTTGCAGCTCTAGACACCATAAAGAAATACTTTTTCATCCTGTTCACCTACACTAAACCCAATACACTGGGATATAGTGTGGGTGAACAAGAGACCGATAAGTACCTGCACACTGGAGATTTCTCCATCCGAAGATCCGCTTCCACCTTCCCTGAATCGCGCACTGGAGGCACGCCCGGCGGCTCGATTGGAATATACATTGTCGCAGGTCACGTGAGCGCTGAGCGCTCACGTGACCCACGACAATGAATATTCAAATTGAGTCAGCGGGCCCTCCTCCAGCACACAATTCGCAGAAGATGGAAGAAGATCTTCGGAGGGAGATATCTACAGTTTTCAGGTACGTATAGCAGTTAGTGACCCCTCCTGTGTGTTTCTCCTGTTCACCCACACTATATCCCAGTGTATTGGGTTTAGTGTGGGTAAACAGGATGACCACTTTCCAAGTAGTCAAGGTATGTCTTTATGGTGTCTAGAGCTGAAAAGCCCCCTCATATCCATAAAATGGATCCATTAAATGATTTACTTCTGTTTGGTGTCTGTCACCTCTAGGGGGAGCTTAGGAGCTTACTGCAAACGGTATTTTAAATGCAATAATTAAATAGTAATACTTGATAGCTTTTCTGTGTAGACCGGGACAGAATTAGCAGAGCAATATAATGCTCTATTGAAGTCCTGGAGGCACAGGTAAAAAAAGGACAGCTATATTACCCACAGATAAAGCTCTGGATGCAGCCCTCCACTTCGGCTGGTACACATAAAGGATTTTTTTAAAGTAGAATTCCTCCCAGAAATTTCTGCGGCACCATACATTGCTAGAAATTCAAATGCCAGACTTCCCCGAAATAATGAACATGTTGGCAGATACGCTCAAAAATTCACTGCAGTCATTGGTGACAGATGATATCAGAGCAGACATTCCATAGTGTGAACCCAGCCATTATCTAATTTCTTGACAACCAAAAGGGTCCGTTCACATACGCATATTTTTTGCTGCAGATCTGCAGTAGATTTACTTCAGCAGATTTTGCTGGCCATTGAAGTCAATGGGCAGCAAAATCTGCAGCAGATCAGCAGCCAGAATATGCACGTGTGAACATACCCTAATAATAAAAAAATTTCAGTTGATTAATTTAAAGTGTACCTGTCATCCACAAAAACTTTTTATATAATGTAGATAATCCCCTCATATATATATTTGTAATATATACATTGGTTAAAAAATGTGTATATTTATGTCCCTTCGGCTATTGCCTGTGTGTCTCTGAAGAGTCCAAATACAGGAAGTGAGGGTGGACAAGCAGGGCTCTTTGCACTCAGAAAAAGAAGGACAGTGTGTACTGAGGCTCTATAACATGCTCCTGGCTCATACATCTGGATGATTGTGCAGACTCCTGGCTGGTCAATCATCCCGATGTATGAGCCAGGAGCATGTTATAGAGCCTCAGTAGACACGGTCCTGCCTTCTCTGAGTGCAAAGAGCCCTGCTTACCCCCCCCTAACTTCCTGTATTTGGACTCCTCAGAGACAAACAGGTAATAACCCTCCCTCTCCCTCCCCCTCTCGCCCTCCCTCTCGCCCTCCCTCCCCCTCTCGCCCTCCCTCTCCCTCCCCCTCTCGCCCTCCCTCCCGCTCCCCCTCTCGCCCTCCCTCCCCCTCCCCCTCTCGCCCTCCCTCCCCCTCTCCCCCTCCCTCCCCCTCCCGCCGTCCCTCCCCCTCCCGCCGTACCTCCCCCTCCCCCTCCCGCCGTCCCTCCCCCTCCCCCTCCCGCCGTCCCTCCCCCTCCCCCTCCCGCCGTCCCTCCCCCTCCCCCTCCCGCCGTCCCTCCCCCTCCCACCGTCCCTGCCCCTCCCCCTCCCGCCGTCCCTCCCCCTCCCGCCGTCCCTCCCCCTCCCGCCGTCCCTCCCCCTCCCGCCGTCCCTCCCCCTCCCGCCGTCTCTCCCCCTCCCGCCGTCTCCCTCCCCCTCCAGCCGTCCCTCCCCCTCCCGCCGTCCCTCCCCCCCCCTCTCGCATTGCAAATCCTAAACTTTTATTTTCTGAGGTGTTGTATGTCTTGGGTAAAAATATCCAGAAATTTTGAATCCATGGGGAAATTATTTTTTTCCCTGTTTTTCCTAAAAAATAAATAAATAAAAAAAAGTGGACTGGAGTAGTGTTATAGCACTTAAGACTCCCGTCTTTTGGGACACGGTGCTGTCAGTTGTTCAGGAACCCTGGACAGGTCAGAGCACAATGGCAGCATGAACTAATGCTTATCCAGTGAATTACAAACTAAACTTGCTTTTTCAAGGGTATATTCACACAGTCCTATTTTCTTACAAACCTTCCAAAGAGGGTGAAGTCTTCGTGGGCTGTCCACGCGCTGAATTTAATGGGGTCTGCCGGGGAGATTCCGCTGGCGGGGACCCTGCCCCCTTTCAAACACGCAGCAGGAAACACACTGCGAGTTTGTGAGAAAATAGGCCCGTGTGAGCATACCCTAAAGGTGTATTCACATGTACAATATCCGGCACATATTTGATGCTGCACATTTTATGCTAAAGATTTCAATGTAAAATCTGCAGCACCAAATATGCACAGGATACTGTATGTGCGAACAGACCCTAGGGGTACGTTCACATGCTAGTACAGCGTTTCCCAACCAAGGTACCTCCAGCTGTTGCAGAACTACAACTCCCAGCATGCCCGGACAGCCAACGGCTGCCTGGGCATGCTGGGAGTTGTAGTTTTGCAACAGCTGGAGGCACCTTGGTTGGGAAACACTGCGCTAGTAACTGGCAGCAGGTTTCCCACTGCGAGTTACGCTACCATTTGACCCATTTAAATGAATGGTAGCGTAACTCGCAGCGGGTTTTTCAAAGATTCTGGACACCTGGTAACTTGTAGAACAAAAATGCAGTGGGTGCAGTTAAAAGACTTCATGCTTTATTTATTGTGTCCATGCATTACAAAAAAAAAATGAATAGCAGCCTGAACACAGGCGCATTTCTGGCACCTAGGCACACTTCATCATAGTCCATCACTAGCCATGATGAAGAGTGCCTAGGTGACAGAAATGCGTCTGCGTTCAGACTGCTAAGTGATTATTGTAATACATGGACACAATAAATAAGGCATTCAGTCTTAACTGCATCTGTTGGATCTGTTTGTTGTTTGTTCTAAAAGTGCTGAGTTGCACTTCCACATGTGTCAGGTTTCTATAGTCCCAAAATATATGAGTAAAAATAAACACGATTTAAAGAAGGGTTTAAACTAGCTATATCTTCCCCATGAAAATAACCTCTTCCAAACGTCCTATTAAAAATAATGGATGTCATAGTGGGAGGGAGGCCCTTTAAACACACCAAAAAATAAAAGTAATAGATCTTAATTTGCCTGAAGCCAACTCAGAAATCACGGAAAAAGAAAAAAAAAAGTTAAATCTTGTTACTTTGGCTAATGCCTTCATAAGCTACCCCCCTGGGGCCCATTCTCTACCACAGAGTAAAAAAAAAAAACACACACACACTATGCCGCCTTCTATCTCGATGCAGGGATATTACACAAATGAAGAATTATCGTCCTCTGCTGGTAGCAACAAAGCAGTTGCCGTCGCTGCCGGTAGCCATGACTTATGGCAGCGACAAAGAGGTATGAGATGCACCAGTTAATGTGAGAAACTGGCAGAAACGCTTATTAAAACTACTCAGGGTCCTGTGGCTGCTGAAGGCGGAGGACACCACCCAGTAAGGAACGCGATGGCCCTTACTCCATGAAATTACTAGATGACAACGTTTGTATTGCTTAACACTCTGGAGAGTCTGGAGAATTTAGCTATTATTATTAGAAAATAATTTGAAAAATAGCTTCCAATATGACCCAATACAGCAGTGTTTCCCAACTAGGGTGCCACCAGCTGTTGCAAAACTTGAACTCCTTGCATGCCCGGACAGCTCCAGAAAGATGGAAGCCTTGTTATCTGTACACTAGGGCTGCACGATATGGGGGAACTGTGCGATTGCGATTATGGGCCTAAATATTGCGATTTCGATATGCAATGCGATATAATAAATGGTGAAATCCCCCCCATTTCATGTCCAATCTCCCCCAATTCACATCTATCCACTCATTTCATGTCCACTGCCCATTTCACATAGGTAGGTAGCTTTTAGTACTGCAAATACACTGGGTTTCCCGGACGCTTTTTAAATCTCCCACCGGATCCAGGAAACCTAGTGTGTTTGCTTTGCAGCCGAAGACCTTTCCCCATCAGGCAATCACTGGCTTGACAGTGATTGGCTGAAAAGGGAGAGGTCCTTCTGCTTGTATGGAGAAGAGAGGAGACACCGGACTGCACGGAGGGGAATGGCATCTGCAGGGACCGGGAGGAGGTAAGCATAGGGCTGGGCGGTATGACCAAATATGTGTATCCCGGTATTTTTTTAATTTTTGGCGGTTCCACGGTATAAAATGGTATTTCCTCCTCCCCGCCCCCCCCCCAAATTAATTATCAGCCCAGCGCTGTCCCTATCGGGGTAAATACTCAGATGTCACCCGCAAGCGCTGCCCTCCTCGTCCTGTTTGTTTCGGGCCGCCGGCACTGACACACTATACTGTGCGGTATCCCTATGCCGGGCTGCAAAAGGTAAACAAAATAAACTAACACATGTTCCTACGTCGGCCTTACGCTGGGGACGGGAACGTCGGAGAGCCGTCAGCCTATGACCGGCCGCAGCGATGTTCCACCTCGGCCGGTGATAGGCTGAGCCCACTGTCATGTAAGGAGCTCTGGCCGGCTTCTTACATGACAGTGGGCTCAACCTATCACCGGCCGACGGCTCTCCGACATTCCCGTCCCCAAGAAGCAGGTGAGGCCGGTACCAGACCAACGGGAGGGGAGAAAGTTTATTATGTTTACCTTTTGCAGCCCGGACATAGGGATACCGCACAGTATAGAGTGTCAGTGCCGGCAGCCGCAACAAAAAGGAGGAAGAGGAGGGCAGCGCTTGTGGGTGACATGTGAGTATGTACCCAGATGGGCATAGTGCTGGGCTGATAATTGGGGGGGCAGAACAGCGCTCACGGGTGACATGTGATTAGTTCCCCGATGGGGACAGTGCAGCGCTGGGCTGATAACTGGGGGGGGGCAGAACAGCGATTGCGGGTCACATATGATTAGTTCCCCGATGTGGGGACATTGCTGGGCTGATAATTCATTCCCGAGGGGGAGGGATCAAACCGGTATTGCGGTATGGGTTAAAATTCATATCGTGTAGCACAAAAATTTCGGTATTCGGTATGAACCGGTATACCGCCCAGCACTAGGTAAGCATAAGTTTTTTTATGTTTCTCCATGTGCCTCTTACTTAGCACAGTGTTTCTCTACCAGGGTACCTCCAGCTGCTGTGAAACTACAACTCCAAGCATGCCCAGACCGCTGAAGGCTGTCCGGACATGCTGGGAGTTGTTTTGCAATAGCTGGAGGCACCCTGTTTGGGAGACACTGACTTAGTATTTGAATTTGTCTTTACCTGCTCTGGCTGGCCCTTGCCTACAGCTGCACCCGGGAGCCGGCCCGAGCAGATAATCGAAAGTTTTCCCAGGGGGCCTATCGCTATATCGCAGTTCGCAAAAATCGTGATTCAATTGATTTTGTGATATATCATGCAGCCCTACTGTACACACAGATACCCCAATTGGTGCAGAAAATACTAGAAGATACTAGAAACCGGGAACTCTGCTTAGCTTCACAAAACGACAAAAAAAAAAAAAACATTTACAAAAATGAAGCTAAAAAATTAAATAAATAAAAATAATAGCCAAGTATCCTAATTAAAGGGATACTCCACTGCCCCAGCATTTGGAATATTTTGTTCAGAAAACTGGGTTCGGGCTCAAAATGTTCTGAAAGCTGGGGCAGTGGAGTACCCCTTTAAGGACAACAAGAGGACAACAGCGGCAGACAGATCCCCCATTATTATCATTTCAGCTCTGGAGGAGCGTAACACTGCAGTTTTCCCAAATGTTCAGGTACATTTCCCCGCCCACCCTCAAATGTAAGGTCTATAAACCATCCAGCAAAACCCTCTGCTCCAGCTCAGAGCTTTCAGGCAGTTTTCTGTGAATAGGTCACAGGGGCTGTAAATTATTAAGAGGCAAAGTTGCTTAATTGGTGTTTTCTGTAGTCACATAGAAGGTGATTGGGAGATAGACGGAGGCACGGAGGCATCCCACAAATTCCGGTTTTACTGTTTCCCTGGCTCCTCTTCTGTATTCGGCGCTATGAAGATGTCACATTTTTTAAAAAACATTTAAAATTCAAATCGTCTGGAGAGCAGATTCATCTAAAATTTATTCCCGGAGCCTGATATTTTGCCGGCTGCTGCTATCAGCGCTGATTGCTCTTATGTGTAAGCTTTATTCAACTTTGTAAAGGTTTTACAACACTAAGGGTGACATTTCGGGGGCCCGGGCTCGAGTGTGTCATTAAAATGAGATTGAAGTAGGAACATTTACACTTTCCTCGGAGATGCTTGGTTTGTTAGGGAGGACGCCGGCAGCGGAGGAGGAGGAAGGACGGGACCTGCTGCTCCCAGACGCAGCCTCTTTACAATTTGAATGAAGCCTTTTGCCTTCCCCTAGGTTTTCGTTGATTTTTTGTTTTACTTTCTTTATATTTATACGCGGAACGGAAGAGTGCACATTGTTATGCTCCACTCGTAATCCATTTCTATGGCGTTTTGTGACAGGTCATTTCTTGTCCCCTTTGTCATCAGTTTTTGTCTTTATTCATTCCGATCTTTGGTTTTGTGTTTGCAAATTTGTGAGAGTAAAAGCACTTGGCTGCCCCATATCCCAGTCCCTTTAGAATTATTATTTTTTTATTTACATTTTTTTGGAAGCAAGAGGAAAAGATACGGTCGTAACTCCCATGTGGAGAAAAAGAACATGGCAGCACATCCACACCTTGTACTATCATCTACCGTGTTTCTCCGAAAATAAGACCGGGTCTTATATTAATTTTTGTCACCAAAAACACACTAGGGCTTATTTACATGTGATGGGCACAGCTTTGCCCCCCACCGGTTTTTCAGCCCAGCGCTGCACCCCACATCGGGGGGCTAATCGTAACGTATGTCACCCGCGAGCGCAGCTTCTCTCCCCCCCCTGCCAAATAATTATCAGCCGCTGCGCTGTACTTGTAAAGTAGCTTGAGCATGAAGGGCCCACATATACACCTGAATGTTTTTTATGTAGCACACACCTCTATACTTCTAAACACTGGCCAATACCTTTGCGCCAAAAGAGCAGTTAAGTATTCCTGTGCCCGGGCTGCAAATATTAAAAAAACAAACTTTAACTTACCTTCGTCCTCCCTTCCCGCATTGCTAAGGAACCGGCCTCATGGTCCCTCCGCTGTTCTTGCTGCGGTCCTGGGGATGGAACGTCACAGAGCCTCCAGCCTATCACCGGCCGCAGCGATGTCCCGCCTCGGCCGATGATAGGCTGAGCCAACTGTCATGTAAGAAGCCGGCCGACTCCTTACATGACAGTTGGCTCAGCCTATCATCGGCTGAGGCGGGACATCGCTGCGGCCGGTGATAGGCTGGAGGCTCTGTGACGTTCCATCCCCAGGACCGCAGCAAGAACAGCGGAGGGACCATGAGGCCGGATCCTTCGCAACGGGGAAACGGAGGACTAAGGCAAGTTAAAGTTTGTTTTTTAATATTTGCAGCACGGGCACAGGAATACTTAACTGCTCTTAACTGCTACTTAACTGCCTAGTTCAGTGGTCTTCAACCTGCGGACCTCCAGCTATTGCAAAACTACAACTCCCAGCATGCCCGGACAGCCAATGGCCGTCCAGGCATGCTGGGAGTCGTAGTTTTGCAACATCTGGAGTTCCGCAGATTGAAGACCACTGGCCTAGGTCTTATTTTCAGGGTAGGGCTTATTGCAGCCCACCCCGATAATACAGCTAGGGCTTATTTTTGGGGTAGGGTGTATTTTCGGGGAAACACGGTATTTGCTTCTCAGCATAAATTTAGTGTACCATTGATCAAAACGAGAAAACCCACTCACCACGTCAAGGCCACCTGATAAGAGTGTGTCCCTAAACTAAAACTGACGTATTGCAGGGTGGCGACCCCTGCCGCTGCAACACTATTGTACCCCAGTGATATCAAGGTTGTCCTAGCATTACTAAAACCTAAAGGGGTACTCCGGTGAAAACCTTTTTTCTTTTAAATCAACTGGTGCCAGAAAGTTAAACATATTTGTAAATTACTTATATTAAAAAAATCTTAATCCTTCCAGTACTTATTAGCTGCTGAATGCTACAGAGGAAATTCCTTTCTTTTTGGAACACTGATGACATCACGAGCACAGTGCTCTCTGCTGACATCTCTGTCCATTTTAGCAACCGTGCATAGCAGATGTATGCTAAGGACAGCATGGTGGCTCAGTGGTTAGCACTGCTGGGGACTTGGGTTCAAATCCCACTAAGGACAACAATAAATAAAGAGTTATTATTATTATTATTATTATTATTATTATTATTATTATAATGACGTCAGCAAAGAGCACTGTGCTCGTGATGTCATCAGAGAGAATTCCAAAGAGAAAAGAATTTCCTCTGTAGTATTCAGCAGCTAATAAGTACAGTAAGGATTAAGATTTTTTTAATAGACGTAATTTACAAATCTGTTTAACTTTCTGGCACCAGTTGATTTAAAAGAAAAAAGGTTTTCACCGGAGTACACCTTTAAAAGGGGTCCTCCATTGTCCAGCATTCGGAACTTAAAGTGCACCTGTTGTCAACAAAATCTTTTTATATAATGTAGATAATACCATTAGACGTATATATGTGCAATATACATAGGTTAAAAAGGGCCAGCAGGGCTCTGGGCACCGGCGGCCAACAGAAACGTTTTGATACAGTTTAGTCCGGTTTTGAGGAATCCGTTTTTTTTTTATCAAAAACCTGATACGGGAACTGTATTGCAAAAACGTGGTGTGAACCCAGCCTTATATCTAAAGTTTTTGTTTGCGACAGGTACACTTTAATGTTCCGAGCAATGTTTTTGCGCTGCGGGGGTCGGCCACGCCCCTCATGATGTCTCGGCCACTCCCCCTCAATGCAAGTCTATGGCAAGGTGTGTGACGCCATGCCCCTTCCCATAGACTTGCATTGAGGGGGTGTGGCCGACCCTAGCAGTGCAAAAAACAGCGTTCGGAATATTTCGTTCCAAACGTTGTCCAGTAAAGGGTAAAAAATTAAATAAAATGAATAATAATCTCCTGTAAACAGGACAGCTGTAAGGCATGTTATGCCTGCGCTCCCCATTCAGGGGCAGTTTTCTGTGCGGACATTGCCGTATGAACATAGCCTCATAGTGTCTTTTTATTTTTTCTTCAATTACTATTATAGTAGCATCACCTGGTCTTTTATAACCCTGTTTTGTTACTCTGACAGCCCCCTGGCAAAAAGGATTGCTCGGTGCCGTCACTTTAAAAGTATTTTTTTCTTTTGAAAAAAAATGACAATATCTTTGGCACAAGCGACACACGAGCTTTGTAACCCAAACCCTTTCCTGTCCGCTTCCTCTCTGTGTTTCGTATAGACTTTGCTCTGTGTCCAACACACATTATCTGCACCTCCGCAGAGGCGAGACGATTTGCATAATTGATTCCACCATTAAAATGTCCTTTCGCTGTATTAGAAAATATACAGAGCGCTAATTGCTCTTCATTAGAAAACAAACAACGAGCTCCCCCTGACCCTGCTGTGTGTTACCGGGAGCGGGCCGCTGCCAGCTGCTGGAGGGGCAGGAAGGTGGTGGAGCCTGCAGACTGGAGTAACTGCGCGATGCTCTGCAGAGCAGAGGGGTACGACGGGGCTCACCTAATGGGACGGCTGCTGTCGAACCTGCTGTGTGTTATAAAGTGCAAACCTCCTCCAGATGCTGGAGGGTGGTGGAGCCTGCAGACCAGTTACTGTGCAATGCTCTGCAGAGAATGGCTCACCTGATGGGGACTGCTGCTTCTAAGTCTGCTGTGTGTTACAGAGAGGAGGCCTCCTCCTGATGCTGAAGCAGTGTTTTCCAACCACGGAGACTCCAGCTGTTCCAAAAATGCAACTCCCAGCATGCTTGGAGTTGTAGTTTAGCAACAGCTGGAGGCACTCTGGTTTGGAAACACTGCCCTGAGTAGTCACTAATATAAGCCAAAGGCTGTCCAGGCATGCTGGGAGTTGTAGTTTTGCAACAGCTGGAGGCACCCTGGTTTGGAAACACTGTGCTGGATGGTGGTGGAACCTGCAGATTAGAGCTACTGTGAAATTATCTGCAAAATGAAGGGGTAGGATGTGGCTCACCTTATAAGGAAAGATGGTGCTGACCATGTAGTGTGTTATCGTGCGCAGACCTCCGCCAGGTGCTGAAGCAATGTTTCCCAACCAGGGTGCCTCCAGCTGTTGTAAAACTAAAATTCCCAGCATGCCCTGACAGCCTTTGGCATGCAGAGAGTTGTAGTTTTGCAAAAGCTAGGAGGCGTCCATGATGGGAAACATTGCCTCGCAGATCAGTGTTACTGTGTAATGCTCAGCAGAGCAATTGGATGGAACAGTGTTTCCCAATCAGGGTGCCTCCAGCTGTTGCAAAACTACAACTCCCAGCATGCCCAGACAGCCGAAGGCTGTCTGGGCATGCTGGGAGTTGTAGTTTTGCAATAGCTGGAGGCGCCCTGGTTGGGAAACACAGAGATAGAACATGGCCCTCCTAATAGAGACGGCTGCTTCTGACCCTGCTTAATGTTACCAGGTCTGCAGAACAGACTTATGTAACGCTCTGCAGAGCATAGGGATATGACGTGGCTTACCTGCTGGGGGCGGCTGCTCCTGGCGCCGCTCAGCTCCGTGACCGAAAGGTTCAGCTTCTCCTGCTGCTCCGACAGGTACTTCTGGTACAAGCTCAGCATCTCCTGGCACTCCCGATACTGTTGTTGTAGAGGTGGAATGGTTTGTTAAGGAATTCATGATACAAAAGTTCTTGAACATGAAAAATAATTATAAAAAACAGAGTAAAATGGTTCATGCCTAAACTTTACTATAATGTTCCTGCCCGGACTACACAGCCCTGGTCCTACAGATAAAAGATTACCTGTAACTGAGGTAAAGTGCCGCATAACGTATGGCTGGAGAGGTGAGGATCCGGCACGGCAAAACTAGGGCAGAGCGAAGAGGAAGCAGTGGAATAGCAATGCAGATAAGGCGCGAGTGTGGGCAGCGGCGGCGCAACTCATGTAGCAAGACGTAATCCAAATAGAAGTAAAGCAAAGACACTGGCACTCACCATCCACGGACTTAATTGGCTGGAGTACGGGCACATACAGCGGAGGCAGGGGCACAAACGGGACAAAATGTTTCACGCTTGAGAGCGCTTCTTCGAACCGGTTCGAAGAAGCGCTCTCAAGCGTGAAACAATTTGTCCCGTTTGTGCCCATACTCCAGCCAATTAAGTCCGTGGATGGTGAGTGCCAGTCTCTTTGCTTTTCTTCTATTTAAAGTACCGCATAACATCACACTCTGAAAATGCATTGCCACCCATTAAAAAAAGCACTTATACAGTGCAGCATAGGCTATTGGAGAATACTGGAGAGGTTCTGGTGCATGCCTGTGCTTACCTGTTTTAGTTGATGTGGCAGGCATGAGTTTTGAGCCATATTGGTTGCTGTTTTACGGCAAAAAATGTTTTTCCTTATGCTGCCTACATTTCGAATGAATCCCCTGGCTTTGCAGAGAAAGGGGGTGGAGGGTAATCATTGCAATTCGCCTAATGAGACAAATCTAATCACCTGGCTGTACTCCAGCAACCAGAAGCCTAAACAGATGAGACTTAGACATGGGTTGGTGTTAGTTCGCACTACATGTGCTGTTTAGATTTTTTTTTTTATTATTCAAAGTATTTTCTGAAGAGATGTTTTCTGAAGATTTAAAGTATTTAGGCCATGTTCACACATTGCATTTTTACTGCAAAATTGCGTTAACAGAGGATTTGCTGAGAGAGGTTTTTCAAACTGCTGTAAAAAACGACATGTTTTTATTGTAATTTGCACAACTGTGGTAAATCTCACTATTCTTGCCGCAAAAAAAAAAAAAATTATTAAAAAAAATCACTGCAAAAACGAAAAAAAAAAGTAAAAAAATAAAGACACTGCAAAAATGCAACGTGTGAACACGACTGTGGGGGAGATGGATAGCTATATCCTGATCCCATAGAGAAAGCAGCAGCGGTATACAGATAGAGCTGGAGGGGAGGTGTAAAACTACTATATATTCTGATCCCATAGTGCTAGCAGCAGCAATATACAGCTAGAGCTGGCAGGGAGGTGTAAGGGTACGTTCTATCGAGCGGATCCACAGCGTATTTTAAGCTGTAGATCCGCCGCCGACGGACCCTACAGTGCTGCCTCAGCTGTGCCTGCTCGGAGTGGCAATACGCCGCTATGAGCAGACAAACTGCTGCTATGTGCATGTCACCGCGCATGCGCGGTGTACTTGCACACACCGCGGCCGCTCCCCCTGCTCCCTGAGCTAGCCCGAGAGCGGCCGCGATGTTCAAGTATACTGCGCATGCGCGTGGCAAATCACACATTGCAGTGTGTCTGCTCGTAGGCAGATCTGAGGCACCCTGTAGATGTCCTTCCACAGCGTAAAATACGATGTGGATCCGCTCGTCTGAACGTACCCTAAAACTACTATATATCCTGATCCCACAGAGATAGCAGCAGTATACAGATAGAGCTGGAGCAGAAGTGTATGACTATTATATATCTTAATCCCAGAGACAGCAGCAGCAGTATACAGATAGGTGGATATTTATCAAAACCTGTCCAGAGGAAAAGTGGCTGAGTTGCCCATAGCAACCAGATTGCTACTTTCATTTTGCAGAGGTCTTGTCAAAAATGAAAGGAGCAATCTGATTGGTTGCTATGGGCAACTCCGCAACTTTTCTTCTGGACAGGTTTTGATAAATCTCCCCCATGGAGCTAATGAAAAAGGTGTATAACTACTTTATAGCTTGATCCAGTAGAGATAGTAGAAACAGTATACAGATAACGCTGGAGGGAGGTGTATATCTACTATATATACTGATCCCATAGCGATAGCAGTAGAATACAGATAGAGCTGGAGTAGGGGTGTATATTTACTATATATCCTGATCCTATAGCTATAGCAGCAGCAGTAGTATACACATAGAGCTGGAGGGGAGGGGTATAACTACTATAAATCCTGATCCCATAGAGATAGCAGCAGCAGTATACAGAACTGGAAGGGAAGGTGTACAAGTACTGTGTATAACTGATTTTCTGTGGGTCAGAAGTGCTTCTTTAATCACACTTGCCTGACATAACCATATGTGCATTTATGTGTTTGGGTCTCCGTGCACTGGGCCCTCTCATGAGACACTGGGTGATGTTAAGGGGGCCCCGGCCTTGGTGTGTTCTATTTCCCCCAATCAAGTTAAAGTCACGGTAAAATCAGAGTAATAAAAAACCATTTGCAATTTGGTGGACACGTTCCTACCTGCAAAGGCTAAATCATTCTCTAAGCGCGCAGTGATGCAGCCGGTAGCGGCGGCGGCAGCTGCTCCTTTACGCCTTTCAGAAATTTGACAAGTAGAATAGATGACATGACTGCTATACAGAGGTAAACAGCATGTAATTGTGTATGTGGCTGTGCTGGGAATAGGCCAAGGTGAGCGCTGCCTGCAAACGCCTCATGTTAATTTCATGTTTGCATTTGCACAAATTTAGAATGTAAAAGTAAAACAAATAAAATGAGCACTGTATAATTCAGCTGTCATTTCCTCCAATTGCTCATAATTGTAACTATAAAAAGATAATATCCAGCCATATGCATCTGCACAGCCGCGTATCGGTCAACGGCGAGAAAGCGAGGAAGCTGAGGCGAGCGCGCCCTCCAGTGATGGTTTGGGGGAAGAGCAGGCAGTAAGGCATAATCGTAGAGGGGCTGAATCTAGAGCAGGATTTCTCGACCTGCTGATGCAAAACTACAACTCCCAGCATGCCCAGACAGCCAAAGGCTGTCCGGGCATGCTGGGAGTTGTAGTTTTGCAACCACTGATCTAGAGTGCACTGTTTTAAAGGTCAAGCTTTAAAGGTCAAGCTCACCAAAAAAAATCACCACAAAAACCACTGCCAAAATGCAACGTGTGAACACGGCCGTAGGGTATTTGGATAACTACACTGCTCAAAAAAAAAATAAAGGGAACACTAAGATAAACACATCCTAGATCTGAATGAATTAATGGGGTATTCCAGGCAAAACCTTTTTTTATATATATCAACTGGCTCCGGAAAGTTAAACAGATTTGTAAATTACTTCTATTAAAAAATCTTAATCCTTCCAATAGTTATTAGCTTCTGAAGTTTTCTGTCTAACTGCTCAATGATGATGTCACGTCCCGGGAGCTGTGCATGATGGGAGAATATCCCCATAGGAACTGCACAGCTCCCGGGACGTGAGTCATCAGAGAGCAGTTAGACAGAAAACAACTGATCACTAGGTGATCACTAAGACCTAATTTTACCACCCACTAAATAATGATACCTAAAATGTAACTTATTATTCGCCAAAAAGGTTAAAATTTAAAGTGGATTTGTCTCCAGTTTGAATTATTACCAATGCATGTTACTACATGCTATTATACATATGCATTGCTATGGCTGCAGTCCACATACAATGTTGCTGGGACAACCACTTTATATTAAAAACTGTCACATGGAGGTCTGGATATGGAGTCACACTCAAAATCAAAGTGGGAAACCGCACTACAGGCTGATCCAACTTTATGTAATCTCCTTAAAACATGTCAAAATGAGGCTCAGTAGTGTGTGTGGCCTCCACATGCCCATATGACCTCCCTACAATGCCTGGGCATGCTCCTGATGAGGTGGCGGATGGTCTCCTGGGGGATGTCCTCCCAGACCTGGACTAAAGCATCTGCCAACTCCTGGACAGCCTGTGGTGCAATGTTGGTGGATGGAGCGAGACATGATGTCCCAGATGTGCTCAATCGGATTCAGGTCTGGAGAACGGGTGGGCCAGTCCATAGCATCAATGCCTTCCTCTTGCAGGAACTGCTGACACACTCCAGCCACATGAGGTCTAGCATTGTCTTGTATTAGGAACCCAGGGCCAACCGCACCAGCATATGGTCTCACAAGGGGTCTGAGGATCTCATCTCGGGACCTAATGGCAGTCAGGATACCTCTGGCAAACACATGGAGGGCTGTGCGGCCCCCCAAAGAAATGCCCCCCCCACACCATTACTGACCCACTGCCAAACCGGTCATGTTGGAGGATGTTGCAGGCAGCAGAACGTTCTCACATGCACATTTGTGGCCTGCTGTAGGTCATTTTGCAGGGCTCTGGCAGTGCTCCTCCGGCTCCTCCTTGCACAAAGGTGGAGGTAGAGGTACTGCTGCTGGGTTTTTGCCCTCCTTCGGCCTCCTCCACGTCTCCTGATGTACTGGCCTGTCTCCTGGTAACACCTCCATGCTCTGGACAATACGTTGACAGACACAGCAAACCTTCTTGCCACAGCTCGCATTGATGTACCATCCTGGATGAGCTGCACTACCTGAGCCACTTATGTGGGTTGTAGACTCCGTCTCATGCTACCACTAGAGTGAAAGCACCGCCAGCATTCAAAAATGAACAAAACATCAGCCAGGAAGCATAGAAACTGAGAAGTGGTCTGTGGTCACCACCTGCAGAACAACTCCTTTATTGGGGGGTGTCTTGCTAATTGCCTATAATTTCCACCTGTTGTCTGTTCCATTTGCACAACAGCATGTGAAATTGATTGTCAATCAGTGTTGCTTCCTGAGTGGACAGTGTGATTTCACACAAGTGTCATTGATTTGGAGTTACATTGTGTTGTTTAAGTGTTCCCTTTATGTCTTTGAGCAGTGGATATCCTGATCCCATAGAGAAAGCAGCAGCAGTATACAGATGGAGCATGCCCTCCAGTGATGGTTTGGGGGAAGAACAGGCAGTAAGGCATAATTGGAGAGGGGGTGAATCTAGAGCAGGATTTCTCAACCAGCTGATGCAAAACTACAACTCCCAGCATAACCAGACAGCCGAGGGAGTTGTAATTTTGCAGTGCACTGTTTTAAGGTTAAAGATATAGACGCTTCAATTACATAATGTGTCATGGAATCTATATATAACGGAATATATAGTTTATTACTAAATATAAACATAGAAAACGTTTACAAAGAATATAAACTAAAACAGTAGTCTCAGTTTTGAGACACTGTGCAACTAAAACGTCATACAAAATAAAGAAGTCTTGCTTTCCATAAGTATCATGGAAAAAAATTAAACTTATCCCCTATCCATAAGGATAGCGGATAAGTTTTAGATTGCAGGGGGTTCGAGCGCTGGGGCCCCCGCGATCTCCTATATGGAGCCCTGAATACTTCACAGCGGCGAGTCACGACCCCCGGCCCAAAGCGGGGGTTGCCAAGCTCCCTCCATATAGCTATATGGGAGAGCCGAGGATTGCCAAACAGCTCTCCCAAAAAGAGCTATATGGAGGGGGTCGTGACACGCCGTTGTGAAGGAGAGCCGGGGCTCCAATCAGAAGATTGCAGGGGGCCCCAGCGCTCGGACCCCCCGCAATCTAAAACTTATCGCCTATCCTTCGCATAAGGGATAAGTTTTCTTCCATGATACTACTCCTTTAAGATCCTTCACCACAAGGTTCTCCTATCAATTTCAGTATAGGCGAAATATATACTACTAGCTATAGGTTTTGAATTTTTTTTTTTTTTTTTTTGCAGAAAAACACTTTTTTATATAAAATATATTTTGTTATTGTAAATGAAAGTGGTTTGCCTCTACTGTGCATGCCCGAAAACTTTAAAAAAATACATAAATAAAATACAAAGATATAAATAAATAAATATATAATTAAATGAATAAATACAAAGATATCAATAAATAACTAAATAAATAAATAAAATGAATTAAATTCATTAATCAATCAAAAACTATATATGTTAAATCACAAGTCCAGCATGGGGAGATGCACACTGGGCGGAATGGTTGTAGAGGCAACTGTACCAGGCTCAACAAAGTTCCATGCACAAACCCCTTTTCGGATGAACGAGACTACATTTAAAGCATATCAAAAATGTAAAAAATATATATATTTAGATATGATTAATATATATATATATATATATATATATATATATACACGCATACACACACACACTAATATATATAGTCATATTTAAATATATAGTTACATTGGGGGGTATTTATCAAAGGATTTATGTGGGGGGTTTTTCCCCGTAACTTTGGCGCAACACTTTTTGCACCAAAGTTTGTCACATTCTCTCCACTGTCATTTTTGATAAACTTTTTAAAGTAATTCATCATTTGCACCAATCGATCTTTGGTGCAATTTTGCGCCTTTAGGGGTGATTTTTGGCGCAATTCACTGCCAATAAATTTTGCACATGGAATACACACTTAGAACATGTAAAGGCGCCAAAATACATTAAAATATTTTTTTGTGAAAGCAGCAACGCCTCCGGGGCTGCACAATACTATCCTGCGACATAGTTGTCTCTGAGGGACCTTCACCCTCCATTGAGCCAGCATTGGACATGGCCGCACAGGTTCAGGAAAGTTAAGCACTAAAGTAACCAAAAAAAATAACTACTCAAGTTAAAAATAAAATCCATTTCACATGGTGGCTATAAACCCCACAAAAGAAAATAACTCATGTCGCTTGCTGATATACTGCAGGAGGGACTCCGAAATGGCTGCTCTACAGGGTAAAATACGCGTCCTCTGTGGTGGTAAGTTCTGTGTAAAAGGCGCTGTGAACAGCTGATTTCAACATTTGAGCCAAAATTACTAACAACTTGCGCCAAATGATAAATTTGGTGCATGTCCACGAAAACCAAAGTGAAAAAAAAAAAAAAAGTGTAAAAAAACTTTCAACAGGCAGAATTGACAAATTCCCCCCATGGTCTCCAGAGGGCGTGGTTATTCTGCAGCGGTGGGCGGATAGCAGGGATTTACTGAAGTAATGCTATCCACCAAAACACTGCAGCATAGCCACGCCTCCTAGAGACCATCCCGTGAAAAATTGAGAAGATACGGTCTTAGAGGCGCTGCGCACAAACGTGGTCACAAATGGGAGGACTCGAGCCAGCACAGGACAATAAATATTTTTATTTGAAACAATGGACGGCGCGTTTCGGCACACAGTGTGCCTTCCTCAGGTCCAAACATACAGTGCAATTTCAGGGGTGGATCAGATGCAAGATTGCACTTGTGGGGTGACAAGTGCAATCTTGCATCTGATCCACCCCTGAAATTGCACTGTATGTTTGGACCTGAGGAAGGCACACGCTGTGTGCCGAAACGCGCCGTCCATTGTTTCAAATAAAAATATTTATTGTCCTGTGCTGGCTCGAGTCCTCCCATTTGTGACCACGTTTGTGCGCAGCGCCTCTAAGACCGTATTTTCTCCATTTTTCACGTGTTGCTCAAACTGGCCCTTGCGCAAGGGTCCAGTCCCGGTCAGAGTGCAGCAGCCATTACCTACTAAAACCATACCCCCACCAGTCCGCTGCAGACATTGGTCCCAGGAACCCTGGCATTAAGGCTTGCTATCAGATCTGCTGAGTATATCACTTAAGTGTGGTGAAGGGTCACACCAAGTCGGTATACGTCAACTAAGGGAGCGCTCCGTTTTCTTTTTACCTCTTTTTCTACGTCTTCAATCCTAGAGACCATGTGACTTATGACATATTGTCCCTGGTTGCATGGAATGCTGGGAAAGGTCAAAGACAACTATAAAATTAAAAGAATTACACTTCCGGGTGTGGGTTCTGTGCATTAAAATGGGCCAAAGCAGTAATAGATGTAATAGAAGAATATTACTCATTATTGTAACTCTGCATCATCTGCTCATGGCTTAGAAAACAAAAACAAAAAAAACATAAAATACCCCTTAAAAACAAAGGCAAATTGTGGTCAGAAGCACACACCGTTTCGCCATGTTAAGTCTACGACAGGCAATAGGTTTCAATTACCTTTTCATGCACGGACACATATGCACTTAATGTACTGCAAAATCCTGATGTCATTGAGCCCTTATAAAGTTACTGAAGGAGCAGGGAATTCTGGGAGATTTCCTCTCTGAAGAACGTGCTGAAGCTCTGAATTTTAAGGGCTCATCTACACTGCAGACACTCTGCCGGCAGATTTTCTATGGGATTTTGCTTCTCTGTTTAGACTGTGGAATTACCGCTGCCAGACTGTATTGCCGTCTATAGGGACAGTGCATGGTCCTACAGCTATAGTATTTGGCTGTGCCTGTTGCCAGTGAAATTGTCTGGATGAGTGAACGAGCGTAGTGTTACTGTCATATACCTGAACTTCTGACTTGTCGCTTAGACAGTGCCAAAGTTTAGATCGCATTGGGTCGCAGGCATGACACACGTGATAAGCAACAACTGGGTGAAGTGTGCAGCAGTGTGCTTCACTGCCCAGCTGGCCAACAACTATACCACGTTTAAAATCACATATTCCCTTTCTCCCCCCTTCTGATGCTCAGTTTGCATTTCAGCAAGTTGTCTTGACCACGTCTACATGCCTAAATGCATCTAGTTAGTGCCACGTAATTGGCACATACCTATTTGAATTAAAGGGGTATTCTGGCTTTATACATCTTATCCCCTATCCAAAGTGTAAGATCACAGGGGTCCCATTCTGTGCCTAGCGCTGTCTCCGAGACGGGGACGTGACATCACGGCCACACCCCTCCATTAATGTTTATGGGAGGGGGCGTGGCGGCCGTCACGTCCCCTCCCATAGACCTGAATGGAGGGACATGGCATGATGTCACTAGGGGGCTTTGCCGTGCCGGGGGCTGCATTAAAATGGCGTAGGTCCCCAGCGGCGGGACCCCCTGCGATCATATATCTTATTTCCTATACTTAGGATAGGGGATAAGATGCATAAAGCCGGAATACCCCTTTAACAAACCCCCTTATAGTGCAACACAGCCAAAGGGAAAGCAATGCTAGAGCAGCTCCAATACCCCTAAATATTCCGGATTGGTGTAGGTTGCCCCCCTTCCCCTCATCAATTACAAAAAATTCTGCACGGATATTCCGCAGAAATAGGATTTTGCTGCACTGTGCACACAGCGGAATTTCTGTGGCAGATTTTTCTGCGCGGAAATCCTGTTTGTCACCCCATAAAGAATAGCCATGTGCTTGATTCATTTCTGCAGATTCTGTTTGGAAATGTATTTGTCTATAGAGACTGTGCATTTTCCAAGCGGTCCTAGCCCCCGCCAAAACATTAAAATGTGCGAAAATTCCAGACGGACAATCCTCACATTTTACTCCGCCTGAACATAGCATAAGAGGGGAATACCCTTTAACCCATGCACCTAGCCGCACAGAGAGAATGGGGGAGATTTATCAAAACCTGTCCAGAGGAAAAGTCGCTGAGTTGCCCATAGCAGCCAATCAGATCGCTTCTTTCATTTTTGAAGGGATTTGATTGGTTGCTATGGGCTACTCCGCTATTTTTCCTCTGGACAGGCATCTACCCGAGTCCCTGCAGATCTGTATCCCCGGCTCACATGGAGAGGGCTTTTCTTGTGCATGGAGCAGTCACTCCGCCGGCGCGCGCCACTCTGCCAGTTCCTCTCCGTCAGCCAATAGACTGGTGCATTTCAAGACCTCCACATGAAAAATTCATTATGATGTAATTAACTAGTAAATTATTGATGGAAAGGGTTTTTTTTGTTTTTGTTTAGTTTTTTGAATTCAGGAGATTGATCCCATTATTTAGAGGTAGAAGTCGCAGCAGGGAGGATTCCAGAGGACCCCGGCCGGCGCGGCCGCATGTTTCCATATGATGACACCTAAAGCCGTGGAAAAGAAGCGTTCATCTGAGGAAGGTGACAACTCCTTAGTATTCATGGCCGAGTTTACTGTCACATTCCCTCCGGACAGAGCGCAGAGAGATGGGACGCGGCTAATCTCCTCTCTACACCTGCAGAGTATTATAGTCACAGTCTCTGGTGATATGGGGCGACGGTAACAATAATACCGCCCCCCACATTCACATCTCAGACAGGAGTGAAGGATCTCGCTGGCAGGTGTCGGCCTGTAATGAAGAGGAGAAGGAGATATGCAGAACAAGGTCTGGATACAGCATTAGACATGCGTGACATCTCCGTAGAAGCTGGAAAACGGCGCATGTGGACTGGCTGAGATCAAGCACGCAGGGCCATGCATTTTTTTTATTTTTTATTTCCCTATATTATGCACACTCACAGTCACTGGTCATACAGTGCCATCTATTTTATTTCAGCAGAGCTGCTTCGCTGCGTTTCAGTACTGTAGGCATGTGATCACCACTATGACCCTCTAAGTGTGTCATTAGGACAGTGTCTCCCAACCAGGGTGCGCCCAGCTGTTGCAAAACTACAACTCCCAGCATGCCCGGACAGCCAAAGGCTGTCCGGACATGCTGGGAGTTGTAGTTGTGCAACAGCTGGGGGCACCCTGGTTGGGAGACACTGCATTAGGATGTCAGTTCTGGGTCAGCTGACTTTCTGTGAACTACAGGATGATATCATCATATGCTACATTATACTCAGTTAGCTCACATACCCCTTCCCTCCCAGCTCTCTCTGTATACTGCTGCTATCTCTATGAGATCAGGATATATAGTAGTTATACTCCTCCTCTCCCAGCTTTGTTTGTATACTGCTGCTATCCCTATGGGATCAGGATATATAGTAGCTATACCTCTCCCCATCCAGGTCTATCTGTATACTGCTAATATCGCTACTGGATCAGGATATATTGTAGATATACCTCACCCCATCCAGTGCTATCTGTATACTACTACTACTGCTGCTGCTGCTGCTATCTCTATGGGATCTGGATATATAGTAGTTATACCCCTCCAATCCAGCTCTATCTGTATACTGTTGCTGCTATCTCTATGGCATCAGGATATGTATAGCTATACACCTCCACTCCCAGCTCTATCTGTATACTACTGCTGCTATATCTATGGTATAGGTATATACAGTAGTTATACACCTATCCTGTATACTGCTGCTATCTCTATGGGATCAGGATATAGTAGTTAGTTATACCTCTCCCCGTCCAGCTCTATCTGTATACTGCTATTTCTAGGGGATAACAATATATAGTAGATATACCTCTCTCGATCCAGCTCTCTCTCTCTATGGGATTAGGATATACAGTAGTAACACACCTCACCTGAGCCTGTGTTCACACTTCATTTCGTGCTGGGTTTATGTGCAGTGAAAATGAATGGTGCAAGGTAAAATTTGTGTGGAATTTCTCTAGGATATTTCACACGGATTTGCTGTTGTGTGAACGGAACCTTATGGACTACACAGCGATAAATGTGGATTTTGTTGCAGATTGCAAGTGGCTTTTACATCTCTAGGCCTAATGCAGTGTTTCCCAACCAGGGAGCCTCCAGCTGTTGCAAAGCTAAAACTCCAAGCATGCCCGGACAGCTTCTGACTGTCCGGGCATGAAGGGAGTTGTAGTTTGGCAACAGCTGGAGGTGCACAGGCCTAACTGGTAAAATACACTGAACATTCCCAAAAGGAATTCTGTTCTGCGCCATCACTTGCGCCATCAGATGTTTTACTCCTTTGACTGCAAATATTATAAATTATCATAATTTTCAGTCTATATGGTTGTTGCCCGTTCCAAGTTGTCATAGGCCGCTTAGTGGAGTGGGCAGATTTATGGTGGCCGCATCCTAACGTGTAGAAATGGCCATAACAAATCATCATGTAGTGATCTAAACTAGGGATGTCCCGATACCATTTATTTTATTTTTTTAAACCGAGTATGAGTATCGATACTTTAAAATAAAAAGTACTCGGAATTGGTATCGGCGAGTATTAGAATTAAAGGGAATCTGACAGCAGGGTGACCCGGTTTCTGGCGCTGGTTACTGTGCTGATATGTGGGTTCCTTGTTGTGTGCAATGGAGTCGGTTGCTGTAGTATGAGCCAAGATTTCTCTCTTCTCCATTGGACAGAACAGGGAATTTGCATTGGCGGTGAGACCGATGACCACATGGTGAGCAGCGGTAGAAACCGGGTCACCTGCACTATCTACCTATAAATTCAAGTTAGTGCAGGTGACGCTGCTGTAAGATTGTCTTTAATAGTAGGTAGTATCCCCTTGCAGACATTAGCAGCAGCATCCCCCCTTGTAAACAGTAGCCCCCCTGTAGACTGCAGCCCCCCCCCCCTTGTAGACATTAGTAGCAACTCCCCTGTAGACCACAGCCCCCCTTAGACAGCAGCCCCGTCTGTAGACAGCAGGCCCCCCTGTAGAAATTAGTAGTAGCCCCCCCTCCTTGTAGACAGCTCTTCTGTGGCTGGCCTCTGTCGGGTGCTGCCGCTCCACTGCCCCGTTCTCACATGCTCCTCCATGGACCACTAAGGACAGGAGGATGGGGATAACGGGGCAGCAGAGCGGCAGCAGGTATCAGACATGGTATCGGGGACATTAAACGAGTCCCCGATACCATGCAAATGGCTAGTATCGGCCCTGATACCGATACTAGTATCGTATCGGGACATCCCTAATCTAAACCATGTTTTTTAGGGAGGCTGACATGCAGCTGACACCGGCCTTACAGGGCTTGGGGTGAGTGGGGCACGGACCAACACCAGACAGCAAGGCCGAACTTCAGCCCCTCATGTATCAGGACCAGGACATAATGCTCTGTACTCTATGAAGGGAGTTTTATCAAAACCTGTGCAGAGAAAAAAAAGTTGACCTGTTGCAACCAGATTGCTGCTTTCATTTTTGAAAAGGCCTCTGAAAAATTAAAGCAGCGATCTGATTGGTTGCTATGGGCAACTGGACAACTTTCTCTCTGCACAGGTTTTGATCAATCTCCCCCTATATCCCCTTCACAGCGCTCCATATCAATGGGACCTGCCTCTAACAGGGCCTCTCCACCCATTTATTTCTCTATCCGGTTGTCCGTGCTGTAAATGGAAGCAGAGATGTGAGCACGTGTTAAAAATGGGTTAAGTCTGCCTTTAAAAAGCCAGCATGGCCACAAGAGTTTATGGGCACTCCGCTGCACTGGCCTCTCTCTCCGAGATGAATAGTTTAATGAACTTGGCATCCCTCACACTGAACAGCGTGAGCTAAAGTGCCATGTGCGCCGGCTTTATCTGCTCCTCAGTAATATAAAAGATTTACTCCATGTTCCACTCCAGTGACTTGTGCTGCCATCACGGGGAACGCTCTTTACATATATTTGGGGAATGGCAAATTCCTCCTGATAAATGCCATAAACCAACAAAGACTTGATCTACAACGATCACAAAGTTTTCCATTGGAAATTAATGGATCTCTTGATACATGTTCAGGACCCCAGGCTGAAGTGCTGTAACACCAGAAAAAAACAAAAACAAAAAAAAAAAAAAAAAAAACACAAAATAAAAATATCCTAGAAAGAAAAAAAAAAGGAAAATGGTGAAAAAACCTTTTCAGTTTTAGTTTTTCTTCCCAAAGCAGTTTTAAAATTCCATTGTGCAAAATGTACATGGTGGAACTTCCACAACAGAAACATTTGCCACGAAAAATTCCGATTCCAGACTCCAAGAGAGACCTGACATATCCATTCCATCAACTGGCTCCAGAAAGTTAAAACAGATTTGTAAATTACTTCTATTAAAAAAAAACTTAATCTTTCCATTTCTTATCAGCTGCTGAAGTTGAGTTGGGTTTGTCCAGAGTAGGAGCAAAACCCCATAGGAAACCTCTCCTGCTTTGGACAGTTCCTGACAGACCAGTGTCAGCAGAGAGCATTGTGGTCAAGCAGAAAAGAAAAACTCAATTCAGCAGCTGATAAGTACTGGAAGGATTAAGATTTTTTTTTTAATAGAAGTAATTTACAAATCTGTTTAACTTTCTGTAGCCAGTTTTCACTGGAAAACCCCTATAAAAGTCTATGGAGATGACATTTCCAAGCAGTCCCAGCTCCTGCATGTTGTGCAGATGCCTGCAGAATGTCCACATGGAAATTTTCTACCGGAAATTTTTGGGAATTCATCAGAATCCTAATTCTGATTGAATTCCGGAAAAAAATTTCACAAATAGAAATCATCAAAAATATTTACTTTGTATTTGATGGTAAAATTGTTGAAAAATGGGCCAACTGAGTGCCAGTGAATCAAACACCTGAACCCTTCTAATGGAAGAAGAGGCTGCCGGACATTGCGGATGCCCGCGCCCGTGACAATGACAGGAAATGCTTAGATGAGGACTTAAAAAAAAAATATATATTCATCTTCCTTTTTAAAGACAACAACAAAATTGTAAGTGCAGTCTGATTTACCAATATGGTTTCTACTGGTGTTTCCGAGAGGCAACAAATCAAGCGCCATCACCCTCCTGCTGGGAAAATTGGTAGTCCAATGTCACCGCAAGCTTTGTCTTTCTTATTGTCCTTGACTGCACCTACTATGTTCCTCCAAGTGCAGAGCCATTAGGAGTGAGCGTACACACACTACGCATTTCCGTCCCCTACAGTGCTCAGGAAATCAGTTCAAGCAAGGCACAAAGAAAAATTACAAATGGAAGGAAAAAAAATATTTAAGTTGTATCTGCAGATCGGAAAGAGAAATCAAACTCCTCACCCCTCCCCACTATCACAATATGCAAAAGTTTCCACTTGGGATAAAAACAGTTTCCTAGATGCTATAAAATAACCCCCCCCCCCACTTCAGAAATGGATATCCCCGGCCATGTGCCCGAGTCCCTATGTGAAGTCCCTCTTATACCACAGCTGCCACATACGTTACAGATGTCACAGAGATCCCTAAAGATCAGGCCAGTGTTTCCTGTTTTTTCCACAAGGGTGCCGCCAGCTGTTGCAAACTACAACTCCCAGCATGCCCGGACAGTCGAAGACTGTCCGGGCATGCTGGGAGTTGTAGTTTTGCAACAGCTGGAGGCACCTTGTTTGGAAAACACTGGATCAGGCGAATGAGCAGAGATCTTTGTCTCGCTGCTCCGTTATAAGTCTATGGCACAGCGAGACAAAGCTGGGGGTCTCAGCAGCGAGATTCTAACCCAAAAAAATAAAACAACTTTTGACAAGTCAAATTAGGAAAAGGAGGGTGATTCAATGTTAAAAGGGGAGGTGTGGGTGTGTGGGTGTGTATATATATATATATATTTTTTTTTTTTTTATTATTAAATGTAACAAAGTCTCAATAGGGGAATATATTTTAAGCAGTCATTTAATTGCTTATGCTGTTTAACACTATGCAATTACATTGAACAGTGAAATCAGAGCTCTGCTAGTACAGTCTGCCTGATCTAGTATGGCCTGCACAGAGGTCTTCAGAAGGCCTCCGGCTGCCATATTAGCTGATCGGGACCACTGCTCTGTGGAGGATCAAATCGGACTTCTCAATCCACAGTCACCTGCAATTTCAACCTATAAATGCAGTGATTGGCATTCATCGCTGTATCTAAAGGGTTAAATGACGGACATCCACTGATGTCAGTCTTTAGCTGCTGAGCTCGCCTTACAGTAACCGTGGGCGCATATATATGTCGTGTAGCAGTTAACCCCTTAAGGACCAAGCTCATTTTGACCTTAAGGACCAGGCCAATTTTATTTTTGCATTTTCGTTAGACCTCATTTTCAATTTACGGTAAAAATGACAAGTTTTCTTTATTCTGTGGGTCAATACGATTAAAATGATACCCATGGTTAGATACTTTTCTATTATTGTTGCGCTTAAAAAAAAAAAAAAAAACACGCAAACGTTTTAACCAAATTAGTTTAAAAGCCTATAACTTTCATTTCTCTGTATAAGCGGTGGTATGAGGGCTCATTTTTTGCGCCATGATCTGTACTTTTTATTGATACCACATTTGTGTATATAAAACTTTTATAAAAAAAATTTTTTATAAAATGTGACAAAAAAAGCTGCAATTTAGCATTTTTTATTTTAACGTTCACGCTGTACAACGTATGAGATCAATATTATATTTTAATAGTTCGGACATTTCCGCACCCGGCAATACCAAATATGTGTGTTTTTTTTTTTTATTTTTTTTTTTTTTTTACACACACACACACACACACACTATGGGGGTAAAATTGGAAAAAAAGGAAATTTAAAACTTTTATTGGGGGAATGGATTTTTCTAATTTTTTTTACTTTTTTATTTATTTATTTATTTATATATTTTTTACTTTCATTTTTACACTTTCATAGTACCCATAGCAATCATTTGATTGTTAATACTGTTCAGTGCTATGCATAGGGCATAGCACTGATCAGTATTATCGGTGATCTTCTGCTCTGGTCTGCTCGATCTCAGACCAGAGCAGAAGACCCCGGGAGACGGCCGGAGCCAGGTGAGGGGACCTCCGGCAGCCATGCTGGATGATCGGATCGCCCGTAGCGCTGGCTATCCATTTAAAGTTCCGCACTGTCGCAGATGCCGTGATCTGTATTGATCACGGAATCTAAGGGGTTAATGGCGGACATCCGTACGATCGCCGATGTCTGCCATTACCAGTGGGTCCCTGGCTGTCGATAGCAGCTGGGACCTGCCGCGCTGACGTGAGCACCGGTTCGGTGCGCGCGGTCATGGCGGAGCGTAAATGTATGTCATGGTGCGTTAAGTACCACAGCACCATGACGTACATTTAAATCAATTGTCATTAAAGGTAATCTATCAGATAGTGTCACATAGTGTTCCTAATCACAGTGCCAGGTAGGGGCTCAAAGTCCCTTCCCGAACAACTGGGAGGTGTGAACTGTGCCAAGCAATTTGGGTATTTTTTATACATGCAGAGGAACAGAAAGTGCCCAAAGGGCAGGGCCAATCACCTCAAGTGCCCACAAGGCAGGGAATATTGTCTAAAATGCCCACAGGGAGGGGCCAATCATCTCACATGCCCAGAATAACTTTTACTGCGCTTTCCTTTGGCTTCTCACTGAGACGTGAGGCGATCGTCCTCGTACTGAGGGCAGCTTAACTATCAATCATCGGTAGGACTGTGCGGACGTGCCTTGCCTCTTTAGACAGTAATGCAGTCCGGCAGAATTCTGCCCAAAGAACGCACATATTCAAATCTTTAGACGGACGTCCATTCTGCCAGTGGAATTTCGATAGGACAATTTTCCAGTGTGCACAAAGCAGCAGAATCCCATAGAAAACAATAGGACTTGTGGCCCAGTCTGAGTGTCCGCAGCGTGAACGAGCCTGAATGCGCTTTGGCATATGAGAAAAAAAAATTGGAATTGCTCAAGTCAGGAGTAGAAATTCACGAACCTAAAAGGTATTTCTGTAAAGTTTCTTTTAACCCCTTCTTGGCACTAGGATTAGTTATGTGAAACCATCAGACAGATTCTCTTCATCCTCTGCCGAGCGTCCAGCATTGGCACTTTACCTATCCACATATGGCAAACCTAAAAAAGTTGACACAAAACTCTGTGCCTTGTAGGGACGCTCCTGGCATCGTCTTTCCGGCTCGATCCTCAGCCTCTGATGTCCTATTTAGGTCGTAAGTTTCCTTCATCTTAGGAATTACACAGGCGTTTATGGCGCTACCTTTAGAGATAAACAACAATAAAAGGAAAAATTCGAGAAACAGATTGCATCTGAAAGGGACTGGGAGGTGCGGGGGCCGCATTGTGCGAACTGGCGGGTGTGCATGAAATGATTCCCTTTAAGAGTGAGCTTTGAGGAACGGGATGTGATTATACAGGGCAGGACGAGCATCTTCAGACGCAGATTTAAGCAGACATGAAAGCCTTTGGCGGCAGCTACATTACTTCATCTACACCCCCCCACCCTTCCATTCACAGATACAGAAAGCTTCAAAAGCGATTCCCAGATGCAGCTTTTACACACGGTCCTTTATCCATTAACTCCTGAAATCCTGGTCACTCCATACCGCTATGGCCAGGCGCTGACGGATGGTCAGATTATCTGGGGTGAGGCACTACAGAACAGGTTTAAAACACGTTACAGATGCAATCAGCACCAAAAGTAAGGAAAGGCTGCCCTCTGCTGACAAAAAGACCAAACTGCCGGTGACCAATGCTGAAGCTACAAACACAAGGGCAAACCCAAAAACAAAAAAAAATTTAAGCGAATCTAGTTTAGCTGCATTGTCTATTTGTGTCTGAAATCTAATTCTTTAGTGGGTAAAAGTCTGCTGCTTTCTCCCATCCACAATGCGGCTTCATGAGGGCAGGTTGGTTGTTGTGCATGAGCAAAAGATCAGGCTAGTGGCTAACCCTACAGCAGCATTTTCCAAACAGTGTGTCTCCAGCTGTTGCATAACTACAACTCCCAGACAGTCTCCAGGCATGGTGGGAGTTGTAGTTTTGTAAGAGCTGGAGATCCACTATGTGGAAAACACTGCCCTACAGGTAGTATGATTGTTGCAAACGAGAGGAGGAGCCTCTGTTATGTGTGTACAGGTTAAGTAGCACTGTTTCTAACCATCCGATTATATTATGTAATTGGAAAAGGCGGTCTAGGAGGCGCCTCAACAGAAACAGGATCCTTATAAGTACCCTTTTTGAAGGCACCTGCCCTACAAAGTGTACTGCCAAATTGGACCTGAGGAAGGCACCCTCGAGTGCTGAAACGCGTTGTCCATATTTTTCAATACAAATATTTATTTGTCCTGTGCCGGCCTCTATCAGTTATACTGCGAGCAACCTCGAGCAGCGCCTCCTAGACTGCCTTTTCCAATTACTTGCCGATTTCCAAGCTGGTCCCCTTTTGGGAACCCAGAATCGGTCCGAGTGCAGCAGCTCTAATCCCATTTACCCAAGTGCACCTCGATCACCACGACCCGCCATAGTCGTGGAATCGACACGTCATCACCAAAAGGTGAGTATATCACTTAGGTGCGGTAGAGGGATCACACCGAGTGGATACACGCTACAAGGGAGCGCCCCCGATCTCTCTCTTTTTATCCCTCTCATCCTCATCATAACTTGTATATAGCATCTTTCAGTTTCCCCATCTGCAGTCTTTTCTAATTTTCTGTTGTCCCTTAAAAGGGGTAATACAATGCTCCAGTATTTTGAACATTTTGTACAGAACGCTCAGAGCCGGAGGCTGTGATCGTGACGTCACGGGCACTTCCCCTCCATTCATGTCTATGGGAGGGGGCGTGTCAGCAAACATGCCCCCTCCCATAGACATGAATGGAGGGGGCGTGGTGTGATGTCACAATGGGAGTTTGTTTAGAATGCAAGGTGCTGCAGGAGATCGCGGGGTGGTTCCAGCAGCAGGACCCCCGCGGTCAGATATCTTATCCCTATCCTTTGGAGGTGGAGTACCCTTTTAACCAGTGCGTCTAGGCTAACCTGTATGAAGTCCATACACTGCACACATACAGAAGAGGTGATCCTGCTACCACTCCTACAGTACACCCTCACAAGCAGCAGTAGTATGGAGGACATTACAGAGCAGTACTGACCAGCACTGAATTCAGCACTGGGTTTAGATATAAACATTTACAAGAGCTTTCAGCAACATCTGTCTGCTCCTTCTCCATAGAGTTTTATGAGCAGCTGTAACCCGATTCCTGAATGAGCTGATCAACTGATTTTAGCAGTTTTTCAAATTGAATAAGAAAATAGGAGAAAGTAGCCTGATGAGGGAAGAATGATTACTAAGATCATAAAGCTCCTTAAAGACTCTGCTATTGTATTACTTTACTGATAAACCCTATTCCCCATAGACCTTTCATGCCCAGCAGGCACTGACTTAATAGACGCATGGGCCAGTCAGACGTGCTGTCTCCATTGACACCAGTGGATTCAACTGAAGGAGGAACATGCTCAATTTCTGCAATTAAAGCTGCAATTTAAATTTCCAAGCAGAATTATCCACTGCAGAAATTCTGCCATGTGCATGGTGCAACAAAATTCTATTGAAAACAATGGGAGGCTGCTGCACCAATGTTTTTTCCAAGTGAAAATTTTCCACTCAAATTCCGCAGGGGCACTCCGGTCTAAAAAAAAATAAAATAAAAAAATAAAAAAAATTCATATGAACTGGCATCAGAAAGAAACCGATTTGTAAATTACTTGTATTAAAAAATCTTAATCTTTCCAGTACTTATCAGCTGCTGTATTCTCCACAGGAAGTTGTGTAGTTCTTTTCTGTCTGGCCACAGTGCTCTCTGCTGACACCTCTGTCCATGTCAGGAACTGTCCAGAGCAGGAGAAAATCCACATAGCAAACCTATCCTGCTCTGGACAGTTCCTGACACGGACAGGTGTCAGCAGTGAACACTGTGGTCAGACTGAAGAGAACTACACAACTTCCTCTGTAGCATACAGCAGCTGATAAGTACTGGAAGGATTAAGATTCTTTAATAAAGGTAATTTACAAACCTGTTAAGTTTTCCACTGGAGAACCCCTTTAAAGGTGCAGGGTAAGGAAGAGAAGTGGCTTCTAGCCCGACCATGTATTTTACCAGAGGTCCCCAACCCAGTCCTCGAGACCCAGACCCACCAAAAGTGCAGGTTTAGATTTTTTTCCCGTTCTATTCCAATGAATTAACTGAAAAAAAAAAACCTAATGTTGTAGGGTCTTGAGGACTGGGTTGGGACCACTGTATTACCCACCATCTAAATTTGGCCCAGTCTGGCTCACGTATTGTAACCTGTTGCTTCCAGGAATTCAGACTAACCAGCTGATGCCACCCCACACACAATATCAATGTGATACATTTTAGAGGACTGTATTAGACCTACAGTATATCTGAGGTGTGGTATAAATCTAAACTCTAAACCCACAAAAACATTTAAAAAAAAAAAAAGTTTCCCTGGTCGGATTCAAACCCAGGACCTTGCCGGCAGGTCACGGTGATAAAGCTGCGAGCCGAGCACCATGGAGAGCGAGGAGTAAGTACACACAATGCCAAGTCCACAGAGGCTGCATGCAACAGGGCTCTGTCTTTGGCATTATATCCCAACCAGGGCGCTCCAGCAAAACTACAACTCCCAGTACGCCTGGACAGCCAAAGGCTGTCCGAACATGCTGAGAGTTGTAGTTTTTCAAAAGCTGGAGGCACCCTGGTTGGGAAACACTGGTCTATAGGAGCGCGGGAGTGTAGGTTGGACCCTTCCCTACCCACAGGAAAGGATAATGGCGTACAGACTGGTCAGCTATAGGCACATATGCAGAACGCTCCTCCCTGCTTTCTAGTTTCCTTGAGGCTATGTTCACACGGCAGAATTTCCAAACAGAATCTGCTGGAAAAATTTTGCTTAGAAATTCTGCAAACTTTTCTGCATATTGAATGGGAATTCCGCTATCCCCTTCACATGGCAGAACTTCCACAGTGGAAATTCAGCAGATATTCTGCAAAAATATAAGATCTGTCTTTAAATGGGCACTGTCATTAAAACTAATTTTTGCTATTGCACTCCTTATGGTAAATAAAAAATCTTTCTAATGTACTTTGTTTAAAAGTTTTATGTTTATTTGTGTTTAAAAAAGCTGCCACTAGGTGTTTCCCTACTTCTCCAGAGCACATTTTCCTCCATCTCTCGCACAGACTTTGGACTCCTGCTGGCCTGGTAGAAGTCCAAAATCAAAAAAATGCAGTCTGGCATACTGAGGGGGGTGTGTGCAGCCTCAGCCAATCATAGCTCATCTCACAATGAACTGCTCTGGGCTGTGTGTAGCAGAGTGAGGGAGGAAGTTCTCCCCTGTATGGCTTCAGATGATGTCACACCTGCTGGGTTATGCCCCCTCCCAATCTGTGAATCTGACTGAGCAGAAAATACAGAGCAATATCAAGGTAGAAAACGAAAAAATAATAAAAAATAAAGGCAGGGGGTGGTTTATCATGATGGGGCAGTGAACTGGCAGGATTATAAAATGTAACAAGTTCTAAAAACGTTTCAGGATTCCAGGCAGAATCCCATGGAACTTGATGGGGCTTTGAGTTTTGGCAGAATTCTGTGTTTTTAGCAAAAACTGTGAAAAATCCACAGCAAACTAAGGAGAACAGAATTTGAGCGATATAGCAATATATCCGTCGAGTGAACATAGCCTTAGATGGAAAAAACCTCAACAAAAGCCGCACAATTGGTGCTCGGAGTACGGCAGGACATTTGCAGGACTCTAGTCATAAAAGACATGAATCGGGACATAAAATTTCCCTGAGCGGCAGAAGTTAATAATATGATAAAAGGTTCTTTTGAAGCAAAAAGAAAAAATGTATTTCCCACCAATTACATGAACAACTTGGAAGAAAGTGGAGATGGGCGAGAGGATGGGAGACGCTGAAGGAAAAAGAAAAAAAAAAAAGGAAAACTTTCAAAACATTAAAAAAAAAAAAAGAAGAAAATTAGCCTGCACTCCGTCTCACAGTAGGTCCATCACAAATCTTTCAAGTCGTATTCTAAGCTCCAATCTTCAAAGTGGCACAATCCCCTTTGAAGCTTTGCTCCAAGCAACTTACGCTGGGAGGTGCGGCGTGCGGACTTAACGCCGGCGAGTCACTTGTTATGTCTGCAGTCACGATGATAAAGCTGCGGGCCGAGCACCACGGAGAGCGAGCGGCGTGTACACAATACAGAGTCCACCGCGGCTAAACGCAGATCTCGCACTACAGCAACAGGGCCATATTTATCGCTTATCTCATAAAGGACGAGCCTGGATTGGTTGGATTTGGGCATTGGGGTGTATTATATGGAGACAGCAGAAATACCACCACAAGGATTACTGGGGAATATTACCAGCAATTGTGAGAACTGTTGCGTCTGGTCCTGATGATGGAAATCTGATCCATCACTTATCGTTCAGGCTGCAAAATGATAGGACTTAAAGGGGTACTCCGGTGGAAAACATTTATTTTATTTATTTTTTTTAAATCAACTGGTGCCAGAAAGTTAAACAGATTTGTAAATTACTTCTATTTAAAAAAAATCTTTATCCTTCCAGTACCTATTAGCAGCTGCATGCTACAGAGGAAATTCTTTTCTTTTTGAATTTCTTTTTTTGTCTTGTCCACAGTGCTCTCTGCTGACACCTGATGCCCGTATCAGGAATTGTCCAGAGCAGGAGAAAATCTTCATAGCAAACCTATGCTGCTCTGGACAGTTCCTGAGACAGACAGAGGTGTCAGGAGAGAGCACTGTGGACAAAAAAAAAAAATTCAAAAAGCAAAGAACTTCCTTTGTGGAATACAGCTGCTTATAAGTACTGGAAGGATAAAGATTTTTTTTTGTTTATAGAAGTAATTTACAAATCTGATTAACTTTCTGGCACCAGTTCATTAACAAAAAAATAATAATAAATTCCCACCGGAGTACCCCTTTAATGCTAAGAACCACAAAAAATACATGTACAGCATTGTTTCCCAACCAGGGTGCCTCCAGGTGTTGTAAAACTACAACTTCCAGCATGCCCGGACAGCCATCGGCTGTCCGGGCATGCTGGGAGTTGTAGTTTTGCAACACCTGGAGGCACCCTGATCGGGAAGCACTCATGTACAGCGTAAGATACTTCACACAATACAAACAACAATGATCTGGATGCAAGAAGAAAACCAAAAACGTGCCACAATTTCTAAATAGCGTAGGAGTTGTTCACATCATGATTTAAACGCATGTTTAGTGTACATGTGAAATATACAAAAAATAAAAAATAAAAAAAATGTATACGCACATATGCAATATTAGAAAACACACTTTTCTGTAGATTATTAGATGTTTACCATGGTAAATTAAAGGGGTACCCCAGAGGGGGGGGGTGTCAAATCATCCGTTACCAGAAAGATAAACAGATTTGTAAATTTACTTCTGTTTAAAAATCTTAATCCTTCCAGTACTTAACAGCTGCTGTATGTTCCAGAGGGAGTTGTGTAGTTTTTTTCAATCTGCCCGCAGTGCTTTCTGCTGACAACTCTGTCCTGGTCAGGAACTGTTATTCCCTATGGGAATTTGCGCCTCCTCTGTGGCAGCAGAGAGCACTGTGGTCAGATGGGAAAGAACTACACAACTTCCTCTGTAGTATACAGCAGCTGATAAGTACTGGAAGGATTAAGATTTTTAAATAGAAGTATTTTACAAATCTGTATTTTTTTTGGCACCAGTTGATTTAAAAAAAAAAAAAAATTATAATTTATTTTCCTCCAGAGTAAGTTGTGGAATTCAATTAAAATCCTGCTACTGTGCATGTCGGAAAAGAAGCATAAAGATCTATTCACACAGCGGAATTTCCGCTTGCAGAATTCCGCCTCAAATTAAAGCCCATAGGCTTCTATGGGATTCCGCACTTCCATTCAACCTTCTGAAATTCCGCAAGCGGAATTTCAGAAGGTTGGCAGAATCCCATAGAAGCCTATGGGCCTTAATTTGAGACGGAATTCTGCAAGCGGAAATTCCGCTGTGTGAATAGACCCTTACAGAGGCGTCAGGGAAGCAGTGAAGGTGAGTATAGGGTTCTTTTTTTTTTTTCTAATCACCTGTACCTGATCACAGGCTGCATTCACACCTCGTTTTTACGTTACGGGTGCCAGATCCGGCTGGGGGAGGGGCAAACCGGGCACTCCTGTACCCCACAGCCTTACCAGTGCTGAAATCCATTTACTTTAATGAGCCGACCGGAGTCAAACGGTGACTCCGGTTGGCTCATTTTTGACCCGTATGCGGTTTCCTGACCGGACCTAAAACCATAGTATTTTAGGTCCGGTCACAAAACCGGATACGGGTCAAAACTGAGCTGACCGGAGTCACCGTTTGACTCCGGTCGGCTGATTAAAGTAAATTGATTTCAGCGCTGGTACGGCCGGGATACGGGAGCACCCGGTTTGCCCCTCCCCCAGCCGGATCCGGCACCCATAACGTAAAAACGAGGTGTGAATGCAGCCTTAGACAGAAAATTCCTGGAATAACCCTTGAAGGTATAGAAACCTAAGGACTTACATTTTTTACATTTCCATACGTTTCTCATTGACTCATTAAAATAACGTATAACTTATATCAGGCATATACAGCAGTATGTTACAATATTCCATCCCAAATACAAAACCATATACAAAAGTATAAAATATAGCAATGTGCACTATATTTTACCAGTTACAGGGTACCTAAACTTTTCTTTAGCTTGACCTGTCAAAAGTTGTGATCAGCTACTGAGAAACCCACTGATCCCTAGAACGAAGGGACAAAATGTTCGGCCGACTTCTTTGTCTCATTTCGGTTTAGCTTTCCATGGAAAGCCAAGCACAGAGTACAGGCGCCATGACAAACCCATAGAGATGGAGACTATCATTGTGCCTGTGCCAGTAAAAACCCACGCAAGCAATTGGAAAAAGATATCTGCCGGTCATGTGCAGCAGTAGCTGGGGGTAGGACGCATGGCAGTCAACAACAAAATCTGCCCAATAAAGTGCACACGCTCTGTAGTCCTGGATAATCGTGAGCAGCCGCTCAGGGTGTCTCCAGCTGTTGTAAAACAAACTCCCAGCATGCCCAGACAGCTCTATATAGACACTGCTCTAAAGGGGCGGCAGTGTTATTTCGGCAACATATATCCTGAAGAACATCAATCAGGTATTAATCCCTAAGATTCCCATTAGCAGTAGAACTGGTTTTACTAAAAAAAAAAATCTTAGAGCCTTTTGCAGAAAAACAATCATGAGATACAACAATGAGAGAACAAGCTCACCTCTGCGGCTGCGGTGCACAGAACCCTGCACTCCGCTAGGTGCCTTTGGAACTTCAGGATGCACTGCCCTGTGTTTGCACATGAGGAGCTGTACTATTTCTGGACATGATATAACTTATATACAGGATATTCCAGCAGATTTCTGCTCTGCAGGCTTTATCTCTAACTTTGTTTTCCAAGAGCTGGTGGACAGAGCTCCCTCCTCCCCCCTCCATACACTTATTTCTTGTCTGGCAGACACAGGACAAAGCGGAGATGATTTTCAGAGTGATACAGTCTCACAGGAAAGGGGGAGGGGGAAGAAGCTTGATAATAGGAGAAAGAAGCATTTTAGCCTAGGTCATGAAGTGGGTCTCCAGAAAAAAAAAGTTGCAAAAAAAAAAAAAAGGTGCAGGCTGCAATAGGTGAAGCATTGTCACCTTTAGATCATCAGGAGGTCCTGATGGTTTGGCAATGGTCTTTTTACAGATGACACAAAAATATGTAAAAGGGTTCATGCCCCTGGAGGGATACACCATATGGAAAAATATTTATGTAAAATAAAAGAATGTCAGAACACTAGACACTGACATGTGGATAAGTGCAAGATAATGCACATGGGGGGGGGGGGTAAGAACCAAAAGGGCAGAATATAGATTATGCTATACAGTCCTAACATCAGTCTCTGAAGAAAAGGGATGTAGGGGTCATTATTTCAAAAGACCTCAAGGTAGAAAGAATGTCTGAGCAGCAGGAAATATTAGCCGAATGCTTGGGTGTATAGGGAGAGGTATTAGTAATAGAAAGAGGGAAGTGTTCATGGGAGTATAGGGAGAGGTATTAGCAGTAAAAAGGGAAGTGCTCTGGGAGTATAGGGAGAGGTATTAGCAATAAAAAGAGGGAAGTGCTCCAGGGAGTATAGGATGAGGTATTAGCAGCAGAGACTCATACCTCTGTACAGAGCACTGGTGAGCCTTCACTTGGAGTATTGTGTGCAGTACTGGAAGCTGTATCTCCAGAAGGATAAATATATTTTGGTGAAAATTTTAAGACAAACTAGTACATGGACTGCAGGATTACTTGGCAAGGTTAAACGGGGAGAGGAGAGGAAATTAAAAAAAAAACAAGAAAAACTACCACAAGAGCAAGTAGTGTTATGTGAAAGTGGCAGCTGCAAATAACCTCAAAAGAGTTTAAGCATGCATGGGATTGGCATAAGGCTATCCTTTATATTATATAGGAATTGGCATCAGGCTATCCATTATATTATATAGGAATTGGCATAAGGCCATCCTTTATATAGGAATTGGCATCAGGCTATCCTTTATATTATATAGGAATTGGCATCAGGCTATCCTTTATATTATATAGGAATTGGCATAAGGCTATCCTTTATATTATATAGGAATTGGCATAAGGCCATCCTTTATATAGGAATTGGCATCAGGCTATCCTTTATATTATATAGGAATTGGCATCAGGCTATCCTTTATATTATATAGGAATTGGCATAAGGCTATCCTTTATATTATATAGGAATTGGCATCAGGCTATCCTTTATATTATATAGGAATTGGCATCAGGCTATCCTTTATATAAGACAGGGCCAGGGACTATTCATAGTGTTCAGGATATTGGACAGACTAGATGGGCCAAATGGTTCTTATCTGATAAAAACATTCCAAGTATTCAGCCACATCTGGCTATGGATTTTGCATGAGACCCATGTAATGAGGCATCGGCTCGCCATCACAAGGTGGAGTCATCTACAAAGTTCCCTGCCACCTTTATGACATTTAAAAGGTCGAATAGGACACGGTTCTTATGAGACCTCTTCCAAGTTTTAAACTGAACCGCTCTACTATGTATTCTAAGCACAGCACAATAGCGGACTTCCCTGCCCCGGATCCTAACGGAGCGTAGTGCGATCCATTTCACTTCTCGACACAGGTAAAAGTACTTGAGAGCCGCTAATCCCCCCTCTGAGTATCAGTGGGGGCAATGGGACGAGGGAGCCATATATTACAGTATCAGCATCTGTCCTTCTGATGGGATCCAAGGGATGCGGATTAGCATAAAATGTAATGATGTCAAATAAGCGTCTGTGAAATAGGGACTGCGACGAGGCACTATTTCCGAAGCCTGACAGCGGCGTCGACGGTTTAGAAATGCAAATGAAACCATTATGTTCAATAATTATATGAAAAAATGAACAGTTCAGCATGTTTTCCAGCCCTGATGGCGGTTAATGGGATATACGCTTATGTAAATAACTACTATTAAAACTAATGCCAACCCCTCCCCCCCCCTCTAATAAATTCATAGTAAAGCTCCTGATTTAGGAGGCTTTTAAACGCCAGCAGTGCTCAGTTATTAGAAAGGAGTGCATTATTACGCTTAGACCTCATTACTGCCGCGACTCGCGAAACTCCATCAATTATTGCCCGATAATGAAAATGAGAATCATTCGGGGGGGGGGGGGGGACTTTAAGATAAAATAAATAAATAAATGGATCACCTTTCGATCATCTTGTAGAGAAGTGTTGGGGTGCTGCAATACTCTAAACTTGTTATCCATCTAGCGGCTCGCTGGGGTTTTGGCGCCGACACCTCGGGGGTATTAGAGATGAAAGTTGATGTAGAAAGGCATTGGAATTAGCCGCGCTTAGCATCCGGTGGGGGAAAACAAATAAATGCAGTTGCATGGACGGCGGTGCTGGAACTGTAAGTTCGTTTGTATTTCTTGTAAAAAAGGGAAAAAAAATAGGAAAATACTTTATTCAGACAACAGAGGAAAGTACTATAACTATAAGGGAGGGGGCAGGCACTTTCCGAAAATACACTGGTGCAGCCCAGAACAATGATCTAAAAGTTCATAAACACATGGCCTGTCTACTGCATATTCTGAAATAACGAAGCTCCTTTTTAACACGTAATCCGGTGGCGAGTGCTAGAGATGAGCGAACTTACAGTAAATTCGATTCGTCACGAACTTCTCGGCTCGGCAGTTCATGACTTTTCCTGCATAAATTAGTTCAGCTTTCCGGTGGTCCGGTGGGCTGGAAAAGGTGGATACAGTCCTAGGAGACTCTTTCCTAGGACTGGAGCACCTGAAGGCTGAACTAATTTACGCAGAATAAGTTATCAACTGCCGAGCCGAGAAGTTCGTGACAAATCGAATTTACTGTAAGTTCGCTCATCTCTAGCGAGTGCCTCCTATACCTGCTCTATACACTTTGATATGAACTTTATCTAAAGGATTGAGCACCCTGAACCGAGACGTGTATGAGGTCCATTCTTACTGTACCAGCTACTATCTGCCTATGAACTGTGTGATAAAGCTATACCTGTGCTGAAGCTGTGCCGCCATTTCCCTCTCTTTATTTGTTATTATATTAAGGCCATATTCACACAGCGGAAAATTTGTGCAATGTTGCCCGGAAAAGTCACAAATAGTAGATGCCGACGGAAACATGCCAGGGCTAGAACCGCTCAGAAATGCACCGTCTCCATAGTCTGCATGTTTATTCTTTTACCGGACACCAGAATTTCTGAGGTGGAAATATCTGCCGCTGAAATGCCGCCAGTGCAGCAGAATCCCACTGAAAACAATGAGACTCAACGGAATTTCAGAGCAGAATTATTCCACCGGATTCCGCCTGGAATGAAGTGAACATGGCCTAACGTGGCGTTTCCCAACCAGTGTGTCTGCAGCTGTTGCAAAAACTACAACTCCCAGAATGCCCGGACAGCTAATTGCTGTCCGGGCATTCTGGGAGTTGTAGTTTTGCAAAAGCTGCAGACACACTGATTGGGAAACACTGGGGGGGTATTTTCATTAGCAACAAAAAGGATGAGATTTAAACGATCACTATCAGATTCAAAAACTTTTTATACATTGTACATCTTGGCAAAACATTAATCTTTCTAAAATACTTCATAAGAAAAAATGATTTCCTTTTTATAGAAATCAAGGCTTATAAAAAAAAAAAAATAAATAAATAAATAAAAAGACCACTAGTGGGCTCCATACCATCCAGAAAATAATCCTGTCTGGCTGCATCATCATCTTTGTCCAAGCTGAAGCACAGGGACTTGGTGCTGGAGTGAGCACAGAGGGATACTGTCTTGGATAGAGAGACCCAGCACAGCAAAGTAGACTCCATGAGGAAGATGAGTCATGCAGAGTGAGGACACGCCCCCTCCAAAAGCACAGAATGACAAACCAAGTGAGCAACAAAAAGAAGGTATTTGTGAGAAATATAGGTGCTAGTCACATAGCTAGATTAGGTACTGAGTGACTTTCTACATTTTGGTTTTTGTGGGATGTGACAGGTCCTCTTTAAAAAAAATAAAAACAAATACAATAAAACAAATCTGATTTCAAATCAGCAGCATTTACAGTAGCAAAAAAAGGGATAGGATTTAAAAACTAAAATTGAATTTTGGTATGCAAAAAATAAAAATTAAAACAGGACTACTTATTACCATAGCCAAACACATTGACAAAGCCGCCAAACCAGCAACCCCCCCCCCCCCCCCCCCCCCAAAAAAAAAGGATGTCGTATGGAGGCAACATAACATGTTTAGTTACCCAGCCGGGCAGTCATCCAACACGTGTACTATTCCTACATCTGGTCCTATGTCCATATGTTGCATATGCTTTTTATCCAAAGTGATGAACCTATTGTGAATTGTCTGACCCCATCCTATCTATACACTGGTGTCACTTTTCACTGTAATCCTGTCTAAGACTAGGTTCACACTGCCATTGTGCTTCGACCCACTCTGCCTTGATTCGGCACAAAAAACAAAACAAAAAACATTTTTTAATTTAAAAATAGACCCAATTATTGGCCTAACCCAGTACACCAGTGTTTCCAAAGGAGGGTGCCTCCTGCTGTTGCAAAACTACAACCCCCAGCATGCCCAAAAGGCCTAAGGCTTACGTTAGTGATAGACCAGGGCAGTGTTACCCCAACCAGGTTCCCTCCTGCTGTTGCAAAACTACAGCTCCCAGAATGCCTGGACAGCTGAAGGCTGTTATTGATCAGGGCAGTTTTTTTCAACCGGGTCTCCTCCAGCTGTTGCAAAACTACAACTACCAGCATGCCCGGACAGCCTTCGGCTGTCCGGGCACGCTGGGAGTTGTAGTTTTGCAACAGCTGGAGGCGACCTGGTTGGGAAACAGAAATAGTCATATGGAATATAGCGAAAGGTTCCCTTTAAAACTATCGATAAATGAGGTCACTGTGTGAACAGAGCCCAACACCCGGAACGTCTTCCAGGTGACTCTACGCTCATCTTAACAAGCAGAACGTGACCAGAAGCATCTGTTTAGCAGGAAAGTGTCCGGTCACCATCCGGCCCTAATAGCCGCTATAAAACACCGGGAGACCGGCAGGCCTGAGGCTTCTGGCCCCGCCATGTAAGAGTTAATCAGATTAACACTTGGCAGCCTGCAGGGCGTAATGTGAACGAGCCCTAAAATCTGATTAAAACGAGGCAACGCGGAGCGCTTCTGCGGCCCGCCATCCTTATGGAAAGTGTTTCTGTTCAGCAGGCGGGAATGGGAAATTCATGTTGACAAATGTCGATTTCATAGAAGGGAAGCATGAAGGGAACAGCTGGAGAGCCGATTCCAGCCGAACGCAGGCGGCGTCCCATGCTGATAAGTCACGCTACCGAATGGAAACACATGCAGATTTATTCCTCTCCATAAATTAGGACAATTATAACTATAAGCGAAGCAGGGATGGGGGGTAAATATATGAAGACAAAAAGGATATCTTCCCTCTCTGTAGCAATGAGGTTGTTCTGCTCCTCCAAGTGTCGAATCTTTTTCTCGAATGACTCGTGCTCTGTCTTCAGGCGCTCCTCCGTCACCTCCTTCTCCTCGCTCACCCTGCCAAAAAAAAAAAAAAAAAGGATCAGAATGAAGAAAATGCAGAGTATAAACAATGGCGAAACTACAGAGCAAATACCTGTGCAGACAATGAACAAGACATGGAGGCAACTACAATGCACAGAATTAAGGCGAAGCTCTACCTGTAAAATAATACTAAAAATATGAAGATTTGGGGGTCAGAGTCCAACCAAAGTAAATGGGATGAGCTGCAGAACCCATCAAAGCTGCACATACAGAGTTGCTGTACCTGGGTGATGAGAGAATGGCCCTGCCCAAAACAAGGTGGCCATCTTATTGTAATTAAAATTTTTCATCCTTCCAGTACTTAGCTGCTGTATGCTCCAGAGAAAGTTGTGTAGTTCTTTCCAGTCTGACCACAGTGCTTAGCTGCTGTATGCTCCAGAGAAAGTTGTGTAGTTCTTTCCAGTCTGACCACAGTGCGGACATCCATGTCAGGAACTGTCCAGAATAGGAGCAAATCCCCATAGCGAACCGCAGTTCCAGAAACGGACAGAGGTGGTAGCAGAGAGCACTGTGCTCAGAGTGGAAAGAACTACACAACTTCCTGTGGAGTGTTAAGCAGCTGATAAGTGCTGGCAGGATTAAAGTGTACCTGTAAGATCCCACACAAAAAAAAAAAAAAAATACTCAACCTCATCCTGACCATGTACATCTAATTTGTATGCATCTATCACCTATATTTTCATTAGCTCACAGTGTTAGAAATCCTCTCAGGGGAAGGGGGGCGTGTCCCTCCTTGTGGTGGTGGGAGGTGATTGGTCCGTCTGCACATGCAGCCTTGTCCATGACTCATGGACAAGCCTGATGCTGTTGCATGACTGGTTAGTGTCCCAGTAGATATGGGGACCCCTTATTGATAGGATTTTCAGGAGCCGTTTTCTTTATTAAATATTCAACATTTTTTAAACAACCGTATTACAAAAGGTCTTTAATCTTTATTAGTAACATGTTTTTGGATCTGACAGTGCTCGTTTAAAAGGAAATCTGTTCTGGCAAAAGTTGATTTAAAAACGTTTTCCGCTGCCGAGTACCCTGTTTAAAAAAAAAAAAAAAAAAAATAAAGTGTAATCCAAGATGACAAAAAAACATAGCTGCTATTGTCCACAAACAGCGCCACCCTTGTCCTCAGGTTGTGTGTGGTATTGCAGATCAGTTCCATTGAAGTGAATGCAGCAGTTGTAATACTGCAAGCAACCTGAGGACAGGCGTGGCGGCAATTTGGTAAGAAAGCAACTATATTTTTCTATGTTTGTTTTGCTCAGCAGTCATCTAAATATGAAACAGTGAAGGGGTTAAAACTGTGTGTTTGCGCGCCATACTTCCTAAAAGACACCTGGCACCGACCGCTGGAGAAGGGCATCTGAATGCTAAAGACTTTCACAAAGCAATGATTCCTTTATGGAATTCGCATGTCACTTAATTGTGCATTTTATTGCTAACTAAATATTAAGCACAGAGTTAATAGCGTGAGAGATGGTCGAGCCTCACAATCTATTGCGCTTTAGATGCTCAGCCGAACTCCCTAATCTAAATGAGATAATTTCGGCTGCGCCTCTCTGTATCCAACATGGAAGCACATAACTCAGGGAGTGTATTAAGCAGAGTTATCCATCACGGCCGCTACCTCTCGCCACCTGTTCCAGCAAAGCGTGCGCGGGAAGATCAATTACGTGCTAAATATGGGCACGAAAGAGCAACCGGTCTTACTCTCCTGACAGTCCAATATTAGGAATCTAATGTGTTATTTGACATCTTTGCCCTGATCTAGGTCATCGCTATGCTCCCGGGGTCTAGACGCAATCTTTCACAGGACGCTGGGCACAGGAGAACCTGAGAGGACAAATTGGAAACTTTCTTCTGTAACTTGTGACATTATAAGGCGAGCGCACCCTTGTGACATTATAAGGCGAGCGCACCCTTGTGACATTATAAGGCGAGCGCACCCTTGTGACATTATAAGGCGAGCGCACCCTTGTGACCTTATAAGGCGAGCGCACCCTTGTGACATTATAAGGCGAGCGCACCCTTGTGACATTATAAGGCGAGCGCACCCTTGTGACATTATAAGGCGAGCGCACCCTTGTGACATTATAAGGCGAGCGCACCCTTGTGACATTATAAGGCGAGCGCACCCTTGTGACATTATAAGGCAAGCGCACCCTTGTGACATTATAAGGCGAGCGCACCCTTGTGACATTATAAGGCGAGCGCACCCTTGTGACATTATAAGGCGAGCGCACCCTTGTGACATTATAAGGCGAGCGCACCCTTGTGACATTATAAGGCGAGCGCACCCTTGTGACATAAGACGAGCGCACCCTTGTGACATTATAAGGCGAGCGCACCCTTGTGACATTATAAGGCGAGCGCACCCTTGTGACATTATAAGACGAGCGCACACTTGTGACATTATAAGGCGAGCGCACCCTTGTGACATTATAAGGCGAGCGCACCCTTGTGACATTATAAGGCGAGCGCACCCATGTGACATTATAAGGCGAGCGCACCCTTGTGACATTATAAGACGAGCGCACACTTGTGACCTTATAAGGCGAGCGCACACTTGTGACCTTATAAGGCGAGCGCACACTTGTGACCTTATAAGGCGAGCGCACACTTGTGACATTATAAGACGAGCGCACACTTGTGACATTATAAGACGAGCGCACACTTGTGACATTATAAGACGAGCGCACACTTGTGACATTATAAGACGAGAGCACCCTTGTGACATTATAAGGCGAGCGCACACTTGTGACATTATAAGACGAGAGCACCCATGTGACATTATAAGGCGAGCGCACCCATGTGACATTATAAGGAGAGTGAACACATCTGCTGTCAAGGGGTGGATGCACTGTTCTGGCAGATACTTCACAGTAGGGATCGACCGTCCATCGGTTTGGCCGATATTCAGGATTTTGGACATTATCGGCACGGTAATTGCAGATACCGATAATGCCCCGCCTCCCCGGCCAGAGATCACTAACGACACCACCACCGCCGCTTCCCCATTGCCTCCCTCATCCCCGGTTTTATAATTACCTGTTCCCGGGTCTCTGGGTCCGTGCTACTTCTGGCTCCTGCGGCGTCCTGCGTGATGCAGCAGTGGTGGGTGGACTAGGGAGGACCCCAGGACAGTCAGGGGGAGAGAAGCAGGTGGTGGCGGCAGTCTCTGGCCCCCCAAAAGCCACTGCAGTTCATTGATTTAAAGCGCCCGCTTTAAATCATTGATCTGCGGGGCCAGGGGGTGTGTGTGAAATATACCGATATTCTGGTATAAGTTATTGGCTTAGTTATCGGCCTGAAAGGTCACAGATTATCGGCATCAGCTCTAAACAAAAAAATGTAAAAAAAATATCGGTCGATCCCTACTTTACAGAGCACACACTTACCATGGGTAACATGTCTGTGATGTTATGGTGAAGATAACACTTCCATCATGTGCTGCCACATTGTTATAATATGTAGGATATACCCAAATCCACCAGCGATCTCTCCTGCAGCACCCCTGTCATTTGGTGCACGGAGGGAGCTTTGCTCTGGTCCTGATGACTGGTGATGCAGGGGCTAGAGGATTGTGATGTCATGGCCCCGCCCCCTCAATGCAAGTTTATGGGAGGGGGCGCACTCGGAGGGTGCACTTTAGCAAAATTTGGAAGGTTTGGTTTTCATGCTGCACACTTTACAGTAAAATAGACATGTTTTCTTTATTCTGTGGGTCAATACGATTAAAATACCCATGATTACATACTTTATTATTGTAACTCCAAAAAAATAAGCAAACTTTTTAACCAAATTAGTGCGTTTAAAATCCCTTACTGCGTTTACAAAATGTCTCTTTTATGTTCACGTCGTTCACCATACAGGATAAACAACATTAAATGTTAATAGTTCGGATATTTACGCATGTGGCGATACCAAATGTTTATTAATTTTTTACTTTTAATTTTTTTAACACTTTTTGGGGGTAAAATGGTGAAAAAGGGAAAATTTACATTTTTATTGGGGGGGGGGGGATTTTTCAAATTTTTTCACTTTTATTTTTTACTTTTATTTTTACACTTTAATAGTCCCCATAGGGGACTATTTATAGCAATCATTTTATTGCTAATACTGTTCAGTGCTTTGCATAGGACATAGCACTGATCAGTGTTATCGGCTATCTTATGCTCGATCTCAGACCAGAGCAGAATATGCCGGGAGACTGACGGAAGCAGGTGAGGGGACCTCTGTTCGCCTTTACAGATGACCGGAATGCCGCGGCAGCACTGCGGGAGATCTTATCATGCATTTTTCTGACCGCACTCCCGCAGATGGCGTGATCTGTATTGATCATGGCATCTGAGGGGTTAAATGCAGACATCCGTGCAATCGCAGATGTCAGCCATTATCGGCAGGTCCCTGGCTGCTATCAGCCAGGAACTGCCGAGCATTGCTCTGATGCTCGCGGTCATGTACAGGACGTAAATGTACGCCCTGGTGCGTTAAGTATCACCACACCAGGACGTACATTTACGTCCTGCGTCGTTAAGGGGTTAAGAACTGACTGGTCACTTGCTCCTAATGTATCCCGCCCCTGACAGGCGTTATTGTCACCTATTCATCCATGTTATTCACTTCTTTTGTTAAGGCTGATTGGCGTATACTTCTCAAGAACACAGGGTGGTACAGAGTATGAGGGACACTTTTTATAAGGGGTCATGGGCTAAGTAGATATATTTAGGGATAACCTTTTGTTTCTATGAAACTACTGCTTACCGCAGTGCGTCAAAACAGGGAATATGTTGTCTGAAACAAGCTTCAATAGGTGGTGCTGACAACTAGGGTTAGACAGAGGGTTCCTACAGCTGTTGCAAAACCAACTCCCAGCATGCCCAGACAGCCGTTGGCTGTCTGGGCATGCTGGGAGTTGTAGTTTTGCTACAGCTAGAGGCACACTGGTTGAGAAACGCTGGGTTAGGACATTGGTGCTATCACTCATATGCATCAGTTTCATCTGTGCAGATCCCAGAGGTTGTAGGAGAGGAGATAAGAAATGTTATTGTATCTCAACCATCGTCACTGGAGGTTGTACACGAGATGAAGAGAACAGTCTGTAACTGGTATATGAGGTGATGAGATGAACAAAAGTCCCTATATCTCCCCCCCCCCCCCCCCCCCCCCCTCCAGAGATCCCAGAGCTTTCAAAAGAAGAAAAGTTACTGTATCTTTATCACCAATACTGGAGGTTATACACGAGATGACAAGTTCTTGTATCTTAACCACTGTCATTGACAATTCTATAGGGGACGGCTCATATGGGGGTATATGGGTGATGAAAAAAAAGTTCCCAAGTGACAGGAGGCTGTACATGGGGAGAGATGTCTGTAACAGGCTGTGATTGATAAAGGGGGTGTTCCAGGTCTTTAACCCCTTAAGGACGCAGGACGTAAATGTACGTCCTGGTGAGGTGGTACTTAACGCACCAGGACGTACATTTACGTCCTAAGCATAACCGCGGGCATCGGAGCGATGCCCGTGTCATGCGCGGCTGATCCCGGCTGCTGATCGCAGCCAGGGACCCGCCGGCAATGGCCGACGCCCGCGATCTCGCGGGCGTCCGCCATTAACCCCTCAGGTGCCGGGATCAATACAGATCCCGGCATCTGCGGCAGTTCGCGATTAAAATGAACGATCGGATCGCCCGCAGCGCTGCTGCGGGGATCCGATCATTCATAACGCCGCACGGAGGTCCCCTCACCTTCCTCCGTGCGGCTCCCGGCGTCTCCTGCTCTGGTCTGTGATCGAGCAGACCAGAGCAGGAGATGACCGATAATACTGATCTGTTCTATGTCCTATACATAGAACAGATCAGTATTAGCAATCATGGTATTGCTATGAATAGTCCCCTATGGGGACTATTCAAGTGTAAAAAAAAATGTAAAAAAATGTAAAAGTAAAAGTAAAAAAAAAGTGAAAAATCCCCTCCCCCAATAAAAAAGTAAAACGTCCGTTTTTTCCTATTTTACCCCCAAAAAGCGTAAAAAACATTTTTTATAGACATATTTGGTATCGCCGCGTGCGTAAATGTCCGAACTATTAAAATAAAATGTTAATGATCCCGTACGGTGAACGGCGTGAACGAAAAAAAATTAAAAAAGTCCAAAATTCCTACTTTTTTAATTCATTTTATTAAAAAAAAAATTATAAAAAATGTATTAAAAGTTTTTTATATACAAATGTGGTATCAAAAAAAAGTACAGATCATGGCGCAAAAAATGAGCCCCCATACCGCCGCTTATACGGAAAAATAAAAAAGTTATAGGTCATCAAAATAAAGGGATTATAAACGTACTAATTTGGTTAAAAAGTTTGTGATTTTTTTTTAAGCGCAACAATAATATAAAAGTATATAATAATGGGTATCATTTTAATCGTATTTACCCTCAGAATAAAGAACACACGTCATTTTTACCATAAATTGTACGGCGTGAAAACAAAACCTTCCAAAATTAGCAAAATTGCGTTTTTCGTTTTAATTTCCCCACAAAAATAGTGTTTTTTGGTTGCGCCATACATTTTATGATATAATGAGTGATGTCATTACAAAGGACAACTGGTCGCGCAAAAAACAAGCCCTCATACTAGTCTGTGGATGAAAATGTAAAAGAGTTATGATTTTTAGAAGGCGAGGAGGAAAAAATGAAAACGTAAAAATTAAATTGTCTGAGTCCTTAAGGCCAAAATGGGCTGAGTCCTTAAGGGGTTAAGGGTCTATTCACACGTACAGTATTCTGCGCAGATTTGATGCGCAGGATTTTAAGCTGTGTTCAGTTTACATTGAACTCTGCAGCAGAAAATCCTGCGCGCCAAATCTGCACAGAATACTGTACGTGTGAATAGACCATAAAGAGGTATCCCCCGGGGGTCAAATGAAGCTGTACAGTGATATCGAGGAGATGACATGAAGAAAAGTGCCTTTATTCTTCCCCCATTTCCGACTGGACACAATGGTATTGAGAGGCTGCACAGTGATATGGCGGTAAAGATGCAGAAATATTAATTTAACCCCCTCGGGATCACAGGAGGCTGTAAAGTGGAGGGATGACAGTAACAGGCTGGGGGTCATAGAAGGCTGTAAAGTGATATGGGGGCAATGACATGAAGAAAGGTTCCTGTATGTCCCCCAGGATCACAGGCTGGTCATGGGGTGCGATGGCATTAAGAGGCTGTGATAGGTAGAGGGTGATGCCTTTATTCCCCTGCCAGAGGTCATAGGAAGCTGTACAGTGATATGGGGGTGATTGCCCAAAGAAATGTTCCATTAACCCACCCCCAGGTCATAGGAGGCTGTACAGTGATATGGGGATTATGGCTAGAGATGAGCGAATTTACAGTAAATTTGATTTGTCACGAACTTCTCGGCTCGGCAGTTGATGACTTTTCCTGCATAAAGTAGTTCAGCTTTCAGGTGCTCCCGTGGGCTGGAAAAGGTGGATACAGTCCTAGGAGACTCTTTCCTAGGACTGTATCCACCTTTTCCAGCCCACCGGAGCACCTGAAAGCTGAACTAATTTATGCAGGCTAAAGTCAGCAACTGCCGAGTCGAGAAGTTCGTGACGAATCAAATTTACTGTAAATTCGCTCATCTCTAATTATGGCATTAAATGTTCCCATCGGAGGCTATATGGTGAAATTGGGCTGAATCAGGCATGATAACAGAGGTTTTAAGACAAGACTTTTCTCATGTTACCACTAGCGATGAGCGAACTTACAGTGATTCGATTCGTCACGAACTTCTCGGCTCAGCTGACTTTAGCTGTATAAATGAGTTCAGCTTTTAGGTGCTCCGGGGGCTGGAGACTCTCTCCTAGGACTGTATCCACCTTTTCCAGCCACCGGAGCACCTGAAAGCTGAACTCATTTATGCAGCTAAAGTCAGCACCTGCCGAGCCAAGAAGTTCGTGACGAATCGAATTACTAACTTCACTCATCTCTAGTTACCACCAGTAAAAAGTCTTACTGACATACAGTAGACTAAAACCTCAGTGTAAAAGGGGAGATTCTTATTCTTCTGTTCTGTAGAAGAACAGGATTCCTGGACTTCCAGATTTCATATAACCATAGACAGACACAGCTGTGGAGGGAAAAAAGCTGTATCCCTTTGAAGTGACAGAAGAGAGCCCCTATTATTCAAGCACAAATCTGCATAATGTGCACATAAAATTTACATAATGAAAAAAAAATAATCTAAACTCAACATCTTTCTTGTCCGTCTCCCTCGGCCCAGGATTGGTGAAGCCTCTCAATGTCGGCATTAAAAGCAACGCAGCACTTTAGATAAGAGCAGGGAGCCGGCTGACGGCTGGAAACGCTCCATTTGCACGGTGAGAGGGCGGCAGCCAATTTATTAGGTGACCCCCCTAGCCAACAATTAGAGGTAAATATATTGTCAGCGGCACAGAGTTCACTGGGATCTTATTAAACCCCCCACCTGAATGATAATACAGCGGGGGGGGGGGGGGAGATTGTAGGCAGTACCCGTGCAGCTACTGATGGGACTGGAGACCTGGCAGTAAGTGGGCAATGTTAATGGCATCATTTCTGGCAGAGTGAAGACGACGTGTTGTGCTGATCAGAAAATCAATACTTACGCCAGTTAGAATAGTTTCGTTAACAATAGTTTCCTACACCATACAGCAGTGTTTTCCCAACCAGGGAGCCTCCAGCTGTTGCAAAACTACAACCCCCAGCAAGCCCGGACAGCCAAAGGCCAAAGCCTTTGAGTGGAGGCTCAGAAAAAGAAGACGTGGAGAGCTAAAGAGCTCAGCGTTTAGCAGCATCACACAGCAGCCCAGTCAGGACATTTCCACATGCAGCAACACTAATTTTTTTCTTCACATTTTATTATAAGTAAAATGGGAAAAGGGGGCATTTTTTTTTTTTATTGATACATAACTTTTTACGTTCCATTTTTTTACGTTCCCAAGGGGGGGGGGGGGGGGATATTTATAGCAATCTATTGATTGCTATTACAGTTTAGTACTATGCATAGACTATCCATTTGTATTAGTATATCACACAGATGGATTAAGGAAGAGCGGCATGAAGGAGGTAAGGAGACACATCCGACCCCTACAATTGTGCTGAGGGTGGTCCCATGAGTCCCCCAAGGCACACTGATACTTTATTTGCCATGATCAGCATTGATCACAGCATCTGAAGGGTTAACGGTGGACAGCAGCGCAAGTCCTGACTGCAAGCGAATATAAAAATGTATAATTTATCTTAGACAAAAATGCTTCTTTCTGCTGTTATCAAGCTTCTTCCCTCTACCCCCTCCAGCTGCTCAAATCATCTTCTATAAAATAAAAAATAAATAAAAACCCTCAGCTTTGTCCTGCGTCTGCAAGAAAAGCAATACAAGTCTATGAAGGGGGGAGGAGGGAGCTCCGCCAACCAGCGCTGGGAGAACTGCAAATTTTAGATGAAGCCTGCAAAGCAGAAATCTGCTGAAAAATATTGTATACAAGTTATATAATGGCCAGTAATAGTGCTGATCCTCACATCCTTAAACAAAAAAAAAAAAAACACAACAACAACACATTATCTGGAATTCAACCCTATCTATATAACCGATATTTGGCACATCTAGAATATTTCAGCTCTTCAGACTCTCATTAATGAAAAAACCTAAGCCCGATTCTCATCTCGACATAAGTAGGAGCCCACTTCACTGCTGAGCTATTTCCTCTGTAATCGTGTTATCTCCATCTGATATGACTGCGCTTGTTGATCCTCATACCCGAGAAAGCCATGTAAAGTTTCGCTAAGCGCCGAAATCAGGCGGTAGAGAGACGTCTCACCTCGCAAGCTCTTTGATTAGATTTGCAATTCTTCTCTTGTCTTCTGGGCATAAATCCTTCAAAGACGCGCTTCTTATCCCAGCTTCTGGCTGAACTACCTGGAGAGAGAGGAAGCAAGAGGACACTTAGTCAGTCAGCAGGTCACCTGGAAGAGGGCGCAGACATGGGACAGCGGAGGTAATCCGTTACTATACAATTACTGGGAGAAGCAGCACAAAGGAGACCTCAGGAGCCTCAAAAGTAGCTCTAAGATTAGCGTCATACAAGGTGAGCGGAGTGGAAAAACAGACCGCAAGACGCCATCGATTTAAGACGCTGCTAAAATTACCATCACATACGAGTTTCCTCTTTGCCGCTATAAAGCTTGGGAAAGTTCAAACATATTTAAGAAGTTTTCCAAGACCCCCCCCCCCCCCTCCCTTCTCCCCGCTTTTATGGCAATTCACTATCCCAGAGCGTTCTTCTTGCTTTCTTTAAAGGGGTACTCCGCCCCTAGACATCTTATCCAAAGGCGGGACCCCCGCAATCTCCATGCTGCACCCGGCATTCGTTTAGAGGGTCAGGTTCAGCACCAGAAGCTCGTGATGTCATGGCCACGCCCCCCTCAATGCAAGTCTATGGAAGGGGGTGTGACAGCCATCATGACCCCTCCCATAGACTTGCATTGAGGGGGTAGGGCTGTGACGTCAAGAGCCTCCGCCCCGCATCACCAGTCATCCGGCACGGAGCAAAGTTTGCTCCTCTACTTCGGCTTCCTAGATATCCGTTGTACGATCGCGAGGGTCCCCAGCGGCCGGACCCCCACAATCAGACATCTTATGCCCTATCCTTTGGATAGGTGATAAGATGTCTAGGGGTGGAGTACCCCTTTAAATGAAGAACATTTGTGGTAATATTCAGTTCTGTTTGAATCACGTCTCAGGTGATGCAGGATAGGCCCATCTCTGAGACCCACACTGATCTTAAGATCGAGGGCTCACTGTCCTTATCTCTTCCCCCCCCCCCCCCCAACCTGGCTGCAGGTGACCATTGAACCCTATTGACTGGTAAAGGGCTCTGTCGAGCTACATTGTGGTGTCTGGCAGTGAAAACAGCAATATATTCAGGTATTTATCCATGGGTGGCCATGGGAGTAATTATGAAAAATGACTATAGTACACAATGTTGCATTGTATAGTAATTTTTCATAAAATATGAGATTTAAACTTAAAGGGTAGGGTCACACATAGCATATATGCAGTGTATTTCACATTGTGCAGAATCCACTGCGTTGCCTGAAAACCGCAGCTTATGCTTCTATGAGCAGACACACAGGGCTACCTGGCGGCAGTCCTGTGTACGCAATAAGGTTTGGAGGCAGGTCGGCATGTCACAGTCACGTCAGCACGCTGGGCCAATCTCCATACCTTACTGCGCACACAGGACTACCGCCAGGTGTGTCTGCTCATAGGACAATATGAAGCTTATTTCTTTATGTGTAACCCTATGTATGTCCACCTTTGAATCCCGCAGCTGTAATTTTGCAGGTTGTTAATGAAGACTGTCAGCAAGCTGTAATGCAGTGTTACCCATCAGCATGCCTCCAGCTGTTGCAAAACCAACTCCCAGCATGCCTGGACAGCCAACAGCTGTCTGGGCATGCTGGGAGTTGTAGTTATGCAACAGCTGGAGGCACCCTGGTAGGGAAACACTCCTGTAACAGCTTAGTTGAGCTCCTATAATGGAGCACATTGCCTGATGTAAACCACAGAGAAACAACAAAAAACTCTTGGTGAACCACCAACATTTCTTATTTAGTCTTCATTATACAGAGCAAAACTCAGTTTTTCTTCAAAACTGAAATTTTCCCTGCATTCTCTGCTTGTTCAGGATCTGCACATAGATTGCTTGGGTGGTTTACACCAGTTGTAGAAATAAACTGCTCAGACATCCGGGTCTAGCAGATGACCCAATCTCCCAGTCTATACAAACAGAGAAACGACAAACTCTTGGTGAACAACCAAAATGAGTGGGGAGTGAATGAGTTAAAACTTAACTTTTACTAAGCCTCAATAAAAAGATGTCAGTTCTCAATCCCATTCAGGGACAATTACGTGTAATGCCAGACAAAATAGTCAAAAATCAACTAGGGGCCCAGATGGATAAGTGGATCGTAAATATCCAAAAGGGTCAGGTGCAAAATCACTATATAAAATTATTATATATATACCAGCATCCTCAGGGGAACCCTATAAAGTAGTTATATACAGTGAGTATTGCATGAAAAAAATCATAAGTATAGTGTAGGAGCAATATAAATAACATAAGCGTTCCAGTCAGCTAGATAAAGGTCCAATACTCAATGCCGAGTATACCCATACATTTGACCAAATTGCTGTCGGGAAATTGGAGGCCACAGGACATCAGGTACACACAGTCAATGCTGCCAAGATGTACGATCATGATGTCCGGCTCTCAAATAAAATGGTGAATCGATCATGTGCAGCGTAGCCGAGGATCTTGGCTCCCTGCTAAAGCAGGTTTGCTCATCACCATTTTACTTGAGAGCTGGACATCATGATCGTACATCTTGGCATCATTGACTGCGTGTACCCGATGTCCTGAAGCCTCTAATTTCCCGACAGCAATTTGGTCAAGTGTATGGGTATACTCAACATTATGAGTATTGGACCTTTATCTAGCTGACTGGAACGCTTATGATATTTATATTGCTCCTACACTATACTTATGATTTTTTTCATGCAATACTCACTGTATATAAATACTTTATAGGGTTTCCCCTGAGGACGCCAGTATATTTCGGCAGAAACGCGTCGAGAAACCCATGAGTTGAGTCATGACTTCTTCTGTGACATAATTTAATAATATTTTAAATCATTTTGTATGGTGATTTTGCGCACTTGAGACCCGTTTGGATATATACAATCCACATATACATCTGGACCCCTAGTTGGTTTTTGACTGTTTTGTCTGGCATTGTACGTAATTGTCCCTGAATGGGATTGAGAACTGACATCATTTTATTGAGGCTTAGTAAAAGTTAAGTTTTAACTCATTCACTCCCCACTCATTTTGGTTGTTCACCAAGAGTTTGTTGTTTCTCTGTTTGTATTGACTGGGAGATTGGGTCATCTGCTAGACCCGGATGTCTGAGCAGTTTATTTCTACAACTGATGTAAACCACCCAAGCAATCTATGTGCAGATCCTGAACAAGCAGAGAATGCAGGGAAAATTTCAGTTTTGAAGAAAAACTGACTTTTGCTCTGTATAATGAAGACTAAATAAGAAATGTGAATTCTCATCTAGAAAACCAGACTCTCTCCTATGACAGTATAAGGATGTACTTGGTGATCAGTCTGTTCAAGATCCGTGCGTCAACAACTATATTCTCCTGCATTCACTATTTTATATATATATATATATATATATATATATATATATATATATATATATATATATATTTTTTTTTTTTTTTTTATATTACAGACGGACGGCGGGCACAATGGCTGACGTTACCTGTTGCTCATATTGATTTTGCCCCCAATCTGATAATATTTCCATCCTGGCAGCAGGGTTGGCACTTTGGTTCCCTGGCTTTGCACAAGAAGCCTTCAAGCTCTTAGTCTTAGGAGCCGCTCTGCAGTTTCCTTCTCGACAAAGTCCTGAATGATGTAAACAGGAGAAAAAAAAAAAAAAAACATCAGCGACAACGACACAACATGCACATTCCAATAATAATCCCACATGAGTTAACACAGTACAGCCCTATAAAAGTCTGAGATGCCTAGTATAGCCATCTGAATACTTCTTTGAGGCTATAAACACCTGTTTGTGTATTTAGGAAGCAAGTAAACTAATTCAATGAAACAAACTTCTAACTAGTTTACTACTATCAGTTACTACAATAGTGCTGCTGTAGAGTCTGTGTAAATCCTTCACATAGTTGGCTGTCCTGCTCTTCGGCATTGGTGTGTCAGCACAAGGGAGGAGAGATCTTTATGGGCTGCAGAAGATTAAAAATAGATGAATGAAGCCGTGTGGATTAGGGATCGACCAATATTGTTTTTTTAGGGCTGATACCGATAATCTGTGGAGGTTAGGGCCGATAGCCGATAACTTATACCAATATTCCGGTATAAGTTATCGGCTATTTATCCCCCAGCGACACCGCTGCAGATCATTGATTTAAAGCGGGCGCTTTAAATCAATGCACTGCAGTGGCATTTGCGGTGCCATAGGCTGCCGCCGCCACCCGCTTCTCTCCCCCTGCCTGTCCGGGGGTCCTGAGACCTATCACCGCCATCGCTCCCTCCTCCACACCGCGACCGCCGCACCACACCCGCGAACGGACCCACCCGGACCACCCCCATTACGGTTAAGTTTAATTTTTTTTTATTGACTCGGAGGGTGGGGGAGGGGCCCGACCGGTATAGCGGTATGGGCAAAAATCCATACCAAGAAAAAAAAAACGGTATCCGGTTCATACCGGTATACCGCCCAGCACTACGGTGGGGGGTGCGACACGGTGCGGTGGGTCGGGGGGCGGTCGCGGTGCGGGCATTATCGGCTTATCGGCAAGGTAATTGCTGATACCGATAATGCCCAAAATCGTGAATATTGGCCATACCGGTCGATCCCTAGTGCGGATATACGACAGCAAGTGAAAGCAGCAGCATATCCTGGACCCACAGATCTTGCATATCTTAAATGGTCACTGGCAGATACAAAAACTTTTAATATGTTGTACATCTTGGCAAAATATTAACCTTTCTTACATACTTCATAAGAAAATGTATTTATTTCCTTTTTATAGAAATCATGGCTCTCCTGATCATACTCCTCTGTGCGCTCTCCTGTCTGATAGGACTCCTCTGTGCTCTCTCCTGTCTGATAGGACTCCTCTGTCCTCTCTCCTGTCTGTTAGTACTCCTCTGTCCTCTCTCCTGTCTGATAGTACTCCTCTGTGCTCTCTCCTGTCTGATAGGACTCCTCTGTGCTCTCTCCTGTCTGATAGGACTCCTCTGTCCTCTCTCCTGTCTGTTAGTACTCCTCTGTCCTCTCTCCTGTCTGATAGTACTCCTCTGTGCTCTCTCCTGTCTGATAGGACTCCTCTGTGCTCTCTCCTGTCTGATAGGACTCCTCTGTGCTCTCTCCTGTCTGATAGGACTCCTCTGTGCTCTCTCCTGTCTGTCCCGGCTTTCTGCATAGAGAGCGCGTGTCGACCACCGCACGAGGCGGCGGCTGACACGCGCCCTCCATTTACTGCTATGGGAGAGCCAAAGCGCTGCCTTCGGCAATTTCCGGCTCTCCCATAGCAGTGTATGGAGGGGGCGTGTTGGCCGCTGCTTTGTGCGGTGGTCAACACGCCCTCTCTAACCAGAGAGCCGGGGCCCCGTATGGGAGATCGCGGGGGGCCCCAGCGGTCGGATCCCCCGCAATCTGGAAACTTATCCCCTATCCTTAGGATAGTGGATACATTTTTCAATCTGTAGTTCTCCTTTAAATGCAAAATTTTCAGCTCCCATTGACTTCAATCAGGGAATGCCCAAATAGCATGAAATCAGCAATAACAGAAAAAAAAGTGATATGTTACTATTTCAGAGAGGTTCCTCATGGAATCTTGCATTGATATTAAATAAAAAAAATAAATAAATAAAAAGCCACAAGAAAAACCACCTCAAAAAGGTGAGACATTAGAAAATCATAGGTGGTCCCGAAGCTCTATTTAACCATGGGAACAAACTTACTTTTAACGTCTTTTGCTTTACAGGACATGAATCAGGAAATTCTCTCCAGCAGCTTTAGGCGCAAGTGCAATGTGACAATGACGCCGAGGACAGTCCACCTTACTTTTTGGTAGTGAGGCGAGGTGGACTGTCCTAGGATGGATCGGCACAATCTGCATGCTCCTAAACTGCTGGAGAGCAATCCTACAGTAAAGTAAATGTTCCAGGGAATTATCAGCTGGATTTGTTGCTGAGAGCTGCAGACACCATTGGACAGCTGTCGGTAGAAAAGCAAACTAAACCTTTCCCGGAGCAGTGGTGGTTGCTAAAGTTATGGTATCTTCGGCACACAAAGTTACTCACCCTCACCTCCTTGTCTGACATACAGAGGGCTTTACATCAGTCAAGGAGGGACAGGGAAGTGGAGACAAGCAAGAAGGCTTGCCAGGCTGTGACACTTGAGTAGCTTGGCTCCACCTCCTTGACACTAGGCTAAGAAATAAAAAGATTTCTAGTTTCATAGTTTATAAGGTTAAAAAAAAAAAAAGGCAAGAGTCCATCAACTTCGACCTATAACCCTACTGTGTTGATCTAGAAGACGGCAACTGACCTCCTCATGAAGGGGGGAGGACGAGTTCTTCCTGATTCAACATGAGAATAAATCCCTGGATCCACATTCTATTCACATACATCTAGTATCCATAACCTGTAATATTATATTTCTCCAGGAAAAAACATCCAGGCCCCCTAGAACTTGTTTATGGAGTCAGACATCACAATAGCCTGGTGCAGAGAGTTCCATAGTCTCACTGCTCTTACAGTAAAGAATCTCTGTCTGTGATTATGGTAAAACCTTCTTTCCTCTAGACGGAGAAGATGCCCCCTTGTCACGATTACCGGCCTAGGTATAAAAGGATCCTTATGAGCATCTCTGTATTGACCATTCATATATTTGTACATTGTGATCAGATCGCCCCAAAACTAAATAACCCCAAGCTTGGTAACCTGTCTTGTTCCTGTAATCCTCCCATACCATTAATTATCTGTGTTGCCCTCCTCTGCACCCTCTTTAGTTCAGCCATGTTCTTTTAATATACAGGTGCCCAGAATTGGACAATACTCCATGTGGTCTGACTAGTGATTTATACAGCGGCAAAACCATGTCCTTGTCACAAGCCCCTATGCCTCTCCTGATACATCCCATTACAGTTCTTATTTTTAGCCTTGGCAGCTGCTGTTCACTAAAGTAACTTGAGTTTACTGTCCACCAGTACCCAAAGTCCTTTTTTTGGTAGAAGTTTTACCTAATGTTTTATTATTTAGCACAATTTAACTTTTTTTATTTTTACACCCCCAAGTGCATAACCTTACATTGATCCACATTAAACTTTGCCATGTTTTGTGCCCAAGCCTCCAGCTTCCCCAGATCCCTCTGTAATATTATATTATCCTCCTCTGTGGTGATCACCTTACTCAGTTTAGCGTCATCTGCAAATATAGAAATTGTACTCTGTAATCCCTCTACAAGGTCATTAATAAACAAAGTGGGCCTAGTACTGACCCCTGTGGTCCCCCTGTAATGTGTACTGGGTCCACTTTTTAATATGTTTATTAAGTTTGAATACCGCCATCAGCTCAAAGAAAGGTAGTTTGGTTTTATAGCAACCATGTCTACCGATTCCTTTAAAGAAAGGGAGCATCCATACTACAAAATCAGAAACAGCAACTCCCATTGTTTTCTGTGGGATTCTGCTGCACCGTGCACACTACTTACATTTTCCAAACGGAAATTAAAATTTCGGACTCAGTGAACAAGTTCATTCTTTCTGCAGAATTTACTAAGATATGCATTGCTGTCAATTGTGAAGACGCATGTCCGAGTGGTCCTAGCACAGACAATCAGCCAGTTCCTGTAGTGCACGGAATGTACAGGCAGACATACTGCACTGTAAATGCGCCCTAATGATGCGGGAAGGGACAGAATTCATGCAAAAAGCTTTTAAAGGGGTTATCCAGCATAAGGTGATTTTAGTACGTACCTGGCAGGCAGTAATAGACATGCTTAGGAATGATCTGCGCTTGTCTTGGGGCTAAATGGCTGTGTTGTGAGATTACCAGAACACTGTGGCTAGCCTTTTGTGAACTGGTATTTCCTGTTTGACTTTTTGTTTTACTACAAATCCCATAATTCCATTTTCCTCCCCCCCACACAGCCACCCCACCCATTGAAACATAAATGAGCTGCATCCATTCAAAAGACCTGTGGTTTTCAATCAGGGGGCCTCCATCTGTTGCATTAGTTGCAGATTGATCCCCCCACCCATTGAAGCAGAAAGGCTCCCTGTCATCAGCTGACTAGTGAGTCAGGTCTTGGCCACATTGCAACCTGGGAAAAATCTGAGACAACAGTCATTTTGTATGCTGGTAAAAATAAATAGAGGGGTGAAAATCACAGAAGAATTGTGAAGCATTATTTTTACTTCTGTGATATGACAGGTATGCTTTAAGGCTTTATATACAGAGTTTTTTTTGTTTAACATAGATTTCACTTCTCAATGTTTTCAATGGAAATCTACCCCATGGCTCCCACTAAACTACAGCACAGTTTTCTGATTGAACAACCTCTTGTGTGAATATACCCTGAAAAACAATAAAAGAGAAGTAACCAAGCAAGGAATGAATGAGGCCTGATGACTAATGAATTATTATGTTATGTAGTTTGTTTATATAGGCACTGTCATGTAAATACACTTTACATAGATGAACAGAACAAGCGGAGAAACTTTGTCATATATTTTAGACAAAATGCTTAATTTTTCTTTTATCAAACTTCCCTAAACACCACCCACCCCACCCCCTTTCCTGATCAAATCATCTTCTCTGAAAATCAGCTTAGCTTTGTCTTGTGTCTGCAAGACAAGAAATATAAGTCTAGTCTATGGAGTGGGGTGGAGGAGCTCCGCTCACAAACTCTGGGAGAACTGCAGATTACAGATGAAGCCTGCAGAGCAGAGATCTGCTGAAAAATCCCATATACAAGTTATATAATGGGTAGAAATATTACTGCTCCTCACATGCAAACACAGGAAAGATTATGTTGAAAAGTCACCTAAAATGACAGCTACGCTTTAAAGGGCTCTTCTCATTGAGACATATATAGTAAAACCACAGGATATGCCGTAAGTGTGGCTCCCAAAACAACTAACACTTGTTGTGCTATGCAGTTTGCACAACCTCCATTAAAGGGGTACTGCGTCCCTAGATATCTTATCCCCTATCCAAAGGATGTCTGATCACGGGGATCCCGCCGCTAGGACCCATAATCTCTGTGCAGCACCTGGCCATAGTTTAGAATGCTGGGTGCGGGCTTGCGACATCACTCCACACCACCTCAATGCAAGTATATGGGAGGGGGCATGACAGCCATCACGCCCCCTTCCATAGACTTGTATTGAGGGGGGGTTGTGGTGTGACATCACAGGGGCGTACAAATGAAGGACTTCAAATAGGAGCTGCAGGTTGAAAGAACAGCTGGCTGGAACGACCACAGGTACGGTTTATTCAAAAATGCCACAACGCGTTTCACAGCGCATGCGCAGTGAAACGTGTCACATTGTTTTAGAATAAACCATGCATCTTACCTGTGGTTTGTTCCAGCCAGCGCCGTTCTTTCAAACTGCAGCTCCCATTAGAAGTCGTTAATTTGCTTGTTCAGCAGGAAGGCCGGGGACGGAACCTTCAATCTCACTCACTTAATCCATTGTTGTGTGTTCACACAACCACCTACGGTAAGCACAATTTCCCCCATATCGGGATTATCCACTGGTGGTATTTCACTATGGAGCGCCTTTTTGTGTTTCATCACGAGAGGCGTGGCTGTGACGTCACAACCCTACTGCCCGCTCCAAGCATTCGGAACAAAATATTCTGAACCCTGGGGCAGCGGAGTACCCCTTTAACCCCTTCCCGCAAATGGATTAACATATAAGTCCACTGCAGGCTCAGCAGGTGAGCGCTAATCATACCCGGTGGGTCCCAGTTACTATCAGCAACCGGGACCCACGGCTAATGCCGGACATCGCCGGTCGGGCTGATGTCCGGCATTTACCCTTTAGTGGTTAATCCCGTTTCGCTGCGGCATCCCGATCAGTTGAGAGGGAGGTGTTTTTCCGATCTGTGCTCCAGCTTTGCATTCAGTAGTGCTAGGCTGAAGCAATGGAGCACCGATAACACTGATCAATGCTCTCCTATAGAGAAGCATTGATCAAAGTATGCAATCTAAAGATTGCATGTTAAAGTCCCCTATGGGGACAAAGTAAAAAAAAAAATAGATAAAGTAAATATGCATTAACCCCTTCCCTAATAAAAGTTTAAATCCCCACCTTTTCCAATTTTGTTTTACAAAATAAAATGTAAAAAATAAATAAATAAACAAACGTGTGGTACCGCCGAACTATTAAAATATAATAATTAAACCGCACGGTCAAAGCCATAAGTGTAAAAAAAATTCAGAGTCCAGAAATGCCTATTTTTGGTCACTTCATATATTAAAAAAATAATAATAATTAAAATCCAATCAAAAGGTGCCATCAAAATAAAAATGGTCCCGATAAAAACTTCAGATCATGGCGCAAAAAATTAGCTCTCATACATCCCAGTAGGCGGAAAATAAAAACGTTATAGGTGTCAGAAGTGGACAATTTTAAACATACTAATTTTGGTGCCTGTAGTTATAGCTTGTTTTAAGTAGTAAAATAAAACCTACATAAATTGGGCATCATTGTAACCATATGGACCTACAGAATAAAGATAGGGTGTCATTTGTACTGAAAAGTGCTATGCGTAGAACCGGAAGCCCCCAAAATTTACAAAAAATTAGCATTTTTTTTCCAATTTTGCCCCACAAATATTTTCTTTCTGGTTTCGCTATAGATTTTGTGGAAAAAAAATTAAAAAGGCCTCATATGAGTCTGTAGGTGAAAAATTTTAAGTGTTTGATCTTTAGAAGGCGAGGAGGAAAAAACAAAAGTGCAAAAATGAAAAATGGCCCGACACAGAGCAGCAGCATACAGCTATGTTCACACAGCAGACTTTCTAAGCGAAATTCCGTAGGAATATCCCGCGGCAGCAAAGTCCCATTGATTTCACTGGGATTTCCGTCAGCAGCAAGAATAGTCGTGTCTATTCTTTCTGCAAATTAAAAAGGGGTTATCCAGGAAGAAATTTTTTTAGATATCAACTGGCTCCAGAAAGTTAAACACATTTGTAAATTAAAAGAAAAAAAGAAGGTTATGTGCAGCTCACAACTAAATATTCCCCAAGGTCAAATGGACAAGCAGCTATACCCAAGCTGCAATATACAAATGTAGAAAAATGTAGAAAAAAAAAGGGTTTTTTTTTGTCCAGACCTCCAGGAGAATAAATGCTAAGTCATGACTACTGAGGAAAGGGTCAAAGTATAGAACCCTGAAACATGTCTAGTCTGATTTCATCACTGAAAAACCGCTACATCTGAACTGTTTAACTAACCTAGCGGTATCTGCATATTCTGTATCCAAAGGATTGAAAGCTTCCTTGATCTAATCCAACATTGCAGCCTAATACAGCCCGGTCCATTAAGTCAGAGAGATTTGGAGGAGAGAACCCGGGAACTCCTGACGACACACGCCAGCACCACGAGGCTATCAGCTACAGTGAACAGCTTCCTCCTGGTCACCAGCACAATGGTGACCTGCTCCAGCACGTACCTCTCTGCAGCCACATCAATCAGAGCTGTCAGCGCCTGAAAGTGCTCTCACAATCCAGCGAAACCTGAGCTGTGATCTCTGCTAAGGACGGGTAACACTGTATATCACTAAGACTGTCAATCGCTGATACATTGTGTCTTTATACTTTCCTTTTCTAAGGAAGCCAACTGCAACTGTATCTAATATTATCTACTACTATGAACTGCCAAGAACTTTTGTTTTAAGCAGGATTGCATAAAAGGACTTAACTAGAGATCAGCGAATTTACAGTAAATTTGATTCGTCACGAACTTCTCAGCTCGGCAGTTGATGACTTATCCTGCATAAATTAGTTCAGCTGTTCAGGTGGGCTGGAAAAGATGGATACAGTCCTAGGAAAGAGTCTCCAAGGACTGTATCCACCTTTTCCAGCCCACCGGAGCCCCTGAAAGCTGAACTAATTTATGCAGAAAAAGTCATCAACTGCTGAGCTGAGAAGTTTGTGACGAATCGAATTTACTGTAAGTTCGCTCATCTCTAGACTTAACCCATTCAATACAGTTTATGCATCAGTGATGAATTTCATTAATTTTTTAATTCTTAATACTCTTAATTTTCATATTTTATTTTAAGATATATACTGTTTATCTCCTCCACAAGGGCCCTCTGTGGGGGAAAATACAATTATCTATACACAATTATATATATATATATATATATATATATATATATATATATATATATATATCAGAATTTTTAATAAAATACATTATAGTTAATTATAATTGAAGCACGATCTTTTATTACTGCATTAATTATAGCATTTATTCTCCTGGAGGTCTGAAAAAAAAATACCTCTTTTTTCTAGATTTGTAAATTACTTCTATTAAAAAAATCTTAAGCCTTTCATTACTTACGAGCTGCTGAAGTCGAGTTGTTCTTTTCTGTCTAAGTGCTCTCTGATGACACGTGTCTCAGGAACTGTCCAGAGTAGAAGCAAAGAAAACCTCTTCTACTCTGTGAAGTTCCCGAGACAAGCAGAGATGTCAGCAGAGAGAACTGTTGCTAGACATAAAAGAGCAACTCAACTTCAGCAGCTAATAATTATTGGAAGGCTTAAGATTTTTTAATAGAAGTAATTTACAAATCTGTTTAACTTTCTGGAGTCAGTTGATTTATAAAAAAAAAAAAAGAAATAAATAAAATAAATAAAAAAAAAAAAAAAAGTTTTTCCTGGAATACCCCTTTAATGCCAGAAAATTCTAATTTGCCGAATGTCCAGCAGTGTTTTCTGTGCGGACATATCGCACTTTAAAAAAAAAATATATATATTGTATATGTAAACATGGCCTGTTTGGGGCATACAGCAGCTTGACGGGAGAATTTGAAAACCGGTTGCTGCCATATCCCATGCTGTGCCCAATTTATTTCAATTCGCTAGTGACTCTGGTCGGTAAATAATTTGGACTGTATCCAGTCTGCTGCGCTTTTTTTTAGTCTGGCAAAAAAAAAAAAAAAAAAAATTGATTCTATACAAAAAAACCAGAATCACTAGCTAATTGAAATGAATAGGGTCTGGATCCAGCTGCCGTATGCCCTAAACGTGGTGTGAGTGCAGCTTTAGGCGACATCTCACCAGATCAGGGCACAGGAATGATTAAAGGGGTACTCTGGTGGAAAACATTTTGTTTTTAATCAACTGGTGCCAGAAAGTTAAACAGATTTGTCTATTACTTCTATTAAAAAAATCTTTATCCTTCCAGTACTTAGCAGTATATTAGCTGCTATATACTACAGAGAAAGTTCTTTTTGGATTTCTTTTTTTTCTGTCCATGGTGCTCTCTGCTGACACCTCTGTCCGTATCAGGAACTGTCCAGAACAGGAGCAAATCCCATAGCAAACCTATGCTGCTCTGGACAATTCCTGACATGGACAGAGATGTCAGCAGAGAGCACTGTGGACAGAAAAAAAATTAAAAAAAAATAAAAAGAAATCCAAAAACAAAACTTTCTCTGTAATATACAGCCACTAAAAAGTACTGGAAGGATAAAGATTTTTTAATAGAAGTAATTTACAAATCTGTTTAACTTTCTGGCCCCAGTTGACTTGACATTTGAAATGTACCCCTTTAAGGACAGGAGAAGTGGTGACAGGACCTACCTGGCATGTAGACCATCTGCTGCTCCTCATCAGAATCTTCGGAGGACATTAAGGAAAACTCAATGACAATGCAAGACGTCTTCATGTAGAGACTGACACCCTGTATGATGGGACAGCCATGACACCCGCACACTCCCTCTGAAATATACACGTGACACACTCGCTACTCTACAACAGATGGAAGAAAACATAATTCATCACACTGAGGCATCTTCCTCAATTACTCCATTTTCTGTGACATCCACCATAAGGTGATTTTAAACCGATAGAGGCTGACAGCATGACTACTCCAAACTCCACACCTGCGCAGCAGACAGGGCGGCAGCGTTACACGCCCGGAAACTCACAGATAGTCATGGCAATGACATCTATCATGACTAGGGATCTATCCTGATCCGAAACGCGTTTGTGGTTTGATGTATACTGTTCTCACCGCATCCATATCGCTGGACTTTCCTTCCTTTCTCATAAGGTGATTTTAATACGTACCTGACAGCCAGTAATGGACCTGACTATGAAGGATCTGTGATTGCTTTGGGGTTAAATGTCTATGTTGTGAGATTACCATAACGCTGAGGCTTTTTGTGGATATTTCCTGTTGGAGTTCGTTCCCTCAAACTACAAGCCCCTTAATTCCTTGTTTGTAAGTGTGAGGTCACTTTTTTTCCTCCCACACATCAGTCACCCCACCCATTGAAACACACATGTGCTCCTTTCCATGCAATAGACCAGTGTTTTCTGACCAGGGTGCCTCCAGCTGTTGCAAAACTACAATTCACTTTAGAATCATCTCCCTCCCACCCAGCGGCAGCTCCACCCATTGAAGCAGACAGACTCCCTCTGAACACCTGACTAGTGATGTAATGTCTCGGGCCACACTGCAACCTGGAAAAACCTGAGAAGACACTCATTTTGTATGCTGTTAAAAATATTGGGTCAAAAAAAATCAAAGAATTGCGAGACCACCATAAAACATGTACAGACACTATATTATGAACTTCACTAACTTTACAGCCCCTGTAGCATAGTAAATTATATATATATATATATATATATATATATATATATATATATATATATATAAAAACCTGGATTACCCCTTTTAATTTTGTTATGCCAATTGGTGTAGGTCACTCATTCTACTGTATAGCAGATTTATGTGACACTTCAGCTATACAGTCAATACTGACTCTCCCTCATCCACCATCCTGACACCTCAGTCAGTAGTCAGAGTGGTCATGTGATCTCATTCCAAAACACCATCTATACATGACAGACATGACATCTCCACAATAGTTGTGTGTGACACTAGACCTGGGCGGTATGACCAAAAATGTGTATCACGGCATTTTTGTAACTTATGGCGGTTCCACAGTATTTCTCCTCCCATATCATGTGACCCGTGAGCGCTGTTATGCTTCCCCCCCAATTATCAGCCCAGCACTGCGCTGTCCCTGATGGGGAACTAATCACGTCACCCGCAAGCGCTGCCCTCCTCGTCCTCCTTTTTGTTGCGGGCCGCCAGCACTGGAACTCTGTACTGTACGCTGTATGTATCCCTATGCCCGAGCTACAAAAGATACACAAAATAAACTTTAACTCACCTTCAATACCAGCCTCACCTGCTTCCTGGCGATGGGAACGTCGGAGAGCCGTCAGCCTATCACCGGCCGCAGCCATCTTCCACCTCGGCCGGTGATAGGTTGAGCGCACTGTCATGTAAGAAGCCGGTATTCGGTACGAACCACCCAGCACTAAGTGACACTCTCAGCTTCTTTACATCAGACGTGACTCTTCAGCACCCCCAGAAGTGTCTCCAGCTGTTGCAGAACTACAAGTCCCCGTATGCCCGGACTGTCAGGACAAGCTGTCAGGAAAGTTGTAGTTTTGCAACAGCTAAAGTCACACTGGGGGAGATTTATCAAAACCTGTGTAGAGAGAGTGGTACAGTGCCCATAGCAACCAATCAGATCACATTAATTTTTAAAAAACCCTATGAAAAATAAAAGCAATCTGATTAGTTGCTATAGAAAACTGCACGGCTTTGCCTCATAAGTTTGCAATTTTTGGGGGCTTCATTTTCTACGTAGTCCACTTTTCTAGGAAAGAAAATGATACAGCACCTGTAAGATCTAGGCGACACTCTCTCCACGTAAGATCTAGGCGACACTCTCTCCACACAAGATCTAGTCGACACTCTCTCCACACAAGATCTAGTCGACACTCTCTCCACACAAGATCTAGGCGACACTCTCTCCACACAAGATCTAGGCGACACTCTCTCCACACAAGATCTAGGCGACACTCTCTCCACACAAGATCTAGTCGACACTCTCTCCACACAAGATCTAGTCGACACTCTCTCCACACAAGATCTAGGCGACACTCTCTCCACACAAGATCTAGGCGACACTCTCTCCACACAAGATCTAGGCGACACTCTCTCCACACAAGATCTAGGCGACACTCTCTCCACACAAGATCTAGGCGACACTCTCTCCACACAAGATCTAGGCGACACTCTCTCCACACAAGATCTAGGCGACACTCTCTCCACACAAGATCTAGGCGACACTCTCTCCACACAAGATCTAGGCGACACTCTCTCCACACAAGATCTAGGCGACACTCTCTCCACACAAGATCTAGGCGACACTCTCTCCACACAAGATCTAGGCGACACTCTCTCCACACAAGATCTAGGCGACACTCTCTCCACACAAGATCTAGGCGACACTCTCTCCACACAAGATCTAGGCGACACTCTCTCCACACAAGATCTAGGCGACACTCTCTCCACACAAGATCTAGGCGACACTCTCTCCACACAAGATCTAGGCGACACTCTCTCCACACAAGATCTAGGCGACACTCTCTCCACACAAGATCTAGGCGACACTCTCTCCACACAAGATCTAGGCGACACTCTCTCCACACAAGATCTAGGCGACACTCTCTCCACACAAGATCTAGGCGACACTCTCTCCACACAAGATCTAGGCGACACTCTCTCCACACAAGATCTAGGCGACACTCTCTCCACACAAGATCTAGGCGACACTCTCTCCACACAAGATCTAGGCGACACTCTCTCCACACAAGATCTAGGCGACACTCTCTCCACACAAGATCTAGGCGACACTCTCTCCACACAAGATCTAGGCGACACTCTCTCCACACAAGATCTAGGCGACACTCTCTCCACACAAGATCTAGGCGACACTCTCTCCACACAAGATCTAGGCGACACTCTCTCCACACAAGATCTAGGCGACACTCTCTCCACACAAGATCTAGGCGACACTCTCTCCACACAAGATCTAGTCGACACTCTCTCCACACAAGATCTAGTCGACACTCTCTCCACACAAGATCTAGTCGACACTCTCTCCACACAAGATCTAGTCGACACTCTCTCCACACAAGATCTAGTCGACACTCTCTCCACACAAGATCTAGTCGACACTCTCTCCACACAAGATCTAGTCGACACTCTCTCCACACAAGATCTAGTCGACACTCTCTCCACACAAGATCTAGTCGACACTCTCTCCACACAAGATCTAGGCGACACTCTCTCCACACAAGATCTAGTTGACACACTCTCCACACAAGATCTAGTTGACACTCTCTATACAACAGGGGTCTCAAACTCCCGGAACAAAATTTTGCGTCCCGGGTGTCGGGCAGGCAATTTCTTCAGGTATGCAGCAGTAAATGCCAGAAGACTTCACACACATGGGCACACGCTGCTACTGTACCTATATCTCCCTGCTGCAGCCTATAACGAGCCTTCCTGGAGGGATGCACCCGATTGGTGAAGACAAGATGCAGGCGACGCTGTCTCTATAGACAAGATGCAGGCGACGCTGTCTCTATAGACAAGATGCAGGCGACGCTCTCTCTATAGACAAGATGCAGGCGACGCTCTCTCTATAGACAAGATGCAGGCGACGCTCTCTCTATAGACAAGATGTAGGCGACGCTCTCTCTACACATGATGTAGGCGACGCTCTCTCTACACATGATGTAGGCGACGCTCTCTCTACACATGATGTAGGCGACGCTCTCTCTACACATGATGTAGGCGACGCTCTCTCTACACATGATGTAGGCGACGCTCTCTCTACACATGATGTAGGCGACGCTCTCTCTACACATGATGTAGGCGACGCTCTCTCTACACATGATGTAGGCGACGCTCTCTCTACACATGATGTAGGCGACGCTCTCTCTACACATGATGTAGGCGACGCTCTCTCTACACAAGATGTAGGCGACGCTCTCTCTACACATGATGTAGGCGACGCTCTCTCTACACAAGATGTAGGCGACGCTCTCTCTACACATGATGTAGGCGACGCTCTCTCTACACAAGATGTAGGCGACGCTCTCTCTACACAAGATGTAGGCGACGCTCTCTCTACACAAGATGTAGGCGACGCTCTCTCTACACAAGATGTAGGCGACGCTCTCTCTACACAAGATGTAGGCGACGCTCTCTCTACACAAGATGTAGGCGACGCTCTCTCTACACAAGATGTAGGCGACGCTCTCTCTACACAAGATGTAGGCGACGCTCTCTCTACACAAGATGTAGGCGACGCTCTCTCTACACAAGATGTAGGCGACGCTCTCTCTACACAAGATGTAGGCGACGCTCTCTCTACACAAGATGTAGGCGACGCTCTCTCTACACAAGATGTAGGCGACGCTCTCTCTACACAAGATGTAGGCGACGCTCTCTCTACACAAGATGTAGGCGACGCCCTCTCTACACAAGATGTAGGCGACGCCCTCTCTACACAAGATGTAGGCGACGCCCTCTCTACACAAGATGTAGGCGACGCCCTCTCTACACAAGATGTAGGCGACGCCCTCTCTACACAAGATGTAGGCGACGCCCTCTCTACACAAGATGTAGGCGACGCCCTCTCTACACAAGATGTAGGCGACGCCCTCTCTACACAAGATGTAGGCGACGCCCTCTCTACACAAGATGTAGGCGACGCTCTCTCTACACAAGATGTAGGCGACGCTCTCTCTACACAAGATGTAGGCGACGCTCTCTCTACACAAGATGTAGGCGACGCTCTCTCTACACAAGATGTAGGCGACGCTCTCTCTACACAAGATGTAGGCGACGCTCTCTCTACACAAGATGTAGGCGACGCTCTCTCTACACAAGATGTAGGCGACGCTCTCTCTACACAAGATGTAGGCGACGCTCTCTCTACACAAGATGTAGGCGACGCTCTCTCTACACAAGATGTAGGCGACGCTCTCTCTACACAAGATGTAGGCGACGCTCTCTCTACACAAGATGTAGGCGACGCTCTCTCTACACAAGATGTAGGCGACGCTCTCTCTACACAAGATGTAGGCGACGCTCTCTCTACACAAGATGTAGGCGACGCTCTCTCTACACAAGATGTAGGCGACGCTCTCTCTACACAAGATGTAGGCGACGCTCTCTCTACACAAGATGTAGGCGACGCTCTCTCTACACAAGATGTAGGCGACGCTCTCTCTACACAAGATGTAGGCGACGCTCTCTCTACACAAGATGTAGGCGACGCTCTCTCTACACAAGATGTAGGCGACGCTCTCTCTACACAAGATGTAGGCGACGCTCTCTCTACACAAGATGTAGGTGACGCTCTCTCTACACAAGATGTAGGTGACGCTCTCTCTACACAAGATGTAGGTGACGCTCTCTCTATACACACACACACACACACACAAGATGTAGGTGACGCTCTCTCTATACACACACACAAGATGTAGGTGACGCTCTCTCTATACACACACACACACAAGATGTAGGTGACGCTCTCTCTATACACACACACACACACACACAAGATGTAGGTGACGCTCTCTCTATACACACACACACACACAAGATGTAGGTGACGCTCTCTATACACACACAAGATGTAGGTGACGCTCTCTCTATACACACACACACACACACACACAAGATGTAGGTGACGCTCTCTCTATACACACACACACACACACAAGATGTAGGTGACGCTCTCTCTATACACACACACACACACACAAGATGTAGGTGACGCTCTCTCTATACACACACACACACACAAGATGTAGGTGACGCTCTCTTCTCTATACACACACACACACACACACACAAGATGTAGGTGACGCTCTCTCTATACACACACACACACACAAGATGTAGGTGACGCTCTCTCTATACACACACAAGATGTAGGTGACGCTCTCTCTATACACACACACACACACACACACACACACACACACACAAGATGTAGGTGACGCTCTCTCTATACACACACACAAGATGTAGGTGACGCTCTCTCTATACACACACACAAGATGTAGGTGACGCTCTCTCTATACACACACACACAAGATGTAGGTGACGCTCTCTCTATACACACACACAAGATGTAGGTGACGCTCTCTCTATACACACACACAAGATGTAGGTGACGCTCTCTCTATACACACACACAAGATGTAGGTGACGCTCTCTCTATACACACACACAAGATGTAGGTGACGCTCTCTCTATACACACACACAAGATGTAGGTGACGCTCTCTCTATACACACACACAAGATGTAGGTGACGCTCTCTATACACACACAAGATGTAGGTGACGCTCTCTATATACAGACACAAGATGTAGGTGACTCTCTCTATACACGCACAAGATGTAGGTGACTCTCTCTATACACGCACAAGATGTAGGTGACGCTCTCTATACACAAGATGTAGGTGACGCTCTCTATACACAATATGTAGGTGACGCTCTCTATACACAATATGTAGGTGACGCTCTCTATACACAAGATGTAGGTGACGCTCTCTATACACAATATGTAGGTGACGCTCTCTATACACAAGATGTAGGTGACGCTCTCTATACACAAGATGTAGGTGACGCTCTCTATACACAAGATGTAGGTGACGCTCTCTATACACAAGATGTAGGTGACGCTCTCTATACACAAGATGTAGGTGACGCTCTCTATACACAAGATGTAGGTGACGCTCTCTATACACAAGATGTAGGTGACGCTCTCTATACACAAGATGTAGGTGACGCTCTCTATACACAAGATGTAGGTGACGCTCTCTATACACAAGATGTAGGTGACGCTCTCTATACACAAGATGTAGGTGACGCTCTCTATACACAAGATGTAGGTGACGCTCTCTATACACAAGATGTAGGTGACGCTCTCTATACACAAGATGTAGGTGACGCTCTCTATACACAAGATGTAGGTGACGCTCTCTATACACAAGATGTAGGTGACGCTCTCTATACACAAGATGTAGGTGACGCTCTCTATACACAAGATGTAGGTGACGCTCTCTATACACAAGATGTAGGTGACGCTCTCTATACACAAGATGTAGGTGACGCTCTCTATACACAAGATGTAGGTGACGCTCTCTATACACAAGATGTAGGTGACGCTCTCTATACACAAGATGTAGGTGACGCTCTCTATACACAAGATGTAGGTGACGCTCTCTATACACAAGATGTAGGTGACGCTCTCTATACACAAGATGTAGGTGACGCTCTCTATACACAAGATGTAGGTGACGCTCTCTATACACAAGATGTAGGTGACGCTCTCTATACACAAGATGTAGGTGACGCTCTCTATACACAAGATGTAGGTGACGCTCTCTATACACAAGATGTAGGTGACGCTCTCTATACACAAGATGTAGGTGACGCTCTCTATACACAAGATGTAGGTGACGCTCTCTATACACAAGATGTAGGTGACGCTCTCTATACACAAGATGTAGGTGACGCTCTCTATATACACAAGATGTAGGTGACGCTCTCTATATACACAAGATGTAGGTGTCGCTCTCTCTACACAAGATGTAGGCGACGCTCTCTCTACACAAGATGTAGGCGACGCTCTCTCTACACAAGATGTAGGCGACGCTCTCTCTACACAAGATGTAGGCGACGCTCTCTCTACACAAGATGTAGGCGACGCTCTCTCTACACAAGATGTAGGTGACGCTCTCTCTACACAAGATGTAGGTGACGCTCTCTCTACACAAGATGTAGGTGACGCTCTCTCTATACACACACACACACACACAAGATGTAGGTGACGCTCTCTCTATACACACACACAAGATGTAGGTGACGCTCTCTCTATACACACACACACACACACACAAGATGTAGGTGACGCTCTCTCTATACACACACACACACACACAAGATGTAGGTGACGCTCTCTCTATACACACACACACAAGATGTAGGTGACGCTCTCTATACACACACAAGATGTAGGTGACGCTCTCTCTATACACACACACACACAAGATGTAGGTGACGCTCTCTCTATACACACACACACAAGATGTAGGTGACGCTCTCTCTATACACACACACACACACAAGATGTAGGTGACGCTCTCTCTATACACACACACACACACAAGATGTAGGTGACGCTCTCTTCTCTATACACACACACACACACACAAGATGTAGGTGACGCTCTCTCTATACACACACACACACAAGATGTAGGTGACGCTCTCTCTATACACACACAAGATGTAGGTGACGCTCTCTCTATACACACACAAGATGTAGGTGACGCTCTCTCTATACACACACACACACACACACACACACACAAGATGTAGGTGACGCTCTCTCTATACACACACACACACACACACACACACACAAGATGTAGGTGACGCTCTCTCTATACACACACACAAGATGTAGGTGACGCTCTCTCTATACACACACACAAGATGTAGGTGACGCTCTCTCTATACACACACACACAAGATGTAGGTGACGCTCTCTCTATACACACACACAAGATGTAGGTGACGCTCTCTCTATACACACACACAAGATGTAGGTGACGCTCTCTCTATACACACACACAAGATGTAGGTGACGCTCTCTCTATACACACACACAAGATGTAGGTGACGCTCTCTCTATACACACACACAAGATGTAGGTGACGCTCTCTCTATACACACACAAGATGTAGGTGACGCTCTCTCTATACACACACAAGATGTAGGTGACGCTCTCTATATACAGACACAAGATGTAGGTGACTCTCTCTATACACGCACAAGATGTAGGTGACTCTCTCTATACACGCACAAGATGTAGGTGACGCTCTCTATACACAAGATGTAGGTGACGCTCTCTATACACAATATGTAGGTGACGCTCTCTATACACAATATGTAGGTGACGCTCTCTATACACAAGATGTAGGTGACGCTCTCTATACACAAGATGTAGGTGACGCTCTCTATACACAAGATGTAGGTGACGCTCTCTATACACAAGATGTAGGTGACGCTCTCTATACACAAGATGTAGGTGACGCTCTCTATACACAAGATGTAGGTGACGCTCTCTATACACAAGATGTAGGTGACGCTCTCTATACACAAGATGTAGGTGACGCTCTCTATACACAAGATGTAGGTGACGCTCTCTATACACAAGATGTAGGTGACGCTCTCTATACACAAGATGTAGGTGACGCTCTCTATACACAAGATGTAGGTGACGCTCTCTATACACAAGATGTAGGTGACGCTCTCTATACACAAGATGTAGGTGACGCTCTCTATACACAAGATGTAGGTGACGCTCTCTATACACAAGATGTAGGTGACGCTCTCTATACACAAGATGTAGGTGACGCTCTCTATACACAAGATGTAGGTGACGCTCTCTATACACAAGATGTAGGTGACGCTCTCTATACACAAGATGTAGGTGACGCTCTCTATACACAAGATGTAGGTGACGCTCTATACACAAGATGTAGGTGACGCTCTCTATACACAAGATGTAGGTGACGCTCTCTATACACAAGATGTAGGTGACGCTCTCTATACACAAGATGTAGGTGACGCTCTCTATACACAAGATGTAGGTGACGCTCTCTATACACAAGATGTAGGTGACGCTCTCTATATACACAAGATGTAGGTGACGCTCTCTATATACACAAGATGTAGGTGTCGCTCTCTATATACACAAGATGTAGGTGTCGCTCTCTATATACACAAGATGTAGGTGACGCTCTCTCTATACACAAGATGTAGGTGTCGCTCTCTATATACACAAGATGTAGGTGACGCTCTCTCTATACACAAGATGTAGGTGACGCTCTCTCTATACACAAGATGTAGGTGACGCTCTCTATATACACAAGATGTAGGTGACGCTCTCTATATACACACACACACAAGATGTAGGTGACGCTCTCTATATACACACACAAGATGTAGGTGACGCTCTCTATATACACACACAAGATGTAGGTGACTCTCTATACACAAGATGTAGGTGACGCTCTATATATACACAAGATGTAGGTGACGCTCTATATATACACACAAGATGTAGGTGACGCTCTATATATACACAAGATGTAGGTGACGCTCTCTCTATACACACACACACACACAAGATGTAGGTGACGCTCTCTCTATACACACACAAGATGTAGGTGACGCTCTCTCTATACACACACAAGATGTAGGTGACGCTCTCTCTATACACACACAAGATGTAGGTGACGCTCTCTATACACACACAAGATGTAGGTGACGCTCTCTCTATACACACACAAGATGTAGGTGACGCTCTCTCTATACACACACAAGATGTAGGTGACGCTCTCTCTATACACACACAAGATGTAGGTGACGCTCTCTATACACACACAAGATGTAGGTGACGCTCTCTCTATACACACACACACACACACACACAAGATGTAGGCGACGCTCTCTCTATACACACACAAGATGTAGGCGACGCTCTCTCTATACACACACAAGATGTAGGTGACGCTCTCTCTATACACACACAAGATGTAGGTGACGCTCTCTCTATACACACACAAGATGTAGGTGACGCTCTCTCTATACACACACAAGATGTAGGTGACGCTCTCTATACACACACAAGATGTAGGTGACGCTCTCTCTATACACACACAAGATGTAGGTGACGCTCTCTCTATACACACACAAGATGTAGGTGACGCTCTCTCTATACACACACAAGATGTAGGTGACGCTCTCTCTATACACACACAAGATGTAGGTGACGCTCTCTCTATACACACACAAGATGTAGGTGACGCTCTCTATACACACACAAGATGTAGGTGACGCTCTCTCTATACACACACACACACACACACAAGATGTAGGCGACGCTCTCTCTATACACACACAAGATGTAGGTGACGCTCTCTCTATACACACACAAGATGTAGGTGACGCTCTCTCTATACACACACAAGATGTAGGTGACGCTCTCTCTATACACACAAGATGTAGGTGACGCTCTCTCTATACACACAAGATGTAGGTGACGCTCTCTCTACACACAAGATGTAGGTGACGCTCTATATATACACAAGATGTAGGTGACGCTCTATATACACAAGATGTAGGTGACGCTCTATATATACACAAGATGTAGGTGACGCTCTCTCTATACACACACACACACAAGATGTAGGTGACGCTCTCTCTATACACACACAAGATGTAGGTGACGCTCTCTATACACACACAAGATGTAGGTGACGCTCTCTCTATACACACACAAGATGTAGGTGACGCTCTCTCTATACACACACAAGATGTAGGTGACGCTCTCTCTATACACACACAAGATGTAGGTGACGCTCTCTCTATACACACACAAGATGTAGGTGACGCTCTCTCTATACACACACAAGATGTAGGTGACGCTCTCTCTATACACACACAAGATGTAGGTGACGCTCTCTCTATACACACACAAGATGTAGGCGACGCTCTCTCTATACACACACACACACAAGATGTAGGTGACGCTCTCTCTATACACACACAAGATGTAGGTGACGCTCTCTCTATACACACACAAGATGTAGGTGACGCTCTCTCTATACACACACAAGATGTAGGTGACGCTCTCTATACACACACAAGATGTAGGTGACGCTCTCTCTATACACACACACACACACACACACACAAGATGTAGGCGACGCTCTCTCTATACACACACAAGATGTAGGTGACGCTCTCTCTATACACACACACACACAAGATGTAGGTGACGCTCTCTCTATACACACACACACAAGATGTAGGTGACGCTCTCTCTATACACACACACACAAGATGTAGGTGACGCTCTCTCTATACACACACACACAAGATGTAGGTGACGCTCTCTCTATACACACACACAAGATGTAGGTGACGCTCTCTCTATACACACAAGATGTAGGTGACGCTCTCTATACACACAAGATGTAGGTGACGCTCTCTATATACGATGTAGGTGACGCTCTCTCTATATACAAGATGTAGGTGACGCTCTCTCTATATACAAGATGTAGGTGACGCTCTCTCTATATACAAGATGTAGGTGACGCTCTCTCTATATACAAGATGTAGGTGACGCTCTCTCTATATACAAGATGTAGGTGACGCTCTCTCTATATACAAGATGTAGGTGACGCTCTCTCTATATACAAGATGTAGGTGACGCTCTCTCTATACAAGATGTAGGTGACGCTCTCTCTATACACACAAGATGTAGGTGACGCTCTCTCTATATACACAAGATGTAGGTGACGCTCTCTCTATATACACAAGATGTAGGTGACGCTCTCTCTATATACACAAGATGTAGGTGACGCTCTCTCTATATACACAAGATGTAGGTGACGCTCTCTCTTTATACACAAGATGTAGGTGACGCTCTCTTTATACACAAGATGTAGGTGACGCTCTCTTTATACACAAGATGTAGGCGACGCTCTCTCTATATACACAAGATGTAGGCGACGCTCTCTCTATATACACAAGATGTAGGCGACGCTCTCTCTATATACACAAGATGTAGGCGACGCTCTCTCTATATACACAAGATGTAGGCGACGCGCTCTCTATATACACAAGATGTAGGCGACGCGCTCTCTATATACACAAGATGTAGACGACGCTCTATATACACAAGATGTAGGTGACTATATACACAAGATGTAGGTGACGCTCTATATATACACACAAGATGTAGGTGACGCTCTCTCTATACACACAAGATGTAGGTGACGCTCTCTCTATATACACAAGATGTAGGTGACGCTCTCTCTATATACAAGATGTAGGTGACTCTCTCTATATACACAAGATGTAGGTGACGCTCTCTCTATATACAAGATGTAGGTGACGCTCTCTCTATATACACAAGATGTAGGTGACGCTCTCTCTATATACACAAGATGTAGGGGACGCTCTCTCTATATACACAAGATGTAGGGGACGCTCTCTCTATATACACAAGATGTAGGCGACGCTCTCTCTATATACACAAGATGTAGGCGACGCGCTCTCTATATACACAAGATGTAGGCGACGCGCTCTCTATATACACAAGATGTAGACGACGCTCTATATACACAAGATGTAGGTGACTATATACACAAGATGTAGGTGACGCTCTATATATACACACAAGATGTAGGTGACGCTCTCTCTATACACACAAGATGTAGGTGACGCTCTCTCTATATACACAAGATGTAGGTGACGCTCTCTCTATATACAAGATGTAGGTGACTCTCTCTATATACACAAGATGTAGGTGACGCTCTCTCTATATACAAGATGTAGGTGACGCTCTCTCTATATACACAAGATGTAGGTGACGCTCTCTCTATATACACAAGATGTAGGGGACGCTCTCTCTATATACACAAGATGTAGGGGACGCCCTCTCTATAACGCACATATACACACAGCAATCAGCACCCGTTTCCTAGCGTCCATACCGCTCTCCGGTAAAGGATACCGTCCTGACTCCAATACGCCGCGGCTCCTTCCCCAGCAACATCCGCCATCTTCAAACACCCGCCACCCCCGGCGCCCCAGCAACCAAGCCCAAACCTCGCCCTCCCGTATCTAGCGCTCTCATTGGTTGCAGCTCCATCCCGCCTCTGTCCCATTGGACCACAGTTCTGGCACGTACAGGAAGAGGAACTTAGACGTTAGTGACGTCACACCCCTGGCGCAATATTTCCTGGGAGTGGTAGTTCGTTTTCACTTAATTCCATCCAGGTTGATCGTTTTCAAAACTACATTACCCAGCATGCAACGCTGAGGGAGAACTGACAAGGCGACAGCTACATCTCTTAGGGTTGTGTATCCTGGTTACGGGAGAGGAGGACTGTGGTGGGTGTGGAGAGCGGGGGTATGTATAGAACATATTAGGTGGGGATGCTCTCATACATTTAGAGTTTTCCAACCAGGGTGCCTCCAGCTGTTGGAAAACTACAACTCCCAGCATGCCCGGGCATGCTGGGAGTTGTAGTTTTCCAACAGCTGGAGGCACCTTGGTTGGGAAGCTACTTTTCTACTAATGGCTTCCTATGCTTCTCTATAGGTCCAGATGGGAGAGAACGAAGCCGTCATGGCGTCTCACATGGAGAAGTTCACCCTGGGGATAAGCAAGATTCTGGGTGCGCTGGTGTGGAGTTTGGGGGGGACACTTAGGCTTTGATGATTAGGGGTGTGGCTTGTTGTAGGGGTGTGGCTTGTTACACGGTGGAGATCTTCTTTCAGAATAGGCCCTGTATCTTATCCTTACTGTAAGGACCCTCCTATAGCTTGCACCCCAGGACCCCTTTTGTAGGCAGTTTGCCCCCCCCCCCCGTATAAAGGACCCCCCTGTATAGGACCCCTTCTGTAGGTAGTCTCCCCCTATATAGGACCCCTTCTGTAGGTAGTCTCCCCCTATATAGGACCCCTTCTGTAGGTAGTCTCCCCCCTATATAGGACCCCTTCTGTAGGTAGTCTCCCCCTATATAGGACCCCTTCTGTAGGTAGTCTCCCCCCTATATAGGACCCCTTCTGTAGGTAGTCTCCCCCCTATATAGGACCCCTTCTGTAGGTAGTCTCCCCCTATATAGGACCCCTTCTGTAGGTAGCCCCCCTATATAGGACCCCTTCTGTAGGTAGCCCCCCTTTATTGGACCCCTTCTGTAGGTAGCCCCCCTATATAGGACCCCTTCTGTAGGTAGTCTCCCCCCTATATAGGACCCCTTCTGTAGGCAGTCCCCCCTATATAGGACCCCTTCTGTAGGTACCCCCCCATGTATGTAGATTGTCCCCCAAATCCCCATGTTTGTAGTTTGCCCCCCCCCCATATAGGACCCCTTCTGTAGGTAGTCCCCCTCTATATAGGACCCCTTCTATAGGCAGTTCCCCCCTATATAGGACCCTTTCTGTAGGTAGTGTCCCCCCCCCTATATAGGACCCCTTCTGTAGGTAGTCCCCCCCTATATAGGACCCCTTCTGTAGGCAGTCCACCCTATATAGGACGCTTTCTGTAGGTAGTCGGACCCCTTCTGTAGGTAGTCCCCCCCCTATATAGGACCCCTTCTGTAGGCAGTCCACCCTATATAGGATGCTTTCTGTAGGTAGTCGGACCCCTTCTGTAGGTAGTCCCCCCCCCCCTATATAGGACCCCTTCTGTAGGCAGTCCACCCTATATAGGACCCCTTCTGTAGGCAGTCCACCCTATATAGGACGCTTTCTGTAGGTAGTCGGACCCCTTCTGTAGGTAGTCCCCCCCCCTATATAGGACCCCTTCTGTAGGCAGTCCACCCTATATAGGACCCCTTCTGTAGGCAGTCCACCCTATATAGGACCCCTTCTGTAGGCAGTCCACCCTATATAGGACCCCTTCTGTAGGTACCCCCCCCCCCCATGTATGTAGATTGTCCCCAAATCCCCATGTTTGTAGTTTGCCCCCCTATATGGTAGATAGTTTATCATACTTTTCCCACTGTATATAGGACCCTGCCTCATAGGTAGTTTGCCGATAGGTGATAATTCAGATAGGTGATAAGTGGCATATGCTTATATCCAGTGGGGGGGGGGGGGGGACTCTCCTTGAGCCAACATGTCCCCCTCTCCCCTGCCCATACACATGTACACTCAGCTAAACAAATATATACATGGAAGAAAACTGCTGCCAGACTCCTCCAAGGATTTGTGCCTGACTACTCTCTCCTGACTTCTGCCATCGGGGACAATCATGTGGCCATTATAAACATTAGGGGGGAGATTTACGAAAACCTGTCCAGAGGAAAAGTTGCCCATGGCAACCAATCAGATGGCTTTTTTTTTTCATTTTGCAGAGGCCTTGTTAAATAGGAAAGAAGCGATCTGATTGGTTGCTATGGGCAACTCAGCAACTTTTCCTCTGGACAGGTTTTCGTAAATCTCCCCCTAGATGTTCAGCTGATCCCACAGAAATCGTCAGGTTTAGTTGACTTTCATGAAATGTGTATGGCCTGGTGTTGTGTTGGTTTTTCAGAAGGCCGAACCTTTCAGTGACGGGTTGAGTTGGTCTTGTGCGCTCTGTTCATGTGACATCACTCACAGGCATAAGCAATCGATGGCAGAGCAATTCTGCTCAAAGGGCTGTTCTTGCCCACCTAGTGCTAAACACACTTAGGGGCGGAGGTGTATAGGGTTAGGGTTGGGGTTACATTTGGTTAGGGTTTGTGATTAGGGTACAGTAACCCCAAATCCTATGTACTCCTATGGTTTGTTCAACACTAGATGGGCAAGAGCAGCACTTGGTTGCTTAAAAATGTGCAACTTTTGTCATAGGTATGCTCCCAATCAATGCTTTTCACTTTTAGGTATAACTTGGTGTTCAAGCAAGATTTTCGAAATGCAACTTTTTTTTAACTAAGGCGCATATTTGACTTCAGCCGTGAAAATACTTAGTAGCTAATATATCCGCAAACCATCTAAAGCAACCACTGTGCACATTAGACAGATGATAGTTTTAGAGTCATATTTGTTTTAGCTCGTGCACCACTTTGATGTATAGTAGTCATGTATGTTCTTATTTATCAGAATCATCTCCAGGGGTGACAGAGGTAAAGATTGAGGAGATTCCCCCGGCAGAGCGCCACACGTTGGTCTCCTGGGAGCAGGTGAGTAAGATCATACGTGAGTGATAACACACTGGTTACCATGTGTCTGTGTAGCGTGGACAATTCTTAAGTCACAACTCGAGGGCTACCACTCCAGGGGCGCTCCTGCATTCAATGTATTCTTATGGGCTATAATTTGGGATCACAGTATTGGTAGTACAATGCTTCAGAATGTCCGTATGCAGCCCCCTCCATTCTATCTCTGGGTGGAGGAACATGTCCGACAGGGGCTGCTTACAGACATGTCCTCCATAATCTTTATTTTACAGTCAGTGAACTAAAAACACTCACCCGGCACCACATTGTGGAGGCTTTATGTCTATAATTTCTGCTGCTTTCCTTGTGTAGAAAAACTCCTGCACATTACCAGAAGATCTGAAGAACTTCTATCTGATGACCGATGGCTTCCACATGTCCTGGTCAGTGAAGCTGGATGGTGAGTTGTCCTGTCAGTTTGTCCTATCAGTGGTAGATGCATTGAATAAAGAATAAAGAGCAATCCTGCACTCACCGTCCAGGTACACTGTATCCGGCTCCTCTTATGGGCATAGCATCCGATGGGCAGGTGTATCCAGCGTGGGGTGCTCAGAGACGACTGCCGGCGGTTTCACGCCAAGAGATTATGCGCTTCTTCCGGTCTCCAGTAGGCCGGAAGAAGCGCATAATCTCTTTGCGTGAAACCGCCGGTGATGTAAAGTATTTTCCAATCTGTGAAAAACGCCATACGCATACGCGAGACCTAACGTACACTACGCTAATCGCGCATGTGTATGTCGTTTTCCACAGATTAACTGTTAACTTAATTTAAAAAATAAAAGTAAATGAAAATGAAAAAAGGGTATGATTTTAATTATAATGAGCCACAGAAATGAAAACTGCAATTAACCCACAGTGCAGTGTGCATATATTAACCCACAGAAGTAAAAAATACAATTAACCCACAGTGCAGTGTGCATATATTAACCCACAGAAGTAAAAAATACAATTAACCCACAGTGCAGTGTGCATATATTAACCCACAGAAGTAAAAAATACAATTAACCCACAGTGCAGTGTGCATATATTAACTCACGGAAGTAAAAAATACAATTAACCCACAGTGCAGTGTGCATATATTAACTCACGGAAGTAAAAAATACAATTAACCCACAGTGCAGTTTGAATGTGCGATATGAAAAATCCACAGGCACGCACTGCGCAGGCGCGATCCTACGCTAGAACTACTGCGCATGCGCGGCATTACGCAATTAGCGTAGTGTACGCTAATAGCGTAAACTCGCGCATGGTGTTTTTCACAGATTGGAAAATACTTTACATCACCGGCAGTTGCCTCTGAGCGCCCCACGCTGGATACACCTGCCCATTGGATGCTACACCCGTAAGAGGAGCCGGATACAGTGTACCTGGACGGTGAATGCAGGATTGCTGTTTATTCTTTATTCAATGCACATTTTGAATCTACACTTCTTTGATCCTAGCACCACCGCGGGACACAAGTTTGTATCTGTTACGCATCAAGTGTATCCTTTACTGTTCCGTGGATAATATCTTTATTTCTATACCAGTGGTGGTGCCACTCGTATTTCTTCTCTGGCATGCATTCCTATCTTAGGCTGCATTCACATCATGATTTAGTGGTACAGCATCCAGATCCGACAGGAGAATGTAAAAACAAGCTGCTGCCGCCGCCGCCGCACCCGCTTTTCCAGCAATTTCAGTCCGACAACAAAAACTGATGCAGTTCAAAAATGAGTCGACCAGAGTCACTAGCTGACTTTGTCCAGCCCATTGAAATGAATGAGGTGCAGTGCGGGCATAAATCGAGGTGTGGATGCACCCTTACAAGACTTAGCTGCAGTTTTAAAAAGCTGGTTGACAACTCCAACCTGAAGACTTAGGGCTCGTTCACACTGTGGACATTCCGCCAGCTAAATGTCCGTTTGCAGCAGGTAGGTAGGGCCGAGCGGATGTTCATCATCTCATAGATGGCAATGCAGACAGCAATGCATGTTCATTCTTTGGGGGGACATCCATTCCGCCTGGACTGCAAGTGTCGGTCTCTGCTGCAGGTGGAATTCCTCAGCATAATTCCGCCAGCTTAAAGGGGTACTCCAGTTGATTTTTTTTTTTTTTTTTAAATCAACTGGTGCCAGAAAGTTAAACAGATTTGTAAATTGATTCTATTAAAAAATCTTTACCCTTCCAGTACTTTTTAGAAGCTATATGCAAAAAAGGAAATTCTTTTCTTTTTAAATTTCTTTTTCATCTTGACCCAATGCTCTCTGCTGACACCTCTGTCCGTGTCAGGAACTGTCCAGAGCAGGAGAAAATCCCCATAGCAAACCAATGCTGCTCTGGACAGTTCCTGACACGGACAGAGGTGTCCGCAGAGAGCACTGTGGACAAGACAAAAAAAATAAAATAATTAAAAAAGAAAATAATTTCCTCTGTAGTAAACAGCTGCTAAAAAGTACTGGAAGGGTAAAGATTTTTTACTAGAAGTCATTTATAAATCTGTTTAACTTTCTGGCATCAGTTCATAAAAAAATAAAATAAACATTTTTCACCGGAGTACTCCTTTAATGTTTGCAGTGTGGGCAGGCTCTTATCCGTTCTACGATACCCCCTCCCCCCTTTTTAAGAAAGGGAAGAAAAAGAAGGATAAAATGTAGGAAAGGTAGAGAAAAAACACCCCTACCATTTATATGTCACAATCTACAGGACACATCAGTTGAATAACACAGTATAATCCATGTAAAGTTTCTTAGCAAAATAACATGGTGACCAATTCCAACATGTTTCACCTGTTTGATTTAATACAGGCTCATCAGGGAATCACCATCCACGCAATTGTTAATGCAATTGCGGAGAAACCAAGGCTTTTTTTGGTTACTAATACTGTTTCCTTTTATCTCTGACAGATAACCCCGTCCAGGTCGGCTCTATGGTAATCAATAGCATTTCCAATCTGACTCCCCTGAGAGGTTCCTCATCCTACCTGCTGCCCAACTCACCAACACTTGCAGACCTGGAGGATGACTCAGACGAGGAAGGTACAAACTATCAACCCCCCCCCCAGAGCTTTACATCGATCTTCTATAAACGGAAACCTGTCACCCTATTTATGCTGCCCAAACCACTAGTCATCTTGGCGGTCCCCAGCAGATTCTCCCTGCCCTACCAGCTTTGGTTTATAGATTAAATGGGCATGGTCAGATATAAAAAAAATTCATCTGTTTGTAAAGCATGCAAAACCAATAGGTTTTGCAATTGCTTTCATGAAAAAATTTCAGTATTTCATACCGAAGAAGCCAGTCAAAAAACTGCTTCCCTGCCTTCTGGGATACATACCAGCCTGACTGTGTCCACTCGTCATCACCTACGTCATGGACCCACTTCATGATTGACAGGTCTGCAGATCTAAAGCTGCTGTGGTCGGCTCCCTCACTGTCTGTGTGAGGACAAGGGGGGAGGGGCGGGAGTACACTGCTGCCTGTGAGCAGATAATGAAAGAAGCTGGGGACTGAAGATGGGGACTTAATGGAGGATTTTTTATTTAAAAAGTAAGTGTCCCTGGATGTGTGTGTATATATGTGTATAATATATATATATATATATATATATATATATATATATATATATATATATAATGTGTGTGGATATATATGTATGTGTGTAAATCTGTGTTGTCTAGGTAAAGTGCATGTGTATGAATAAATGAAGTCAATGTGAGTGTGTGTGTTTGTATCTAATACAGGGGAACTACAATCCTATGCCTCCAGCTGTTGCAAAACTACAACTCCCAGCATGCCTGCATAGCCAAATGATGTGTGGGCATGCTGGGAGTTGTAGTTTTGAAATATTAGGAAGAACACAGCCTGCAGCAACACTGCTGTAAATCTGAGTTTTACCAATCATATGCCTCCAGCTGATGTAAAACTACAACTCAAAGGATGTGTGGGCATGCTGGGAGCTGTAGTTTTGTAAAAGCTGTATGGGCACTGTGTGTATATAGCATAAAACAAGAAAGGAAAGGGTTACAGATGGATGCTCACTTCTGAGACCAGTGACTGAGGAGAGTGAGGGAGGAGGAGGAGGGGGAGTGGTTATCACCTGAGGAGAAGAAAGGGACCCGCCCCCCTGCTTCTGGTCGACAACATTAATGTCAGAACTAAAGCTAATTCTGAGAGAAATATAGGTCATAGACACATAAAAATTATATGTACATGATCAGGATGAGATTCTGAGCAACATATAACAGTTTTTATTTTTATTTTTTATTTTTTTTTTTGTGTATGCTTTAAAGTTGGGGGTATAGGGAGAGACCTATCGATTAAGGCCTGAGGGGTGGGGAGAAGCCACAGGGGCCACCCCAATGACTTGTGGTTCAGGCAGCATGATGGATATGACAGGTTCCCATATGTCGCACTCCAGGCATCATTAATCACGTAGCTAAGCAGTGATGCAGTATGGCACCTGGCAAGTAGAACACTAGGATATGACTTCTCATGATGTGACACTGTTCGTATGTCTCCAATTTGGATGAAGTCCTTTAGAGTTCTTGGTACCTTTGTCCCTTATGTTTCCGTATATGGGGCTGTATGAGGCTTTTTTATTTATTTTTTTTCTCCATGGTTCTCCTTTTTAGTTTTTTTTTTTTTTTTTTTTTTTTTTTTTTTTTATTGTTATTTTTGCTTTGATGGCAGTTTTTGGTCACTTTTTTATTCATTTTCTTTTCTGATATATGATGTGCCCAAAAATCTGCATTTCTGGTATTACTTACTCCTTTTACCCTGCTGGATCGTGAACACATTAACAGTTTGGACCATTACGCATGCAGTGATACCAAATATGCTTATTATTTTTAGCTTTAGTTTTTTTTCAGGGAGGGGTGTGGAAAAGAATGGTGTTTTTATTTTATCAGGGGAGGGGCTATTATATAATTAATTTTTTTTTTTCTTTTACACTTTTTAAGTTCCCATAGAGGACTATTAGATGTAATCATTAGATTACATTTAGTATAATGCTGTGCCTTTTGCATAGCATTGTACAGTGTGGTCAGTGCTGCACCGATACAGCCTGGATAAGCCAGGCTACATCAAGGAATCTGCAATCCGGGGACCATCCTTCACCATTTTAGCTCATCAGACCTCCACGATCACGTTGCGGGGGTCCGATGAGCCCCCTGAGCTAACCAGCACCTCTACTGCTTATGAAGCAAGCTGAGATACTGTGCTAGCTTAATAGTCATTTAACACTCATGGGCATACTTGTACGCCCTGGTTTGTTAAGTCCCAAGCGGTAAGGGCGGACATTTATGCCTCATGTCATCCAGGTGCAAATATGATCGTTCCCTTTAAATATTTGCTGCTTAAGCACAGAAAAGTGAGTTTCAGGAAGGTATAGGGTTTGAGGTGTCATTAACCCCTTACTAACTATAACCGTAGTAGATTCATTGACCTCTGTGATTCACTTTTTCCCACTTTTCCATGAAGAAATGGTTGTTTGCCTATACTTCGCAGTGATTTTATTCCATTGCCCCGATTGAAAAGTCATGTGTGCCCCAGCCTTATTCAAACAAATGACATCAAGTACCACCAAAACTATGATTTTACACTGTGCTGACTACCCCCAAGAGACCTGGCATGCTCCACTTCGGGTACACGTACCACATATTGAAAGCCTAGGTTGTAGACCACTACGATGTAAAAGTACATTGCAGGTCAAATGGATTTAGGGCAGAGTCTTCTTGCGTCAAATGCTCCTTCCATTCTTACCCCACACTGCTGCTGACCTTTTCAGTGTTGCCATTATTAGCCATTTATTGTGTTCTTATTCTTCTCATATCTCCTTCAAGGACTCCAAGAAAAGCCACACTTTGATTCCAGGAATGTGATTTTTGAACTGGATCCATGCAATGGAATCGGGAAAGTTTGTCTTGTTTACAAGAAACATAAACCAGGTTGGCTGACGCTTCATATTGGGGGTTACATAACAAAGAACCTGATACCCATGGGGCTCGAATGAATTGTTTTGTCTTTAGAACAGGGTTTCCCAACGAGTGTGCCTTCAGCTGTTGCAAAACGACAACTCTCAGCATGCCTGGACAGCCTTTGGCTGTCTGGGCATGCTGAGAGTTGTAGTTTTGCAATAGCTGGATTCTTCCTGGTTGAGAAACGCTGATCTATATGACTGCTTGTGTCATTTCAGCCAAGTAGGTTGTGAAGAGCATCAATCAGATATTTATCCCTGAAACCAATCTAACTACAAAACTACAATTCCCAGCATGCCTGGACAGCCAAAATGCTGGGAGTTGCAGCTGTGCAACAACTGGAGGCACCCTGGTTGTGAAACACTGCCCTGAGGAATCCCTAATATAAGCCTTCAGCTGTTAGGGCATGCTGGGAGTTGTAGTTTTGCTACAGCAGAAGACACCCTGGTTAAAAAACACTGCCCTGAGCAATCATTTATGTAAGCAAATGGCTGTCCGGGCATGTTGGGAGTTGTAGTTTTGCAACAGCTAGAGGCATACTGGTTAGGAAACTCTGCTCCAACCCATTGCTCTCCAGGCATGCTGGGAGTTGCAGTTTTTGGAAAACACTGTCCTAGTCAGTTATTTGTGCTGGGGATACATTTAAAGGGGTACTCCACTCCCCAGCGTCTGGAAGTTTATTGTTCTGAACGCTGCGTGCGGGCTTCCGTGTTCAGGGCCGCCCCTCGTGACGTCACGCCCGCCTCCTCAACGAAAGTCTATGGGAAGCAGGCGCGACGGCAGGGGCGGGCGTGACGTCACGAGGGGCAGCCCTGAATACGGAAGCCCGCACGCAGCGTTTGGAACAATAAACTTCCAGACGCTGGGGAGTGGAGCTTCCGAAGCAGGGCAGCGGAGTACCCCTTTAAATCCACACGTGTAGACTGTAGACATCCATATCAGGACATGCAGAAAGGGAAGGGTCCAGCTCCCAGTGGAAAAGGTCCGATAAAACTTAGTGTTTAATTCTACATATTAAAAATAGGATCTTTCAGTAAAAAAACGGAAAGTGACACGTCGCTCTAAAACATAGGAGTGAAGCACCAACGCGTTTCGAGCCTAAGCTCTTAATCATGGCAAAGATACCAAGTAACAAGGGAGCTTATATACCAACGTACATGTGGAAAACACGCATTGTTGTAAGTCCACTTCCTGGCTTCCCAAAACAAGACGTGAACTCCAGATCACAGGTGATGGTAATTCTGAATGTTACAGAGTTGCACCCAAAGACACTTCCTGGAGAAAAGCAATAAGGGCTGTGCGTGCAGTATTCCTGTGTCGCTCCCTTATCGCATAGTGTGAATTTTGGTCTGTGGTTTTGTAATTTATGTAGATCTGGTACAATTCATAATACATATATCACAAGCAGTAATACAATGCTTGCGTTGAATGGCGGATCTCCATTAAATATGATCTCAAACAACTTAAGTGTCAGAGGCATACATTAAACCAGATCACATGGTGGTGGTAACTTCAAACATTGCAGGGTTGTACCCACCACCCATTCCTAGAGCAAAAGGAAAAAAGGGCAGTGCGTGCAATTCCTTGTATCGCTTAAATGCCGCATAGAATGAATTGTGATCTGCGATATATTATGAACATAAATACAATATGATTATTAGTAAATCTCCGCATTGCTCTCTGTAGCCGGTAACTTCTATTAATGAGAGTCCTAGTAATCCTGTTTATGATAGCACTATTGTGATGTTAAGTTCTGTATTATTTGGACCTAAATGTGTTTTATTCCATCAGACGAGAAGCCTTCTGAACCTACAATCTGGTTTCTGGACCGTGCTCTCTACTGGCATTTCCTTACAGACACATTTACAGCTTATTACCGGATACTTCTGTGTCACCTGGGACTACCACAGTGGCAGTACTCCTTCACCAGCTATGGGCTGAGTCCACAGGCCAAGGTCTGTAATCACTGCTCATATCACTGTGTAGTTATTTTGTTTAAACCCCTTAAAGGGGTGCTCCACTGTTCAGCGTTGGAACAAACTGTTCCGAGCACTGGAGCCGACTCCAGGAGCTTGTGACATCATAGCCCCGCCCCCTCGTGCCATCACGTCCCCTCCCATAGACTTGCATTGAGGGGGTGGGGCGGGACATCACGAGGGGGCAGGGCTATGATGTCACAAGCTCCCGGCTCCAGCGTTTGGAACAGTTTGTTCCAAATGCTGAGCAGCGGAGTACCCCTTTTAAGGACGGACCCATTTTTACCTAAATGACCAGGCACTTTTTTATTTTATTTTTTATTTAACCTGTGTCTCTTTAACCCCTTAAGGACCAAGTCCATTTTGACCTTAAGGACCAGGCCAATTTTATTTTAGCGTTTTCGTTTTTTTCCTCCTCTCCTTCTAAAATCCATAACTCTTTTATATTTTCATCTACAGACCCATATAAGGGCTTGTTTTTTGCGTGACCAAATGTACTTTGTAATAAAACCCCTCATTTTACCATAAAATGTACGGCGAACCCAAAAAAAAATTTTTTTTAGGGAGGAAATTTTAATGAAAACCCCAATTTTGCACATTTTGGAGGCTTTCGTTTTCACACTGTACAATTTACCACAAAAATGAAATGTGTTCTTTATTCTGTGGGTAAATACGATTATAATGATACCCATGGCTAAATACTTTTATATTTTTGTACCGCTTTAAAAAAATCTAAAACTTTTTGTACAAAATTAGTAATCTAAAATCGCCCTATTTTGACCACCATTAACTTTTTCATTTTTCTGTATATAGGGCGGTATGAGGGCTCATTGTTTGCGCCGTCATGTGTACTTTTTATCGATACCCCATTTGCATATATAAAATATTAGATCATTTTTTATGATTTTTTTGGGAATGAAATGTGACACAAAAAGCAGCATTTTTGGACAATTTTTCTATTTTGTACGTTTACACCGTTCATCGTACGGGATCATTAACATAATATTTTGATAGTTCGGACATTTACGCGTGCAGCGATACCAAATATGTTTATAAAAAAAAATCTTTACGCTTTTTGGGGTAATATGGGAAAAACGTACAATTTTCTTTTTTAATGGGGGAGGGGATTTTTTAATTTTTCAACTTTTTTTTTTTTTACACTTATGTCCCCATAGGGGACTATCTATAGCAATCATTTGATTGCTAAAACTGTTCAGCGCTATGCATTGGACATAGCACTGATCAGTATTTTCGGCTATCTTCTGCTCTGGTCTGCTCGATCTCAGACCAGAGCAGGAGACACCGGGAGACAGACTGAGGCAGGTGAGGGGACCTCCGTCCGCCATTACAGATGATCGGATCACTGCGACAGCGATGTGGGCGGTCCGATCATCTATTTTAATGTGCGCATTGCCGCAGATGCCGTGATCTGTACTGATCACGGCATCTGAGGGGTTAATGGCGGACATCCGCGATCAGATGTCAGCCATTACTGGCCATGTATGACGTGAGCCCCGCCTCGATGCTCGCGGTCATACACAGGACGTAAATGTACGTCCTGGTGTGCGAAGTACCGCCAAACCAGGACGTACATTTACGTCCATTGTCGTTAAGGGGTTAAATGGTAATAACTTTAGAATAATATTGTGAAAAACTGGAAAATTTCTGGCATTTTTGTTTTTTATTTATGGTGTTCACTGTGCGGTAAAAGTGTTGTTACATTAATTCTGTGGGTCGGTATGATTATGGTGATACCAAGTTTATATGGCTTTTTTATGTTCTTTTCCCGAGTACATTTTTTTTTTTTCCCCTTTTTTTGTGTTATCATGTTCCGACAGCCGTAACTTTTTTTTCCGTCTGAAGTCGTTGAATGAGGGCTTTTTTATTTCTTTATTTTTTGTTATAGCGTTCACCGTGTGGGATCATTTACATTATAGCTTTATAGTACACGTCATTACGGACTTGGCAATACCTAGTATGTATACGATTTGTGTTTTTTTTATGATAATACATGGCTTTTATTGGGAAAGGGGCATTTTTTAAATTAATTCTTTTATACTTAACCACTTAAGAACCCAGGGCATACCTGTACGCCCGTGGGAAATCCTGTCCCCGCCGCTCGCTGAGCGGGACCGGACCGGGATGCCTGCTGAAATTGTTTAGCAGGCCACCCCGTGCAAACCCCTATGGGGTCCTGAGACCCCCTCCCCCCCCACGTCGGTGATTGTCGGTCAATTCAGACCAGCGATTAGCTGCGATTCCAGGTCAATCGGGTCTCCGGTGACCCAGAAAAAAAGGTTAATAGGTGGCGTCCAAGATGCCACCTATCACCCTTTACCAGCAGGAGTGAGTTGGCACGGGTGCCACCTTACGATCGCCTGATCTGGACGACCAATCAATCACCGAGCCTGCTGGGAGGTGATCGGGCAAGTCGGGGGTCCCTTACCTGTCCATCAGGGCAGGCGGGGGTTAGGGATCGAGCGATTATCGGTATGGACGATATTATCGGCCGATAATCACGATTTTGGGCATTATCGGTATCGGCAATTACCTTGCCGATAATGCCCCGCACCACCCCCACCGCACCGCGGCGGCCCCCGACCCACCGCACCGCGTCGCACCCCCCACTGTAGTGCTGGGCGGTATACCGTTATGAACTGGATACCGTTTTTTTTTTTCTCCCACAGTATGGATTTTTGCCCATACCGCTATACCGGTCGGGCCCCTCCCCCACCCTCCGAGTCAATAAAAAAAAATTAAACTTACCCGTAATGGGGGTGGTCCGGGCCATCCATCCTTCGTGTAGTGTCCGGCAGCATTCTGGGTGGAGGGTGAACCGGTCCGGGCTGTCCTTCTCCGGGGGTCCTCTTCTCCACTCCGGACAGGCTCCGGCCTAGTACGCTGCATAGACGCCGCTACGCCGTGACGTCAGGTGCGTCGCTGCGCAGCGGCGTCTATGCAGCCTTACTAGGTCGAAGCCTGCCCGGAGTGGAGATGAGGACCCCCGGAGAAGAAGGACAGCACGGACCGGTTCACCCTCCACCCGGAATGCCGCCGGACACTACAGGAAGGATGGATGGCCCGGACCACCCTCCCCGGACGGTCCCTGCAGCAACTGGGAAGGTGAGTCGGTTCTGGGAAGGACAGGGGTCTGTATAATGTACTATACCTACAGTAGGCCCTCCAGCTGTTGAGGCCCTCCAGCTGTTGCAAAACTACAACTCCCAGCGTGCCCGGACAGCCAACGGCTGTCCGTGCATGCTGGGAGTAGTAGTTTTGCAACAGCTGGAGGTACCCCTAGGCGAGACGTGGCGTGGCGGGGGGGGGGGGGGGGAGCGGTGGCGGTGATAGGTCTCAGGACCCCCGGACAGGCAGGGGGAGAGAAGCGGGTGGCGGCGGCAGCCTATGGCACCGCAAAAGCCACTGCAGTGCATTGATTTAAAGCGCCCGCTTTAAATCAATGATCTGCAGCGGTGTCGCGGGGGGATAAATAGCCGATAACTTATACCGGAATATCGGTATAAGCTATCGGCCCTAACCTCCACCGATAATCGGTATCGGCCCTAAAAAAACGATATCGGTCGATCCCTAGCGGGGGTCCCTGGCATCGAAGTGAATGGTCCCTGGAGTCGTCGGCAGAGGACTGAGGGCGGCGGCCGCAGGGTCCTCTGTGGTGGCGGCAGGATACAGCAGGAGGTGAGTTGTTCACCTCCTGCTGTTGGTAAGCAACAACTCCCATTATGCACTGCCAAAGGGCATGCTGGGATTTGTAGTTTTTCAACAGCTGGTGGCAAAACTACAACTCCCAGCATGCCTTTGGCTGTTTGAGCATGCTGGGACTTGTAGATATGCAACAGCTGGAGGCACATTTTTTCTATGAAAGTGTGCCTCCAGTTGTTGCATAACTGCAACTCGCAGCATGCACGGACAGCCAATGGGCATGCTGGGAGATGTTATAGTGTGCCTCCAGCTGTTGCATAACTACAGCTCCCAACATGCTCTTCGGCTGGGAATGCATGCTGAGAGTTGTAGTTTTGCAACAGCTGAAGGCACGCTGGTTGTAAAATACAGAGTTTGTTACCAAACTCAGTGTTTCGCAACCAGTGTGCCTCCAGCTGTTGCGAACTACAACTCCCAGCATGCACTGACAGACCGTACATGTTGGGAGTTGTAGTTTAGTAACAAACTCTGTGTTTTGCTCCTGCTGTTGCTGCAACTGCAACTCCCAGCATGCACGGACAGCTAAAGGGCATGCTGAAAGTTGTACTTTTGCCTCTCCTCCGTACAGGGTACATTCACACGGGTGGGGGTTTACAGTGAGTTTCCCACTGCAAGTTTCACCTGTGGCAAATTTTCTGCTGCAGCTCAAACTCCCAGCAGGAAACTCGCTGTAAACCCCCGCCTATGTGAATGTACCGTAAAACACTACACTACACAAAATAAAAAGTGTCTCATACGGCACTGTTTCCAAAACGGAGCCTCCAGCTGTTGCAAAACAACAACTCCCAGTAACAGCTGGAGGCACCCTGTTTGGGAAACACTGCCGTAGGGTAATTTTAAAGTACGTCCCTATGCAAATACCTAATTTAGGCCCCAAATGCGCATGGTGCTCTCTCACTTTGGAGCCCTATCATATTTTAAGGCAACAGTTTAGGGCCACATATGGGGTATTTCAGTACTCGGGAGAAATTGCCTAACACGTTTTGGGGGGCTTTTTCTCCTTTTACCCATTATGAAAAGGTAGGGATCTACACTAGGATGTTTTTCACAAGAGGTATGTTTTTCACAAGAGGTAAAAGGAAAAAACAAAAGACCCTCAAAATTTGTAACCCAATTTCTCCTGAGTATGGAAATACCCCATATGTGGATGTAAAATGCTCGGACGCACAACAAAGTTCAGGAGTTAGAGCGCCCTATGTACATTTGAGGTGGCTGATTTTACAGCGGTTCTGAAAAAAATAAATACCCACGTGTGACCCTATTTTTGGAAACTACATCCCTCACGGAACGTAACAAGGAGTATAGTGAGCCTTAACACCCCACAGGTGTTTGACGAATTTTCGTAAAATTTGAATGTGAAAATGCTGGTGTTACCCTACATGTGTCATTTTCTCAAGGGAAAATAGCAAAAAAAAAATCCCCCCAAAATTTTTAGCCCCATTTCTTCTGAGTGTGAAAATACCCCATATGTGGATGTAAAGTGCTCTGCGGGCGAACTACAATGCTCAGAAGAGAAGGAACTTCATTGGGCTTTTGGAGAGAAAATGTGTCTGAAATTGAAGGCCATGTGTGTTTACAAAGCTCCCATGGTGCCAGAATAGTGGACCCCCCCTCCACATGTGACCCCATTTTTGAAACTACACCCCTCACAGAATGTAATAGGGGGTACAGTAAACATTTACACCCCACAGGTGTCTGACAAAATTTTTGTAACAGTGGCCTGTGAAAATGAAAAATAAAATTTTTCATTTGCACAGCCCACTGTTCCAAAGATCTGTCAAACGTGAGGTGTGTAAATGCTTACTTCACCCCTTATTAAATTCTGTGAGGGGTGTAGTTTCCAAAATGGGGTCACATGTGGGGGGGGGGGTCCACTATTCTGGCACCACGGGGGCTTTGTAAACGCACATGGCCCCCGACCTCCATTCCAAACAAATTCTCTCTCCAAAAGCTCAATGGCACTCCTTCCTCCCAGGAGTGTAGTTTCCAAAATAGTGTGCCTTGAAAGGTGTTTATTTTAATAAAATTTTTTATTTTTTTTTACTCTTCTGCAAAATTTGCTTTCAAAATGCTCATTGGCACTCCTTCTCTTCTGAGGATTGTAGTCCTCCTGCAGAGCACTTTACGTCCACACATGGGGTATTTCCATACTCAGAAGAAATGGGATTACAGATTTTGGGGGGGCATTTTCTCCTATTACCTCTTGTAAAAATGGAAAATTTGGGGGGAAAAAAATGCATTTTAGTGTAAAAAATTATTTCATTTACACGTCCGACTTTACCGAAAAGTCGTCCAACACCTGTGGGGTGTTAAGGCTCACTGGACCCCTTGTTACGTGTCTTTAGGGGTGTAGTTTCCCATATAGTGTGCCATGTGTTTTTTTTTTTTTTTTTTTTTTGCTTTTCTGGCACCATAGGGGCTACCTAAATGTGACATGCCCCCCAAAAACCATTTCAGCAAAATTCACTCTCCAAAATCCCATTGTCGCTCCTTCTCTTCTGAGCCCTCTAGTGCACCCACAGAGCACTTTACATCCACATATGATGTATTTCCTTACTCGAGAGAAATTGGGTTACAAATTTTGGGGGTCTCTTTCTCCTTTTACCCCATGTAAAATTTGAAAAACTTGGTCTACAAGAAAATTCAAGTGTAAAAAATGAAGATTTTGAATTTTCTCCTTCACTTTGATGCAATTCCTGAGAAACACCTAAAGGGTTAAAAAAAACTTTCTGAATGTCATTTTGTATACTTTGAGGGGTGCAGTTTTTGTAATGGGGCCATTTATGGGTAGTTCTAATATCCACTTCAAAACTGAACTAGTCCCTGAAGAATTGCTGCTGAACTTTGAAGCCCTCTGATGTCTTCCAAAACATGTCAACTTTATGATGCAAACATAAAATAGACATATTGGCCCAGATTTATCAAACTGTGTGCGAGAAAAAAAATGGAGAGATTTTCCCACAGCAACCAATCACAGCTCAGCTAACAAGCTCTGGTAAAGTGAAACCTAAGCTGTAATTGGCTGCTGTGGGAAATCATTAAATTTTTTCTCTCACAAAGTTTGATAAATCTGGGTCATTGTGTATTTGAATCAATATTTAATTTATTTGAGATATCCATTTTCCTTTATAAGCAGAGAGTTTCAAAGTAAAAAATTATCACATTTTTCATAAAATTTTGGAATTTTCCACCAATAAATGAGGCAAGTATTGACCAAAATTTACCACTGACATAAAGTAGAATATGTCACGAGAAAAAAGTCTCTGAATCAGAATGAAAAGTAAAAGCATTCCAGAGTTATTAATGCTTAAAATGACAGTGTTCAGATGTGCAAAAAATGATCTGCTCCTTAAGGTGAACATGGGCATGGTCCTTAAGGGTTAATACTTATTTGAACTTATTTATTTATTTTTTTAACTTTTTACAGGTTATCAGTATAGCCTGATCGCCTGCAGCCTGTGCAATCCTGTGGCTGGATCTCACAGGCTTCTGTAGCTGGCAGACAGGAGGTCATCATGCGAACTCCTGCTGCCATAGCAACAGTGACCCACCATCGTATCGCGGCACCACCATTGGGGAACGGGGGGAGCACCCTCCCCTTGTCAACACCATAGATGCCTTGATCAGGATTAATCACTGCATCTATGGGGTTAATGCTTTCGGGACCAGTGCGATCGTGGCCCCGGCAGCTGCGGCGGGGTACCTGGCCGTGATTGACAGCCGGGTTCTGCCGGCGATCTCCTGAACTGCCCGCGGCAGCGCAGGAGATCGCGGGGACGTATGCATCTGTCCCAGAGTGCATAGGTCCCATAGCAGGAAGGGGTTAAAGGCTTTGAACACTGTGTACAATTTACTATACTACATGAATTTAGTCACTTGCATTGCATGCATTACTATACTTTTCCTGTACTGATCCTGAGTTATATCCTGTATTGCACTCCAGAGCTGTACTCACTATTCTGCTGGAGGGGTCACTGTGTACATACATTACATTACTTATCCTGAGTTATATCCTGTATTATACTCCAGAGCTGTACTCACTATTCTGCTGGTGAGGTCACTGTGTACATACATACATACATACATACATAACATTACTTACCCTGTACTGATCCTGAGTTATATCCTGTATTATACTCCAGAGCTGTACTCACTATTCTGCTGGTGGGGTCACTGTGTACATACATTACATTACTTATCCTGTAGTGATCCTGAGTTATATCCTGTATTATACTCCAGAGCTGTACTCACTATTCTGCTGGTGAGGTCACTGTGTACATACATACATACATACATACATAACATTACTTACCCTGTACTGATCCTGAGTTATATCCTGTATTATACTCCAGAGCTGTACTCACTATTCTGCTGGTGGGGTCACTGTGTACATACATTACATTACTTATCCTGTACTGATCCTGAGTTATATCCTGTATTATACTACAGAGCTGTACTCACTATTCTGCTGGTGAGGTCACTGTGTACATATATTACATTACTTATCCTGTACTGATCCTGAGTTATATCCTGTATTACACTCCAGAGCGGCACTCACTATTCTGCTGGTGGGGTCACTGTATACATACATATATACTAACCTGTGCGTTCTTCTGACAGCAATGGATGAACATGTACAAACCCATCACCTTCAGCCCGCTGCAGCTGTCCGAGGATCCAGAGTCTTTCATCAACAAACTGGACCCAAACAAGATTTTCAAGGGCAAAAACAAAACCCCCATAATCAAGAAGAAACTCCCGGGACCACCCGCAGGCTACCAGAAGAACCCCCCTCCTTCCTCCAAAAAACCTGAGCAGCCTGGTGTGCCACGGAAGTGACTGCATCTTTTATCTTCTATTCCTATCATATTTATTTATAAACATGGACAAACATTGTGCCTATTGGATGTAAATTGTAGCTTTTTTTTTTAATTAATTAATTTATTTTAAGACACCCTAAAATAAATGCAGCTTTTCATTCTGTGCCTAGGATCAGATGATAGCATGGAATGTATAGGCCAGTGCTGTCCCTACCAGGGTTCCTCCAGCTGTTGCAAAAGTACAACTCCCAGCATGCCCGGACATTGGCTGTCTGGGCATGCTGAGAGTTTTAGCTTTGTAACAGCTGGAGGCACCCTGGTTGGGAAACACTGGTAAAGATACCTGATTTATACATTGCTCAGCCTCCTGACCAAAATTGTGTAGGTTTCCCATCTGTCACCAAAACAGCTCTGACCAATGGAGGCCTGCACTCCCCAAAACCTGTGAAGGTTCTTGTACTTTCTGCACCAAGATGTCAGCAGCCGATCCTGAAAGTTGTGAGATGCGGCCTCTGTGGATTGGACTTGTTTCTCCAGTACATACCACAGATGATCAATTAGATTGAGATCTGGGTAATATGGAGGCCATCTTGTTCTCTTAGGCATGTTCCTCATTCCTAAATAATGCCTGCAGTGTGGCTGGGGTCATTATATGGCTGAAAGAGGCCATTGGATCTCACTGCCAAGAGGGGGGGGGGGGCTTTGTCTGTACAGTGGTTTCGTAGGTAGTACGTGTCACACTAACATTCACACAATGCCAGGACCCATGGGCAGAACATTGCCCGGAGCATCCTGCTGCCTCCACCGGATTGTCTTCTTCCCATAGTGCATCCTGGGTTCTGTACATTTGATATAAAACTTCATTCATCAGACCAGGCTGCCTTCATCCATGGTCCGGTTCTGCTGATCATCTGCCCATTGTAGAGACTCCTGGTGTTGAACAGTTACCAGCATGGACACTGTCCAGTCTGCAGCTACATAACCCCATGCCTCTACAATCTGACTGCTTTCTATCATAGCCAGCAGGAACTTTTGCAGCAGTTTGCTCTACAGCAGCTCTTCAGTTGGATAGCTAGCTTGTAGCGCGTCATGATATGAGCCTTGGGCACCAATTACCCTGTGACCAGTTGTCAACTTCCAGCTGCAACTACAGTGAAGGAGTTTAAGCATGCATGGGATAGGCATAAGGCTATCCTTTATATGCGATTGAGATAGGCATGAGGCTATCCTTCATATACATAGGGATAGGCATAAGGCTATCCTTCATATAAGATAGGGATAGGCATAAGGATATCCTTCATATACATAGGGATAGGCATAAGGCTATCCTTCATATAAGATAGGGATAGGCATAAGGATATCCTTCATATAAGATAGAGATAGGCATAAGGCTATCCTTCATATAAGATAGGGATAGGCATAAGGATATCCTTCATATAAGATAGGCATAAGGCTATCCTTCATATAAGATAGGGATAGACATAAGGCTATCCTTCATATAAGATAGGGATAGACATAAGGCTATCCTTCATATAAGATAGGGAGAGGCATAAGGCTATCCTTCATATAAGATAGGAATAGACATAAGGCTATCCTTCATATAAGATAGGGATGGACATAAGGCTATCCTTCATATAAGATAGAGATAGGCATAAGGCTATCCTTCATATAAGATAGGGATAGGCATAAGGCTATCCTTCATATAAGATAGGGATAGGCATAAGGCTATCCTTCATATAAGATAGGGATAGGTATAAGGCTATCCTTCGTATAAGATAGGGATAGGTATAAGGCTATCCTTCGTATAAGATAGGACCAGGGACTCTTCATAGTATTCAGGATATTGGGCAGACAAGATGAGCCGAATGGTTGTAATCTTCCGACACATTCTGTGTTCTTTCTTGGGTCATTTTTGGTCAGTTCTAACCACCTCATAACCCAGTTTGCAGCTCTACAACCCCAAGCACAACAAGCAGTGATGCCCTGTATGATGTGACTCCTTTCTGTTAGAGCCAGCCGGAACATTCTTCATCCTTTTTCCATTTTATAAAAAAAAAATATATATATATATATATATATATATATAATCTTTGTGATGCTGTACAGTGAATGGCATAAACGTAAACATAAAAAAATACCAAAAGCACTGTGATTTTCTGTGGGTTAGGCCGGTGATCACATGACCCAGTTACAGTTCTAAAACGCATGGATGAGCTGTGCTGGAATTAAACAGATGGCAATGTAGTACTAGTGATGGTAAGTGTGCACGATATGGGCAAAAAAAGAAACCCAGAGTGTTACTTTATGGGAACTTGATCGATGCAAGTGATTTTTGCCCAAAAAATTACGTCCTCACCCGTTCACCCATTGGTAACTGTTCAGACACGTTGACGTTTTCACTGTTTGCATAATAGTAAACATTATTCACTAGGGATAGTGCGCAAATACTGGGACACGTGCCCTAAAGTAAATATTTGGTTTCACCCTTGATACTAACATGAAAATGAATGGAAAATGCGATCCATCATTGTTCATCGGTGCATGGGAGACCGTAAATCAAATAGGATGGTGGAACCCCGTACCATCTTCTAGAGGAGAAGCCTGAATTATGAGATAAAGTTCTCCAAACATTCCCTGACCCATGACGCTTTGGTTGATGCAAGACTACAACTCTCAGCATGATCTATATAGGGGGAGATTTATCAAAACCTGTGCAGAGGAAAACTTGCCCAGTTGCTCATAGCAACCAATCAGCTTGCTTCTTTCATTTTCATGAAGGCCTGTGAAAAATGAAAGAAGCGATCTGATTGGTTGCTATGGGCAACTGGGCAACTTTTCCTCTGCACAGGTTTTGATAAATCTCCCCCCTATGTCTTTAGTAGGGTACACATGTTTATAGACATTATGGGGGAGATTTATCAAAACCTGTGCAAAGGAAAAGTTGACCAGTTGCCCATAGCAACCAATCAGATCACTTCTTTCATTTTGCAGAGGCCTTGTGAAAAATGAAAGAAGCCGTCTGGTTGGTTTCCATGCGAAACTGCACCACTCTTCCTCCACACGGATTTTGAGTGTAAAAGGGCATTGTAATAGAATGAAAAGAAACGTAATTGTGATGAACTTGAATATGTTTAGACCAGTGTTTCCCAACCAGGATGCCCACAGCTGTTGCAAAACTACAACTCCCAGCATGCCCGAACAGCCTTTGGCTGCCCAGACATGCTGAGGGTTGTAGTTTTGCAACAGCTGGAGGTACCCTGATTGGAATATGTATGTCTTTGTCTATGTATGCCTATGTATGTCTTTGCAGAACAGGCGGGGGACAAACACTAGACTTTGTACGCAAATGTGGACGCACCAGGATGTACGTTTACACCCTGAGCGCTTGCTTCATGGACTGTGAGTGACATCAGCGATGTCAATCGCCGTGATCAATAGCGATCACGGCACTTAAAGGGGTACTCCACTGGAAAACTGTTTTTTTTTTTTTTCAAAATCAACTGGTGCCAGAAAGTTAAACAGATTTGTAAATTACTTCTGTTAAAAAAACGTAATCCTTCCAGTACTTATCAGCTGCTGTTATGATCCACAGGAAGTTCTTTTCTTTTTGAATGTCCTTTCTGCCCGACCACAGTGCTCTCTGCTGACACCTCTGTCCATTTTAGTAACTGTCCAGAGTGGGAGAAAATCCCCATAGAAAACCTATCGTGCTCTGGGCAGTTCCTAAAATGGACAGAGGTGTCAGCAGAGAGCACTGTGGTCAGGCAGAAAGGAAATTCAACAAGAAAAGAACTTCCTGTGAATCATAACTGCAGCTGATAAGTACTGGAAGGATTTTACAAATCTGTTTAACTTTCTGGCACCAGTTGATTTAAAAAAATTTTTTTTCCAGTGGAGTACCCCTTTAAAGGCCGCAATTACAGTCCCTCTGCATGATCGGCACCCCCACAACATATATGTGGGTGTCTGATCGGTTTCAATGACTGCCAGAGGTCCCCTCACCTGCTCTGGGCGGGTCCCAGGTCTGATTTGCCATAGGCTATGTTCACACAGCAGAATTTTTGCGGAATGCCAGACATCGGCAGAGCATGCTGGTGCTCGGACCACTCAGCTGTCTCCATAGATACAATGGGGGAGATTTATCAAAACCTGTCCAGAGGATTGCTTCCTTTATTTTTCAGAGGGCTTTTCAAAAATGAAAGAAGCGATCTGATTGGTTGCTATGGGCAACTCAGTAACTTTACCTCTGCACAGGTTTTGATTAATCTCCCCCATTGCATTTCTGAACGTTTTTTCGCAGAAATAATTAACCGTGTCAATTCTTTCTTCTAAGGATGAAATCAGAATTTCCGCCATAGAAATTCCGCCATGTGCACATTGCAGCAGAATTCCATTGAAAACAATGGGACTCTGCTGCAACGCAATTTCCGAGCGGAATTCTTCTGCCGGATTCTGCTCTGAAATTCTGTTGTGTGAACATGGCCTTAGACAGACTCTATTATCGGTCACAGTAAGTAATTCTGTGCAACAGCATAGCATTATTCAGTTTTAGCAATCTAGCGATTGCATATAATGGGGACTTAAAAATTGTAAATAAAATAGAATTTTTTTTTTTAAATACAAAAAAGTCCTCTCCTAACATAAATAACCCTTTTTCCATTTTATAAAATAAAAATAAAAAACATAATCTTTGTTATGCTGTACAGTGAATGGCATAAACGTAAACATAAAAAATATCAAAAGTCTAGAATTGTTGATTTTTGACCACATCCTATGCAAGAAAAAAAATGAATAAAAAGTCCAATCTAAACAAAAATTATAGCGATAAAAACTACAGATCAGGGTGCAGAATGTGAAACTAATTAAAGTAATAGTTGTCAGAATAAGGCAATTTTAAGCATTTTTTGTCAAAAAAGTTTGATTAAAACTTATTTTTAAAGTAGTACTGTACAATAATAGAAAAACTATGTAAGAGATAAAGTAAAAGGGTTATGTCTCTTAGAATGTGATGAGGCGGAAATAAAAACGCTAGAATGAAAATTGGCTGTGTCATTAAGGGGTTAATGAGTAAAGATGTCTGGACAAATCTTTTAGCTTTTCAGGGGCCTGATAGAGCCTTAGGGTATATTTTTGCTGCAGATCTGTGTGAACAACCTGTGCAGAGGAAAGGTGTTGCAGTTGCTCAAAGCAACCAATCAGGCCTCTGAAAAATAAAACAATCTAATTGGTTGCAATGGGCAACTCCTCCACTCTTCTTCTACACAGGGTTTGATAAATCTTCCTTTTCAGGAATCAGGTAAAGAGTCATCCTTTAAAGGATTACTCCGCTCCCCAGGGTCCGGAACATTGAGTTCCGAACTCTGGGTGCGGGCTTCCGTGTTCACGCCCGCCCCCTTGTGACGTCACGACCCGCCCCCTTCAATAAAAGTCTATGGGAAAAGGGCGTGACGGCCGTCGAGGGGGCGGGCGTGAACACGGAAGCCCGCACCCAGCATTCGGAATTCAATGTTCCAGACGCTGGGGAGCGGAGTAACCCTTTAAGGGCCCATTCATACTTCGTATTTTTCAAGCGCAATTCCACTCCAGAATGCTGTTACGGAAAATCCAGTACAGCAGCCTCTCATTGTTTTCAGTGGGATTCTTCTGCACCATTTAAACCTCGGAAATTCTGGATCCCAGACTCTGCCGAAAGAATGAAAATGCTTATGTTTTTGGGGGAATCCACTCGGAAATGCATTGCCGTCTGTGGAGACTGTACATTTCCAAGCGGTCCGAGCGGCGGCTTGTTCTGCCAGCACCTGCCGCCCATGGAGTCTCGGAGATTTCATAGTGTGAACAGTTCAACGGCAATTCTGTCCCAAGCTGAAAATCAGAGTAATGTAAGACAGACTTGTTGTTAGGATCCTGTGTTTTATCAGAAGACTGAGTATCCCGAGCAATCGGGAGGTCAGGATTCTACCGAAAGTTCCTGCATTGACAATAGGGGAGAGGAGGAGCGTCCTGCCAGCAGTCTCACCACATCATTCCCCATCTGGAAAGGATTATGTGAGAGGCGGTGGCTTCTGTAGGGTTGTCTATAGGCGTCCATACGAAATAAATTACAGTTCCATCATTACCATACAATCAGGTTGCGTTGCAGTTTGCAATACTGAAGTGAAATTCCTCCATTACTATTGGAAACTGACTATGATGCAGTTACAAACCGCAACAAACCTGATCGTATGTCTTCACCCCCATCAGTTGAAACTTAACCCGATCGTTTTAAAGAGGTACTCCCCTGGAAAACATTTATTTATTTATTAATTTTTTAATCAACTGGTGCCAGAAAGTTAAACAGATTTGTAAATTACTTCTATTAAAAAATCTTAATTCTTCCTGTACTTATCAGCTATTTTCTTTTTGAATTTCCTTTCTGCCTGACCACAGTGCTCTCTGCTGACACCTCTGTCCATTTCAGAAACTGTCCGCAGCAGGATAGGTTTGCTATGGGGATTTTCTCCTACTCTGGACAGTTCCTAAAATGGACAGAGGTGTCAGCAGAGAGCAGTGTGGTCAGACAGAAAAGAAATTAAAAAAGAAAAGAACTTCCTGTAGAGCATACAGCAGCTGATGTGTACAGGAAGGATTAAGATTTTATAATAGAAGTCATTTACAAATCTGTTTCTGGCACCAGTTGATATAAAAAAAAATGTTTTTCCAGGGGAGTACCCCTTTAAAAGACCCCTGTCATTGTCTGGGAAGAAGTTAACCAAGATTGGAGTTTTTGGCCAATTGTCAGATGACAAATCTTTTGTTCAGGAAACATCATTCGTCCATGGACAGTCTTTCAGAAAAAATGTTTTCAGAGCAGTCCCAGTTTTGCCTGTTGTCGTAGCTCATGTGTAACCAGTTTGACCAACTGGAACGGCCAATATGAACCGAAATCTATATGTAAGGCTAGGTTTCCACACGGGGGTTTTTTTTCTGGTGTTTTTTTAAAACTGCCATTGCAGTATTTAAAGGGGTGCTCCACCCTGTAGACATCTTATCCCCTATGAAAAGGATAGGGGATAAGATGTCTGATCGCGGGGGTCCCGCCGCTGGGGACCCCCGCAATATAGCATGCGGTACCCACCTGTTTCTTGTCCGAAAGCACTGGAGGGTCTGGGTCGCGACCACGAGAACAGAAGTCCATGACGTCATGACTCCGCCCCCGTGTGACGTCACGCCCCGTCCCCTCAATGCCCCCCGTCCCGTGGTAGCGACCCAGACCCTCCGGACATGAAGCAGGTGGGTGCCGCATGCTATATTGCGGGGGTCCCCATCGGTAGGACCCCCGCGATCAGACATCTTATCCCCTATCCTTTGGATAGGGGATAAGATGTCTAGGGGTGGAGTACCCCTTTAAGCCAAAGTCAGAAGTGGATCCAGTAGGAAGAAGTTGCCGTCCTTCCACCCCTTGCCTCCTGCACTCTGAGGGGCTGGTTAAAGGATACATTTACCCTTGTAGTATTAATATTGTATATGGAAATCGGGGGGTATTTATCAATTTTGCCTGTTGACAGTTTCTTTTTACCCTTTTTTTTTTCACTTTGGTTTTCGTGGACATGCACCAAATTTATCATTTGGGGGAAGTTGTTGGTAATTTTGGCTCAAATGTTGAAGTCAGCTGTTCACAGCGCCTTTTACACAGAACTTACCGCCACAGAGGACGCGTATTTTACCCTGTAGAGCGGCCATTTCGGAGTCCCTCCTGCAGTATATCAGCAAGCGACATGAGTTATTTTCTATTGTGGGGTTTATAGCCACCATGTGAAATAGATTTTATTTTTAACTTTGGTATTTTTATTTTTTTTTGTTACTTTAGTGCAGTGGTCTTCAACCTGCGGACCTCCAGATGTTGCAAAACTACAATTCCCAGCATGCCCGGACAGCCGTTGGCTGTCCGGGCATGCTGGGAGTTGTAGTTTTGCAACATCTGGAGGTCCGCAGGTTGGAGACCACTGCTTTAGTGCTTACCTTTCCTGAACCTGTGTGGCCATGTCCAATGCTGGCTCAACGGAGGGTGAAGGTTCCTCAGAGACAACTATGTCGCAGGATAGTATTGAGCAGCCCCGGAGGCGTCGCTGCTTTCACCAAAAAAATGTTTTAATGTATTTTGACGCCTTTACATTTTCTGACATTGCTAAGTGTGTTTTCCATGTGCAAAATTTCTTGACGGTGATTTGCACCAAAAAAACGGAATTTGCGCCAAAATTGCACCAAAGATCGATTGGCGCGAATGATGAATTACTGACTAAAGTTTAAATCACACACAGGACCGTGGGATTTTGAGAAAGTTCTAAAAATGACAGTGGAGAAGATGCGCCAAACTTTGGCGCAAAAAGACACTGCGCCAAAGTATTGCGCCAAAGTTACGTTAAAAAAAAACACAAAAATCCTTTGATAAATACTAGAGATGAGCGAACCTACAGTAAATTTGATTCGTCACGAACTTCTCGGCTCGGCAGTTGATGACTTATCCTGCGTAAATTAGTTCAGCCTTCAGTTGCTCCGATGGGCTGGAAAAGGTGGATACATTCCTAGGAAAGAGTCTCCTAGGACTGTATCCACCTTTTCCAGCCCACCGGAGCACCTGAAAGCTGAACTAATTTATGCAGGAAAAGTCATCAACTGCCGAGCCGAGAAGTTCGTGACGAATCGAATTTACTGTAAGTTCGCTCATCTCTAATAAATACCTCCCATTATCTTATATAAAAGAAAGTATTATCACAAATGACAGATCCTTCAAAGGGAACCTGTTGAAAGTCCAAAAAATGTAGATGTCTTTGATGCCCCAATTCCCACTATGTTATTATTTTCCCATTTTCTGATGACACCTCTAAGGCTGGGGTTACACGGCAATTGTGGCCACAAGTGGGGTCATAGATCAGAGATCGCCATGTCGAACTTTGTGTATAGCTCTACATAACAATTAAGGTGGGTAAATGGGATCGGACCACCATCCAAAAATGGTACCAAATTTGACCCAGCAGTTGCAAGAAATCTATCCAAAATGGATTTCTTGTGAATAATGGCTTGTGCTTACCTCATTTGTGGGTTACAATGCAACCCAGTTCACTGACCTTAAAGGGATACTCCCGTGGAAAACTTTTTTTTTTTTGTTTTTGTTAAATCAACTGGTGCCAGAAAGTTAAACAGATTTGTAAATCAACTAAAAGTAAAAAAGAAACAACAGTGGCACCGATACCTAAGACCACGAGATGGAGACGGCGTCCCGCTAGTCTGGAAATCCACCCTGGCAACGGAGGTGCTAGGACAATAAAGACCGTAGTCACCAAATAGTAGTAAATAAAGAAAAAAGGTGTCCTGCACTCACCGCTTCGGTCCAGGTAATCCTGCTCCCATCTCGGGTCACGACTCGAACAAGGAGGACATGGATAGTGGAGCGCTCAGAGGCTCCAGGTGAACTCTCACCCCGTGTTGCGTTAAGAAATGAACGGAACAAAAGCCACATAAGGAAGCAAAAAGCAAGTTAGGTAAGTACATCAATACTAATAAACCTAGAACTGCCCTGAACAAAGAGAAATTTATTAAAAAAAAGGGGAAAAATCTAGTTTATCATTTAACCCTAACGGCCCCTGCGCGTCAAGGCGCAATATCCATCGCGCCTCAGCACGCAGGAGCAGGCGGCGTCTATCTCCTCCAGAAGGGTGACAAGGGATTGTTTCAAGACCTCCAAACTTTAAAGTGGTGCAATTTCCACCATGTATGGATTGCATATGCTGAACAAATCTTGGGGATCCGCCTCCTTTTCGAACTGAATACATATGCTCTCGTACTCGGGCCCGGAGTTGTCTCTCGGTTTTTCCAATATAAAAGAATTGGCAACTACAAAATAAAAAATATACAACAAAGGTGCTCCGGCAGGTGATGAGGTGTTTTATTTCAAAAACATAACTCCCTAATTTAATAGAAATCGCATTGATATTATGAGGGCATTGAGGACAGAAACCGCACTTCTTATTCCCTTTCGGGGCTATACCAGACAACCAAGTCTCCTTGGGATGTGCTTCTCTATTCAACTTCTGACCCTTCAATAAATCAGCGATTGTCTTGTTTTTTCTGAAGGTCACTATAGGTCTATTCTGGGCTGTATTCACAATATCTGGATCTGCCATTAGTAGATGCCAGTTCTCTGTTTTTTGTTGCAGCTCTCCTGTAAGCTCGTGCCAATACTTCATTAGGATACTGTCGCTGTCTAAAGCGTGTAAGTAAGTGTCCTGCTTGTTCCTCGTAATCAGACTGCTTACTATTATTTCTTTTTAGACGTAGAAGCTGGCTATACGGAATAGAATTTTTAGTTTCAATAGGGTGGGAGCTCTTATAGTGCAAAAGAGCATTTCTTGCCACTTCTTTCCTATAGCCTCGTGCCAGAAGCTGGTTATTCTCCACGTATAGTTTAAGATCCAAAAATTCGAGGCTATCTCCCCCAAAAACACTCGTAAAAACCATGTTCATGGCATTGACATTAAGATAGGCTACAAAATCCTCGAACACACTGGGGGGCCCATCCCACACCACCAGAATATCATCCATATACCTCCAAAATGCCCGAATGTAACTAGAAAATAGATTAGAGGTACTGAAAACGTACTCCTGTTCAAACGCGGCTAAAAACAGATTCGCGTATGAACAGGAGGTGGGACTCCCCATTGCGGTTCCGACTTTCTGCTTTTAAAAACAGCCCTTTGAATCATGTCATTAAATCTGCCATCACCAAGAACTGGCATCTACTCATGGCAGATCCAGATATTGTGAATACAGCCCAGAATAGACCTATAGTGACCTTCAGAAAAAACAAGACAATCGCTGATTTATTGAAGGGTCAGAAGTTGAATAGAGAAGCACATGCTAAGGAGACTTGGTTGTCTGGTATAGCCCCGAAAGGGAATAAGAAGTGCGGTTTCTGTCCTCAATGCCCTCATAATATCAATGCGATTTCTATTAAATTAGGGAGTTATGTTTTTGAAATAAAACACCTCATCACCTGCCGGAGCACCTTTGTTGTATATTTTTTATTTTGTAGTTGCCAATTCTTTTATATTGGAAAAACCGAGAGACAACTCCGGGCCCGAGTACGAGAGCATATGTATTCAGTTGGAAAAGGAGGCGGGTCCCCAAGATTTGTTCAGCATATGCAATCCATACATGGTTGAAATTGCACCACTTTAAAGTTTGGAGGTCTTGAAACAATCCCTTGTCACCCTTCTGGAGGAGATAGACGCCGCCTGCTCCTGCGTGCTGAGGCGCGATGGATATTGCGCCTTGACGCGCAGGGGCCGTTAGGGTTAAATGATAAACTAGATTTTTCCCCTTTTTTTTTTTATAAATTTCTCTTTGTTCAGGGCAGTTCTAGGTTTATTAGTATTGATGTACTTACCTAACTTGCTTTTTGCTTCCTTATGTGGCTTTTGTTCCGTTCATTTCTTAACACAACACAGGGTGAGAGTTCACCTGGAGCCTCTGAGCGCTCCACTACCCATGTCCTCCGTGTTCGAGTCGTGACCCGAGATGGGAGCAGAATTACCTGGACCGAAGCGGTGAGTGCAGGACACCTTTTTTCTTTATTTACTAAGATTTGTAAATCACTTCTATTAAAAAAATCTCAATCCTTCCAGTACTTTTTAGGGGCTTTATACTAAAGAGAAATCCAAAAAAGAAATGCATTTCCTCTGATGTCATGACCACAGTGCTCTCTGCTGATCTCTGCTGCCCATTTTAGGAACTGTCCAGAGCAGAAGAAAATCCCCATAGCAAACATATGCTGCTCTGGACAGTTCCTAAAATGGACAGCAGAGGTCAGCAGAGAGCACTGTGGTCATGACATCAGATCAAATGCATTTCTTTTTTGGATTTCTCTTTAGTATACAGCCCCTAAAAAGTACTGGAAGGATTAAGATTTTTATAATAGAAGTAATTTACAAATCTGTTTAACTTTCTGGCACCAGATGATTTAACAAAAAAAAAATAAAAGTTTTCCATGGGAGTACCCATTTAAGTGCAACGTAGTGCAGTCCCCATATTACGCTGAAATCTTTGATCATGTGACCCAATCGCCATGTAGCTCAAACCTAATTTTAACTATTTTTTTTAAGCCTGTTTCTTTTTTTCTTTGTAGTTTTCTTATGTTAGCACCTATATAAATAAAATATTCAAGAAAAAAATTCTAGCCACTATTATTCACAAGAGCCTGATACTTCCTCAGTAAAGATCCCTTCTTATCGGTCATCTCCTTATCATGCCAGGCAGGACTGCAATGAATGGTAAAACCTATATATATAGATAACATAGGATCCACCATTCACTCACCGAGCATGCCCACAACAAAGAACACCCCCAGACAGCAGGTTCCTATAGTCCAGTGGTTCCTATAGTCAAGCCGTTGGCTGTCCGGGCATGCTGGGAGTTGTAGTTTTGCAACATCTGGAGGTCCGCAGGGTGAAGACCATTGCTATAGTCCATGTGGCTGCTGTGAAGAAAATATGAACAGCTGTTCTTACAACATACCGTAACTCTTTACAGAATAAAACATCAAACATAACTTTTAACATGTAATTTCTATATTTAATGCACATACAGTAAATTATGTTACAAATTTTACAATATACAGTTTTGCCTTTCTTGGATTGTCCCATTATCCTTTTTTTTATTTTTTATTTATTTTTTATTTTTTTGCTAAATTTCCTATAACTTTTTTTTTTTTCTTCTAAATTTAGACAGTCAGAGAGAGTGCCAGGTGGTAAACAAACACACACTTGCCTGGTTTAGTTTTTGCATGACTGCTTGAGAAGATAAAGAACACTTTTCCCTAACCTGGCAACTGAAAACCGCTTCCCGAAACTGCGGTAAAACGTACAATTTTGTTGTATAGTTATTTTTTTTGCATGGCACACAATGTTCCCAGGTGAAAATCCTAAATTGCCTGTTTCACGCTTACATGCGTATTTTCGGGTAGGTATTAGGGCGCATTCACACTACAGAATGTCCGCCTGGAATACTTCTGTGCACAGCATCACCGACTCGGCTCTAGGCCCACTCGATCATGTGCTATCCCCACTCTCAACAATGCATATCCGAGCGGATCCTCCAAAATATGTCAAGAACTTAAGTCCAGAACTTAAAGGAGCATTCCAGGAAAAAAAAACTTTTTTTTAGATCAACTGGCTCCAGAAAGTTAAACAGATTTGTAAATTACTTCTATTAAAAAAATCTTAATCCTTCCAATAATTATCAGCTGCTGAAGTTGAGTTGTTCTTTTCTGTCTAAGTGCTCTCTGATGACACGTGTCTCAGGAGATGTCCAGAGTAGAAGCAAATTCCCATAGCAAACCTATTCTGCTCTGTGCAGTTCCTATGGGAATTTGCTTCTACTCTGGACAGCTCCCAAGACACGCTTCATCAGAGAGCACTTAGACAGAAAAGTACAATTCAACTTCAGCAGCTCATAAGTACTGAAAGGATTAAGATTTTTTTATAGATGTAATTTATAAATCTGTTTAACTTACTGGAGCCAGTTGATATATGCAAAACATTTTTTTTTCCTGGATAACCCCTTTAAATTTCCGCCAAGGAAAATTCGGCCATGGGCACAGTGTAGTGGAATCCCTTAAAAAACAATGGGAGGCTGCTGCACTGGGATTTCAAAGCGGAATACAATTCTGTAGTATGAAAGCACCCATAGGCCTTCACACGACGGAATTTCTGAGCGAAATCCGGTGGAAAAATTCCGCTTGGAAATTCCGTTGCAGCAGAGTTCGATTGTTTTCAATGGTATTCTGCTGCACCATGCACACGGCAATTTGAGTTCTGGACTCTGTCTGAAAGAATGAACATGTTCGATCTTCGGAGGATACGCTGGGATATGCAGAAATTCAAATTCCGGCCTACGCAGAAAGAATTAACATGTGAATTCTTTATTTTTCTGGAATCCGCTCGGAAAGAAAGCATTGCTATCCGAGCGGTCCTAGCACCGGCATGTTCTGTGGAATGTCCACCCAGAAATAGCCTTAGACTATGTTCACATGGCGGACTTTCCGTACAGAATTCCGCCATAAAATTCTGCTTGGAAATTCCGCTAAATCTACAGCACATTGAATTCAAAGGGGTTTCCGCGAAAAAAACTGAACGTGACTTTAAATTATGCAGAATTCTGGGTAGAATCCCATTGAACTCAATGGGTGCTTGGAATTTCGGCAGAATTCCGTTTCGAGCACACAGAAATTTAGTCGAAATTCCACTCAAATTCAGCAAAACTGTGGAATTTGAGGGGAATAGCAGAATTTACGCCATCTGAACATAGCCTTAGGCTCATTTACAGGGGCGGATCCACAGCATATTTTACGCTGCGGATCCGCCGATGGTGGACCCCTAAATTGTGCCTCAGATGTGCCTGCTCGAAGCGGCAATCCGCCACTAAGAGCAGGCATACTGCTGCGATGTGCGAGTCGACGTGCGCATGCGCGGTGTACTCGCACACATCGTGGCCGCTCCCTCTGCTCCTGATGTGTGCAAGTATACTGCGCATGCGCGCGGCAACTCGCACATCGCAGTGTGTCTGCTTGTAGTGGCAGATTGCTGCTCCGAGCAGGCACATCTGAGGCACACTGTTGGGTCCATCGTCGGCGGATCCGCAACGTAAAATAGTCTGTGGATCCGCCCGTGTGAACAAGCCCTTAGGCTCGCCATGCTTCTAAAGACATCATCTTACAGCTGTCACTTCAGATCATCAGAAGTTGGGTCAGGCTGGGACTGGCTGGTGTAAGTGCGCAGGTAATGACTCACGTGAAACCAGATATAGAGAATAACTGTGTATACTAAAATATACTGTTCAAAGCTGAACATGTCATGTAGACTGTATCCATAGTAATTTACATTTATGAGAAAACAATGCAGCATACGCTCCGTACAAGCTGCATCCTACCCCAACACTGTATTACATTGTACTTAGCACCTTTCATGGCGTAATGACTATACACAGGTAAACCCTCTGTGCAGCATTAATACTCCTTTGTATGGACTGCACTCATGATGTCACCAATGACGTCGAGTAAAAGTTTGGAAGAAAAACATTAAAACGGAAACTTATAGAGTCGTCCTCTAGTGGCAGAAAGTAGAATTTTCTCGGCATCCTCTATTGTCGTTGCAGCTTTAAATAAAAGTCCTTTGGGCCAGTGCTTAACAGTATCCTAGGGCAGTGGTCTCCAAACTATGGATTTCCAACTGTTGCAAAACCACAACTCCCAGCATGCCCGGACAGCCGTTGGCTGTCCGGGCATGCTGGGAGTTGTAGTTTTGCCACAGCTGGATGACCACAGTTCAGAGACCACTGCCCTAGAGAAATGCTGTTATATGAGAGATCCAGAGTTGATTATACAGTATATACATTGTATGTACACTGTGCGGCAGGGTGTCACAGTCCTGTATTGCGGTATTAATGTCCTCGATTTACAGCGATCACATATTGTCATAGGTCACCATCTCAGCATTCCCCTTCTCCATCTCACATATCATCTTCTCCTCCGCCTTCGGCTGGTGATGTAGCCCCACTAGCAGCTTGTACAGGAAGGCGCCCGTCAGGCCACCCACCATAGGGGCCACGATGGGCACCCAGCACCAGTAATTCCCGGCCCTGAAAGACATGACATTATATTTCAGTATTCCTCCTGGATAGGGTAAATGCGTTGCTTACACTTGTAAATATAGCTGAACCTTGGTCTGGAGCACTTTGTGTATAAGAAAAGGGGCACCTTATGAAAGTTCAAGACTATTTGGGCCCCATGGCTGGACACCAAATAACATCACAGGACACAGGTCTATAAGACATGATTGTTCTCTATGGATTGTTGCTAGACACTCTGATCTCCTATTGGATTCCTACAGGTCCATAAGAGATGATTGTTCTCTATGGATTGTTGAGACTCTGATCTTCTCCTATTGGATTCCTATGGGTCCATGTAAGAAGATAGGTCTCTATGGACTGTTGCTATAGATTCTGATATCCTATTGGACTCCTATGCATCTATGTGAGATGATAGGTCTCTATGGACTGTTGCTAGAAACTCTGACATCCTGTTGGACTGCTATGGGTCTATGTGCTAGAGACTCTGTGCTAGAGACTCTGATATCCTGTTGGACTGCTATGGGTCTATGTGCTAGAGACTCTGTGCTAGAGACTCTGATATCCTGTTGGACTGCTATGGGTCTATGTGCTAGAGACTCTGTGTTAGAGACTCTGATATCCTATTGGACTGCTATGGGTCTATGTGCTAGAGACTCTGTGCTAGAGACTCTGATAGCCTGTTGGACTGCTATGGGTCTATGTACTAGAGACTCTGTGCTAGAGACTCTGATATCCCGTTGGACTGCTATGGGTCTATGTACTAGAGACTCTGTGCTAGGGACTCTGATATCCTGTTGGACTGCTATGGGTCTATGTGCTAGAGACTCTGATATCCCGTTGGACTGCTATGGGTCTATGTGCTAGAGACTCTGTGTTAGAGACTCTGATATCCTGTTGGACTGCTATGGGTCTATGTGCTAGAGACTCTGTGCTAGAGACTCTGATAGCCTGTTGGACTGCTATGGGTCTATGTGCTAGAGACTCTGTGCTAGGGACTCTGATATCCTGTTGGACTGCTATGGGTCTATGTGCTAGAGACTCTGTGCTAGAAAATCTGATATCCTGTTGGACTCCTATGGGTCTATGTAAGATGATAGGTCTCAATAGACTGTTGCTAGAGACTTTTATATCCAGTTGGACTGCTATGCATCTATGTGAGATGATAGGTCTCTATGGACTATTGTTTGAGACTCTGATATCCTGTTGGATTCCTATTCCATGTGAGATATTAGTTTTCTATGGACTGTTGGTAGAGACTCTATACTGTTGGACTCCTATGGGTCCAGGAGAGATGATTGTTCCCTATGGACTGTTACTAGAGACTCTGATATCTGATTGGACTGCTATGGGTCTGTGTGAAATGATAGGTCTCTATGGACTATTGCTTGAGACTCTGATATCCTGTTGGATTCCTATAGGTCCACGTGAGACAGTAGTTTACTATGGACTGTTGCTAGAGACTCTGACATCCTGTTGGACTGCTATGAGTCTATGTGAAATGATAGGCCTCTATGGACTGTTTCTAGAGAATTTTATATCCTGGTGGACTCCTATGGGCCCATGTGAGATGATAGGTCTCTATGGACTGTTTCTAGAGATTCTGATATTCTGTTGAACTCCGAAGGGTTCATGTGAAATAGTAGATTTCTATGAACTGTTGTTAGAGATTCTGATATCTTGTTGGATTCCTATGGGTCCATGAGAGATAATAGTTTTTTATGGACTGTTGCTAGAGGCTCTGATATCCTGTTGGACTCCTATTGGTCCATTTGAGATAATAGTAACATAGTAACATAGTTCATAAGGTCAAATAAAAGACCAGAGTCCATCAAGTTTAACCTATAACCCTAATAAGTCCCTACTGAGTTGATATAGATCTAGAATCCCAAACATGTAATGTTATTATTCTCCAAAAATGCATCCAGACCCCTTTTAAATTCTTTTAAAGAGTTCACCATGACCATCTCCTCAGGCAGAGAATTCCACAGTCTCACTGCTCTTACAGTAAAGAACCCGTCTGTGCTGGTGTAGAAACTTTCTTTCCTCTAGACGTAGAGGATGCCCCCTTGTTATGAATACAGTCCTGGGTATAAATAGATCATGGGAGAGATCTCTGTATGGCCCCTGATATATTTATACATAGTTCTTAGGTCGCCCCTAAGCCTTATTTTTTCTAAACTAAATAACCCTAATTCTGATAATCTTTCTGGGTACTGTAGTCCTCCCATTCCCCGTATTACTCTGGTTGCCCGTCTTTGAACCCTCTCCAGCCCCACTATATCTTTCTTGTACACTGGTGCCCAGTACTGTACACAGTATTCTATGTGTGGTCTGACTAGTGATTTGTACAGCGGTAGAATTATTTCCTTGTCGTGGGCACCTATGCTCCTATTGATGCACCCCATGATTTTATTTGCCTTGGCAGCAGCTGCCCGACACTGGTCACTAAGGCTGAATTTACTGTTAACTAAGACTCCCAAGTCCTTTTCCACATCATTTGTCCCAAGTGTTCTCCCATTTAATACATAGTCCCAGGCCGGATTTTTTCTCCCCATGTGCATTACCTTACATTTATCAGTATTGAACCTCATCTGCCACTTCCCAGCCAAACCTCCAACCTATCCATTTGTAACAGTGCACTGTCCTCTATTGTGTTTACCGCTTTACAGAGTTTGGTATCGTCTGCAAAGATTGCTACTTTACTATTCAACCCCTCTACAAGGTCATTAATGAATATATTAAATAGAACAGGACCCAAGACTGACCCCTGTGGTACCCCACTAGTAACAGTCACCCAATCAGAATAAGTACCATTAATAACCACCCTCTGTTTCCTATCACTGAGCCAGTTACTTAGCCACTTACACACATTCTCCCCCAGCCCAATCCTTCTAAATTTATGCACCAACCTTTTATGTGGCACCGTATCAAATGCTTTGGAAAAATCCAGATATACAGTACGACATCCAGCAATTGCCCCTGGCTCCAGCCTGGAGCTCACCTCCTCATAAAAGCTGATTAGGTTAGTTTGACAGGACCGATCCCTCATAAAGCCATGCTGATATGGATTCATACATTTATTTTCATCAAGATACTCCAAAATAGCATCTCTTAGAAAACTCTCAAACAATTTACATACAACGGAGGTTAAACTAACAGGCCTATAATTCCTAGGGTTACCTTTTGACCCCTTTTTAAATATTGGCACCACATTTGCCATGTGCCAGTCCTGGGGAACAGTCCCTGTCACTATAGAGTCCCTGAATATTAAAAATAGGGGTCTGTCTATTACATTATTTAATTCCTTTAGAACACCGGGGGTGAATGCCATCTGGGCCTGGTGATTTGTCTATTTTGATTTTTTGTAGGCGGCACTGTACTTCTTCCTGGGTTAGACAGGTGACCTGTACTTCTTCCTGGATTAGACAGGTGACCTGTACTGGGGAGTTTACCTTATCTCGCTGTATTTCACCTGGCATTTCATTTTCCTCGGTGAATACAGTGGAGAAGAATTTGTTTAATATATTTGCTTTTTCCTGATCCCCGTTTATAATTTTTTCCTCATCATTTTTTAAAGGGCCAACACTTTCATTTTTAACCTTTTTGCTATTTATATAGTTAAAAAATATTTTGGGGTTAGTTTTACTCTCTATTCTATGGCAGTGTTTCCCAACCAGGGAAGCTGTCCGGGCATCCTTTGAGTTGTAGTTTTTCAACAGCCGGAGGCACCCTGTTTGGGAAGCACTGTTCTATGAACTGTTGCTAGAGACACTAATATCCTGTTGGAATCGTATGGTTCTATGTATGATGAAAGGAACGGCTACACAATTTCCTCTGGAGCATACAGCAGCTAATAAGTACTGGATGGCTTAAATATTTTAAATAAAAGAAATTGACAAATCTGTATAACTTACTGGCACAAGTTTGTGGTAGAGGGGTGTGTGGTGCAGGGATGGAGGTGTGTGTGTATATGTTGTTACCCTAGGGGCAGATGGCATTAACCCCTTGTATTCATGACGGGGATGGTTTAGCCTATAACCACCCGAAGGTATACCGCTGGATCCTGGGCTAGGCACGGGGGCAATAAAGACTCTGATGCCAAGTTATGGACAATGGTAGCTTTACTGAGGGTAGACAGTTGGTAAAAGTTTAGCCAGGGTCCAAGGAGGTGACCAGTGATGCAGAGACCTTAAGGGCTTGCTGGGACTTGTAGTAGGACTGGACAATTGAATGCAGACCAGACTGACTTGACAAATGACAGGGACTGACATGACTTGACTCATAAAGCTGTGGCTTACTTGACTTGATGGTGGCTGCAGGACTGGACTTTGAGGTCTCCAACACTCTGGACACATACACTAGTCAAAACTGCCCCGGACCTAAGCTTAGCAGAAGAGCAGAGATCAAAGAGAGAGAAGCTCCACCCAGGGCCTATATTGGGGTCACCTGGTCATTGGTTGGGTAACAATCACATGACATATCACATGGTATAACTCTTAAAGCAACATTACATTTTATAACGCTTTACATGGTATAACATATGTACAATGGGGAAACAAGTGCCTTGGGGACACTAAAGGAGGCTGCCTGACAGGACAGCAGGAGCACGGGGTAACACCTCCCTTACTGGGCCACTACAAGTTGATCTGGGAATCCTTTTTCCCAGAATACCCCTTTAAATCTCTGATGTAATGTCTTGTTATGGATGTGATCCTTAAGAAAACTTTTAAGGACATAGGGGGAGATTTATCAAAACCTGTGTAGAGGAAGAGCAGTGCTGTTGCCCCTAGCAACCAATCAGATTGCTTCTTCATTATTCACAGGCCCGAAAGAAGCGATCTGATTGGTTGTTATGGGCAACTGCACTGCTCTTCCTCTACACAGGTTTTGATACATTTCCCCCATAAAATCCAGTCATCTCTATTAAAATTAAGTTCATGCTGGTGGAAATAGAATAGAACCAGGGGAACAACATTTTCCATACAGGGGGCAGATACTTTTTGAGTCCCTCCCGAGACCCCCTCCTTCCCTCCCACCATCTCATATATGAACTCAGAAGACCTTCTCATGAATGTTTCTCCCTCCCGATCAGTGAGGTTTTCGGGATATCTCGGTGCTCACGCCTCTCCTATCAGACAATGCTTATCTCTCTCTGATTTCATGGAGGACTGTATGAGATGTGATCACAGCGCCTTAAAGTAAATCCATGTCAACCGTTCTCTAGTAAATGGAAACACAATATTTTGCTGGCAGAGCCTAATCGTACATGTGTGATAACACAGGCGTGACCGCAAATTCATGGAACACGCATCATGCAGGCACCGGGACTCTGTGTGTCAGCTGTGTAATATCTGTCATCGCGTGGACCCAGGTAATTGTTATTAACTACCCAATAAACACAATGCAAAGTCATGATTTACTAAGACAAACCTGAGCCAGGTAGGGTGATCACAGTACTCCAGCATGTCCTGATGTTACTATATTGTTATGAATTGCATCACATTATACTGTGTTATATTATTATTTTAGGGCTTAAAGGGGTACTCCACCCCTAGACATCTTATCCCCTATCCAAAGTCGTGACGTCACACGGACAGTTCCTGACATGTACAAAGGTGTCTGCGGAGAGCACAGAAAATAACTACACAATTTCCTCTGGAGCATACAGCAGCTGATGATTACTGGAAGGATAAAGATTTTAATATTGAAGGAATTTACAAATCTGTATAACTTTCTGCCCCCACTTGATTAGAAAAAAAATGTGTTTTTCACCGGAGTACCCCTTTAAGTTTACAGCTTGTGCTGCCCTAGGCACTCAGACTGAAATGGCAGGAGCAGCTATATGAAAATTATTTTTTACTCACTGCTGCCCCCTCAACACTGCTGCCTAATGTCCGATGCAGCCTTGGCTGTGATTTCACTCTACCATCAAGATCTGCTCACTACGGAGCAAAATGGAGGTCATGTGACTACATGATTTTGTTAGTTACCACCAGTGTGATCTCATCACCTCTGGGAAGGGTGACCATGAGGACAACTGCCCAACCTCTACCACCACCTATGCTAACACTAAAGCCTCACTGCCTTACATGTTAAGAACTATACCAAAAGACTGTGCCTCTATTTTACCCAATTTTTTTTTTTTAAATGGGCACTGTCAGAATCAAAAACCTTTAGAAAAACATGAATTTCTTTCTAATATACTTAATTAAATTTTTTGATCTTTTTATAGAAATCATGGCTTATAAAAAAAGACCAGGAGGGGTCCCCATACCATTAAGAACATAATCCTGTTCAGCTGCAACATCATCTTTGTCACAGTTGAAGCACAAGCAGGGACAAAGTCCAGGAAGTGAGGGTGGGACTTAAATTTCTCTGTACTTACTCCTGTCCTATTAGACTGCAGCATAAGAGAGGAGGGGGTTACAGAGCAGCCTGCAGTGATCGGATTAAAATACTCAGCACATCACAGCAGACTCAGGGAGGAAGTAAATGCATGGTGAGTGAGAACGGGCTCAGTGCTTGCCTTAGACATGCCCCTTTCTGAGCAGTGGATGTTAGAATAAGTGAGCAGCAGAATGGAAAGATCTGTGATCCAAATACAGAAGTAAAGACATAAAAACACATGTAAAGCATCTGTATGACCTAGTGAGTAACATATCAAAGCATTATTTTTTCTGTGATGTAAGAGGTATGCTTCAATCAAAAGACCCATTACATCCGTCTTCGACTCACAGTATCTTGGCTTTATTGCACTACACCACCAAGGGCACCCCAAGTTTTATCAAAACAGAGACTGCTATCCTCAGGGTGTGCTCCGCGAGATTCAACAACATCAAGGAACCATCTGTGCTGCCTCCTCACCAAGCTACAGAATGAAATTGCCCTGTGAGGTCCTTGAACCTAGTGAACCATGACAAGGCCATGGCGTACCACAAGGCCCAGCCATACCATGTGATATCATCTATCTAAAACTCCATGACATCTAAGCTACAGTTCATAAAATAGCAGATGGGGGAATGTAATGCAGTGAAAAACAGTTCTATGGTATCATGAGAATAAGTTTGACATAAACCCTAAAACATTCCATGCCCACTAATAGGAATGAAAAAAAAAAAAAAAAAAGCTGCTGCACTCTAGAGTAGTGGTCTCCAAACAGCAGCCCTCCTGATGTTGCAATACTACAGCCGTTGGACGGCCGGGCATGCAGGGAGTTGTAGTTTTGCAACAGCTGGAGGGCCACTGTTTGGAGACCACTACTCTAAAGGATGATGACAAGTTCAGCTCTGCATCTATAGCTTAGATCTTACCTGAATACTTCCACTCCCCATCCAGCAGCTGCAGTGAAGAGACGTGGCCCCAAATCCCTGGCAGGGTTGATAGCATATCCTGAATTCATCCCCATTGACATCCCAATAACTGTAACCAGGAGGCCGACAACCACAGCTTGTGTCCCATCGAGAGCGCCATTGTTTTTCTTATCATTTATAGCCAGGATACATAGCAGCAGGGCCCCTGTGCCGATCACCTGTAATGATATAACAGGTAAGCAGTATAATGGAGGGTTTCATTCTTGGTGATAATCTGGATATCTGCATGACATGAAGGCAGCCAATCTCAATACTTCACAGGTTATTTACTTACCTGATCTAGAAAGCCACCCCCTATAGACAGGTAGGGCTGCGGATAGGTGGCAAATATACTGGCTGTTTCCAAAGGACCTGTGGTAGTGAAGTTTCCTTTGCTGTAATTATACAGAGCCTCTGTATAGAGAAGATAATGGTATTCTGATCAATTACTGTTTCCTATGTACAAGAATACAGTATAATTCTACCCTCTATGTACAATAATATAACTATTATAATAAAGCCTCTTATAGACAAGAATATAACTACTATAATACTGCCTCTTATAGACAAGAATATAACTACTATAATACTGCACCCTATGTACAAGAATATAACTACTATAATACTGCTCCTATGTACAAGAATATAACTACTATAATACTGCTCCTACATACAAGAATATAACTACTATAATACTGCCCCATGTGTACAAGAATATAACTACTATAATACTGCTCCTATATACAAGAATTATAACTACTATCATACTATATGTACAATAATATAACTACTATAATACTGCTCCTATATACAAGAATATAATGAAATGAATCCTTTAAATAGTCCATGCGGTATTAATAGTTTGCATTCTCAAAAATTACCAGGCTCTACCATATGATGATTATGTTCATGCTTAAAATATTAACAAGGTTTATTACCATAGTATAAAAAGTATACGATCACAGCCGCCAGGAACGCTCCAGCGATTTGAGAAATCATGTAAATTGGGAGTTTTTTCCAGGAAAGTTTTCCCAGGACGCAGTTGGTTAGTGACACGGCACAGTTCATGTGGGCTCCTGAAATAGAGTGTATATATATATATATATATATATATATATATATATATATTACAGTATTAGGTAAAAACCTTTCGTACTCAGCGAGATAGAAGCCTTTTTTGTTAATATTCAAATTAAGCTCAGGTGCCCAGGGGATGTTCCCCCGCATGGCAATAACCTTGCCCAGGTAAGTCCAGCCCATGTCCTCTCCCCCATTCTATGCACCACTTCAATCTGCCTACATCATATGACTGATAAAGATGACATTTCCCAGACTTACCTGGGCTCTTGCCCTGCTAGGGAACGCCCCCTGGGCACTTTTGCATAATAGCAATAAGGCTTGAGTGAATAGCCCTATCTAGCCATGGGAAAAGCATACTACGCTCTTGTGTCCTGGCACATAAGCATATACCAAAGGGAAGTGACCCAAACATAGTAACTAGCTGACTACATTAAAGCCATTGAAGTGAATGGGGCCTGCTGCAGTGCATTACAGTGTATGTCGGCATCCCTTTATTGAATTGTGAACCTAGCCTAACATGTAGGGATTGTCTAAAGTAGGGAACCCTTTATTTTACATGACACAGTTTTAGAGTTAATTCTGTACAGTACAAGAGAAGGATGGTGTGACAGTCTCCCGTCATGCGTGTCACCATTTAGCGAGCCTCCCTCAGATGTAGTATTACATCTTATTATTTACTGCCACACTCACCGGACACTCCCCCGGCCACGTGGATTCCCATGGTGACTCCAATTCCGAAAGATAAATTAATGCTCAGATATTGTCCAAATTCCTTCTTACCCAGAACCACCTGCGCGACAGATCCCAAACCAAACATCTGAGAAGAAGAGCGAAATAAGCAGATGTTAAATTATGTTCATTCCAAATTCTTACACAGCAATAACAGCAAAAATACACAAGAAAAAAAACGGTCCTAGAGCAAACATGCACGCTGGGAATTATCGTTTTGCATCATCTCGTGGCACACTGGTTTGGAAACACTGCATTGTGCACAAATGGCCATTCATGAATATCATGCAGGAGATGCTAAAGGGGAATTTGCTGCTTAAAATGGTTGATTGCTTAAAGATAGAGCTCTCTGCTTTACTGTGTAGACTGGGACAGATTAAGCTCAGGCATCACATTATCATTAGTGGACATGCCAATTAATGACAGCTCTATTTCTGGAATCTTAGATAAGGTAGGACAACGTGACTATACACACATATAAGGATCTATATGTATGCCCTCTGTGATTTTCTGGTCTCATAGTGGCGGGGGGATCTGGGTACTGTCCAATATTTTACTGTCAAACATTTAATTGTGAATAAATTCCCACACATTTCAGCTACCATAAAGCACATTGCATATGTGGCAATACTGGAATGAAGTGTCTACCTCCCAGATGGCAACCCCATCTTCTGAGTGACTTTTCAGAACAAGCTGTTGTGAGTGCATAAAGAATTCATTAGTATTAAAACCATAAACATATTCCTAGCCATTATATATCTCTATCTATCTATCTATCTATCTATCTATATATATATATATATATATATATATGTTCCTGCTCATCTTTTATAGGGGGAAAATGTTCATTTTTTTTTTTTTTTTTTTTTAAATGACAACAGTTTTGGTGATCATATAGTGTAATACCGGGGTAAAAATAGGTAGTACCCAGCAGATTACATTAATCCCTATATAATGAAGTATAATGTGCTCATGAATAACAGACACACAAAGATGGCTTCCGTCCATCATGAGCTCCATATCGCAACCGATTCTGCTCTGAATTACGACGGGTTGTGTCTGTACTAATGTGACATCAGCCATCTTAAATAAAGTGTACTTCACCCCTTTGACAAGTCAAGCAGACAGAAAGGAAAAAATAATAAAAGGTATTTAGGATATCTACTGCATATATATACACTAATGCATTTTTTTAAAAACAGAATCTTTATTTTAACAGATTCTTTATGTACTTTTTAAGACTAACATTAGCATGATATTGTCTTCTTGGGTGATGATAACCTTCATCCAAGCCCCCCATATGCATTGCTTTTCTTAAGTATGCTTCCTTCCAATCATGATGCATTCAGAATATTACATACAGAATATTATGTTGCTACAATCCTTACCCTCAAACTCTTTGTTTACACGTTCACCTGATGGAGCAGATGATCCCAATCCGTGATCTGAAGCGGAGCTAATGAGCACTATGTAATATATAGGCAAATACAAAACATGTCCCACCAGGGAAACTGGGCCGTAACATGGGCAAAATATTGTCATTTAATGAATAAAAATACAGGAAATTACACATCTCGGGAAAAGGTTAATGGACTCATTGGAGATAACGCACAACTCCAAACACATTGCGTAGCTCAGTGACATTTGCTCTTCTATATTACAAACCTCTAGTGCAGTAATACTACAGATGTAAAGTAATTATGTTGGTATTGCACACACGGCACCACTTGAACCTAGTCTGTTTTTTAACCTAATTTTTTTGACCACATTTGTGACTGTTTTATATTTATCAATTCTTGAGTACGAATGTTATCATTTCTTTGTTTTATTATGAAATTTACTTTTTTGAGGCAGTGGAGAACACATTAAAAGGATTTCCATAGAGGACTGAAAATAAGGTACAGTATACACACATAGTGGTCCTTTTTACCAACATCAGCAGTGACTTCTCACAATACAACCCATGCATTTAGAAATTGGGTCTTGTTGAATGGGCAATTTGGCTATCACAACGGACAGGGAAAAGTGCAGCCTTGTGCTCATCCAGGCCACTGTCCTGCCTTTGGGTATGCCCACCTCCTGAATAGGATGGCCCCCTACCACGGTGCTGGACCCTACTCTACTACGATGCAAGGCCTAGTGAAGTTCAATACAATAAACAAAAACTGTACGGAAGTCAGGTAAGCAGCTTAGTACACAATAGGTTAACAGGCATAGAAATAAATACAAAACACAGACAAAAAGTAAAAGAGTAATCAAAGTAGCAGAATCCAAACCTAGAGTGCTCGCCGTAAAAATACCGAAAACAGAAGAATAGTCATATAGCCAAGGGACAAAATGCAGAGGATCGATCAAGCACAGAGAAATTCAAGAGCTAGTGCAGAAAGAACACAAACACAGGCAAGAAGTGACAGACTAGCTGAATGTATACATCCAACCTGAGAAGGGAGTCATCCCAGCAACGCAGGACGAATCAGCTAAACTCAGGAGAAACTAACCCTTTTCCAGAACTAGATCCATTCATTACATTAGAAACATTTTTTATTCCATCTATATAGGCATCTATATAGTGTTCTACTTCTTATTGCACATTTTGCTGAGAAAAGGTGCAACATCCCAACCCCAGCAGAACTGCCTGACACTGGGTTGATGTACAGTATTAGGGATGAGCGAATTGAATCTGACATCCGAATTTGTTACGAATTTCAGGAAAAATTTGATTCGCAATTAATGCGAATATCACTGAGATTCAATTGCACAAATCGCTTTATTAAACTGTCCAGGCTCCAGGGCATCTGAAATGGTGGATCCACATGTGAGGACATGGGGCAAGGAATCCTGGGAAGGCGGGAACAAGGGTAGGCAGGAAGACCCTGAATCACATGCAGCATGCAGCCTATCAGCAGCCAGCCACCCCTGTGATGTCACAGCCCTATATAATCGGCAGCCATCTTGCAGCCAGTCACTTCATCCTTTTATTGCAGATAAAGAGAGAGGGACAGACAGCGCTGTGTGTTGCACAGAAAAGCTTTTCTACAGCAGCGATTCACCTCAAGCCCAAATCTAGCCTAGAAGCACTGATAGGGAAGGGAGTGAGAGTGAGAGAGAAAGTGCAATTTTGAGTGTAGTACACAGCGACTGTGTGCTGCAGCACTGGTTTGTCCTGCTGGTGATGTACACAAATGCTGTTTTAAGGGTACTGGAGTGCATTGCCCTGCCCTCCTAAGTACATACCACATATGTACATATAAGTGATGGACTATTTTGTTCCTGTCAAAGTCTTAGGGTATGTTCACACTACAGAGTCAGACTGGCAGCCGGCGGCGGAAAGACCGCGTGGCACTGCGTCGTCATGCATGCTATGCAGTGCTCGCGGACTTCCGCGCAAAGAATGAACATGTTCTTTCTTTGCGCTGAACAATTTCAGTGGCGGAATTTCGTAGTGTGAACATACCCTTAAGGGCCTAGATACTGTGAAAGGCCAGGCAAAAGTACACACCTGCTGGTGTTGTAGACAAATACTTTCTTTTTTAAACATAGCGGAGCGCATTGTCCTCTCCTCATAACACATACGTACATCTCAGTGGTGTACTATTTTTTTTCCTGTTAAAGTCTTAAGGGCCTAGATACTGTGAAAGGCCAGCCAAAAGTCACACCTGTTGGTGTTGTAGACAAATATCGTCTTAAGCATAGTGGAGCGCATTGTCCTCCCCTAATAAGTGCATACCACATACGTACATCTCTGTGGTGTACAATTTCATTCCTGTTAAAATCTTAAGGAACTAGATACTGTGAAAGGCCAGCCAAAAGTACACACCTGCTGGTGTTGTAGACAAATACTGTTTTAAGCATAGTGGAGGACATTGTCCTCCTCTCATATACTCACTAAGTATGTCAGGCAGACAAGTGCCAGGACGTGCACAGAGGAGTGGCAGAGGCCTCAATTCCTCAGGCAGACATCACAGCAGACTAGGGGCGAGTGGCAGCAGGAGTTGCAGCGAGAGGCCTGAGCTCCCGGTATCAGCTAGCGGTCCCGTCTCAACCAGAAATCCATCTGCCTTCATCGATTGGTTAACACAGTCATACATTTCATCACAAGTGACATCTGATACCCCAGTCAACAGTTGGTGGGTTCCTCAGACACAACCCTCAGTTGGCATGGCCTGGGAGCAGTCCCTGTCTTCCAATTGCCTCTGTCCTATGCTGTTCTCTCCCCCACAGAAGTATCTTATGCTCTGGGTTCAGCTCCACTATTTAGTGAGGACGATCTACTAGAAGACAGTCAGCAGCTACTGCCCAGACAAGAAGTGGAAGAGACATCCACTGCTTCCTCTGCTAGGCGGGCATGTTGTGATGAGTAGAGTGGCGTGGGAGGTGATGTTGCGAGGGTTCAGGCTCTTGAAGCAGACACTGTTGAGGAACCTGAGGAGGACATTAGTGACGTGCAGACACAACGCGATGATGATGAGGCCGATCACACTTGGGAGCCGGGTGCAGAAGGGACTTCATCAGCAGAAGAGGGTTGCAGGTTGCCCGTGAGGCAGCAGCTGAGCCAGCAAGGTGGTAGCATGGTTGGCAGTCAGCATGGTGGCAGAAGTGGAAAGTCTGGAGCCAAACGTGCCCAGGGTAGACCACCTGCTTCACGACAGCCAACCTTCCCGGGAGGTAGTGAAACAGGGGGTTCCTGGAGTCTGCGGCAGTAGCAGTCAATCAGTGCGGACTGTTGGTGGGAAAATCAGCTACTCGGCAGTGTGGCAGTTTTTCATCAAGCATCCGGAGGTTGTTAACCTGGCCACATGCAAAATGTGTCCGCAGAAGGTGAAGCATGGCCAGGGTCCTGTAACTACGGTCAGGGACAATACATGTAACTAACTATGTAACTATGTCCTTTATGGCCCACTGGGTGAATGTGTTTCCTGCACAGCCACAACAGCAACTTGGACAGGTCACGCCGCTTCCGCCTCCACGCTCTCAGGCCGTTGGTCCTGTGACAGTGTGCCACTCTGCCTCCTCATCCTCCACTGCACGGACAAGTCTCAGTGCCCCTGCAGCATACCATGTGTGCAGGGCACGGCAGTGTCACCCTGTTCTTCACATGGTTTGCCTTGGCAAACGGAATCACACAGGGGAGGAACTGTTAAAAATCATTCATCAAGAAATCGAATAATAGCTTACACCACGAAAACTGGAAATGGGAACCATGGTGACCGACAACGGGAAGAACATCTTGCATGCGCTGCAACAAGGAAGCCTGAGACATGTGCCTTGCATGGCACACATGTTCAATCTGGTTGTCAAGTGGTTCCTGAAGTGTTCCCCCCATCTGCAAGACATCATAACAATGGGAAGGAAACTTTGCATGCACTTCAGCCACTCGTACAACGCAAAGCACACCCTCCTTGAGCTGCAGCGTCAGCTTCAACATAGTCTGATTTGCGACATTTCCACACGTTGGAATTCCACCCTCCATATGTTGGACCGAATATATGAACAGAGAAAAGCCATCACTGATTTCTTGATGATCCAAGCGGATAGGGGGATTCCCCTGTGTAACTTCAATGTCAACCAGTGGCAGCTCATACGTGACACCTGCCGTTTGCTCAGGCCTTTTGAGGAAGCCACATTATTAGTCAGTCACCAGGATTAAGGGATGAACAAGTCATTCCACCGCTTCATCTACTACAACACGTGTTGGAAACGATGGCCGGTCAGGGCACTGGAGACGTAGCGCCAGCGAACTGGAGAAGAAGGAGGAGGGGCACAGTTGAGCACAGTTTGGTTTTCGCAAGATGGGTGGTTTTTCTTGTCATCTGACAGGAGAGGAGGAGCAGGAGCAGCTAGAGGGTTATGAGGAAGGCAAGACAAAGGACCCAGACACATCGTGGCAGTATGCAGTGGAGATGGAGGCAGGGAGTCCCTCCGAGTCACTTGCACAAATGACACGATGCATGCTTACTTGCTTGTGTAGTGACCGCCGAATTGTCACCATTCGGAAGGCGGGATAACTTCTGGCTCTCCACCTTATTGGACCCTCCCTACCAGCACAAAATGGGGGGCCTTTTTTACACCCACTGAGAGGGGGGACAAACTGAAATACTACAGAGGCATCCTACATAGTCAGTTGGCCGATGCCTATCTGCGCCATCGTCCATCCTCTCGCAAGTCTGACTCAGTGGGCCCTCTGCGCTCACCTTCCACTGCCATGGCTGCTGGAGAGGGGTGGGGTGGCAGGAGCAGTACCCGCTCCATCAGTAGCAGCCTGAGTCTACAGTCGCTGATGAGTAGCTTTCTTCACCTGCATAGTGAAGCAACTCATCAGCAGCAGGTAGACCTGGAGCAGGACCTGAACCAGCAGGTGGTGGCATACCTTGACATAACCCTGCCAACACACCTTGAAGATCCGCTGGATTTCTGGGCAGCCAAACTTGATTTGTGGCCGCAACTAGCAGAGTTTGCCCTGTAAAAGCTGTCCAGCCCGGCAAGTAGTGTGCCACCAGAGCGGGTGTTTAGTACGGCGGGGGCCATAGTCACCCCAAGGAGAACTCGTCTGTCCACGAAAAATGTGGAGAGACTGACCTTTGTGAAGATGAATGAGGCATGGATCGGCCAGGATTTTCACCCACCAATGCCTGATGCATCAGAGTAGATTGACTATGGTGCCACACCAACACTTCACAAATATGGATAGTGCTAAACATATTTAAGGTGCTGCTCCCCAGTTAGAGACATTCCTCGGCATCAGAAGTATTGAGGATATGCATTAGCTAAAACGTAACTTTTCTTAGAATAAAATATATGTACCCAATTTTTTTTTAAATCAAACAAAAGGAAAAGTGTGCAAAAAACACCATGTGCCACCTACACCACCAAGTATTGATGTGATGCGTAGACCTCTAAAATTGTAACCAGTGGGGGCAAAAGCTTCCCCTGTAAGGCCCTACTCTCGCATGATTAATTCCCTTCTTGGCAAGTGTTACTCATTCTAAAAAGGGTGGCCCCACACAGGAACCTCTCCCTATATCCCCCTACAAACACTACCATTTCCCTGGGTTTTTAGGTGGAAATAGAGAGAGTTTCCTGTGTGGGTCCACCCTTTTAAGGGTGAGTAACACTTGCCAAGAAGGGGATTAATAGGAGAAGTTTTTACCCCCTCCCCCCCTGCTACAATGGACAATACATTGTTCCCCTCCACCTTTTCGAGGAAAGTGTTACTCTTCTTAAAAAGGGCAGCCCCGCACAGGAACAAATCCCTATTTCCACCTAAAAACCTTGGGAAATGGCAGTGTCTGTAGGTGGAAATAGGGAGAGGTTCCTGTGTGGGGCCGCCCTTTTTAGGGCAAGTAACACTTGCCAAGAAGGGAATTAATAATGCGAGAGTAGGGCCTTACAGGGGAAGTTTTTACCCCCACCAGTTACAATGCACCATACGTTGTTCCCTTCCACCTTTTGGAGGTCTTTGCATCACATCAATACTTGATGGTGTAGGTGGCACATGGTGTTTTTTGCACACCTTTCTTTTTGTTTGATTTAAAAAAAATTGGGGTCCATATATTTTACCCTAAGCATATTATTAAAAATTTAGTTTTACGTAATGCATATCCTCAATACTTACTTGTGCACACTAACACTTTTACAAAAGAGACCGTTTTCTTCTGTCTACCTGCCTCAGCTACTATTCTGATCCTGCCACCCACCTGATGCCACACATCTGATGCCAAGTTCTCCTTTTTTCAACCAGCTTTGTCACCGGGTACTGGTATTGCCACCACACCTCCAGGCTGTCTCATTCTACCACCATATGTTCTCCTCATGCTGATGCCACATCCAGGCTGTCTCATTCTGCCACCATATGTTCCCCTCATGCTGATGCCACCTCCAGGCTGTCTCATTCTGCCACCATATGTTCTCCTCATGCTGATGCCAGCTCTAAGCTGTCTCATACTGCCACCATATGTTCTCCTCATGCTGCCGCTACCTCCAGGCTGTGTCATTCAGCCACTATATGGTCTTCTCATGCTACTGCCAATTCTAGGCTGTGTCATTCAGCCACTATATGGTCTCCTCATGCTGCCGCCACCTCCACACTGTCATTCAGCCACTATATGGTCTCCTCATGCTTCCGCCACCTCCAAGATGTATCAGTCACTATATGTTCTCATCATGGTGCCGCAAACTCCAGGCTGTGTCATTTAGCCACTATATGCTGCCGCCAACTCCAGGCTGTATAATTTAGTCACTATGTGGTCTCCTCATGCTGCTGCCAACTTCAGGCTGTGTCATTCAGCCACTATATATTCTCCTCATGCTGCCGCCACCTCCACGCTGTGTCATTCATCCACTATATGGTCTCCTTATGCTGCCGCCAACTCCAGGCTGTGTCATTCAGCCACTATATGGTCTCCTCATGTTACCACCAACTCCAGGCTGCGTCATTCAGCCACTATATGTTCTCCTCATGCTGCCGCTACCTCCAGGCTGTGTCATTCAGCCACTATATGGTCTCCTCATGCTGTCACCACCTCCACCCTGTGTCATTCATCCACTATATGGTCTCCTCATGTTTCCGCCATCCCCAAGCGGTGTCATTCAGCCACTATTTGTTCCCCTCATGCTGCCGCAAACTCCAGGCTGTGTCATTCAGCCACTATATGCTGCTGCCATCTGCAGGCTGTTTCATTCAGCCACTATATGTTCTCCTCATGCGGCCCCCATCTCAAGGCTGTGTCATTCAGCTACTATATGGTCACCCAATGTTGTCGCCAACTCAACGCTGTGTCATTCAGCCACTATACAGTCTCCTCATGCTGCCACCACCTGCACATTGTGTCATTCAGCCACTATGTGGTTTCCTCATACTGATGCCACCTCCAGGCTCTGTCATTGTGCCGCTCTGCGAAAGTGATTCTTATAGCAACGCCTCTGATCTGCATGTCATACTGAATAACAGTATTATTTCACTAACCCAGCACACACCCTATGCGTGTTACAGCAAGACAAAGTGTTCTACACCCCTATTGAGGTTCTCTGTAGGCCAGAAATATTTGTTTTTAATAGCGATTCACCATGAATAAATTCGGACCAAAACAATTTTTTGGGAAAATTTGTCCAAATTGAATTTTTCTAAAATTTGCTCATCTCTATACAGTATGTATGAGGAGACTGATGAAAAGGAAGGGTAACTGTTGACTGAACATTTGATCCAGAAGGACGACTGACCCTTTCCCTCCTTAATAATCCAATCTGTAGCCTTGGCCCAGTATACTGTGTTGTAACAGGAGCTTGGAACTATTTGTTTATTTATTTGCCACAGAACAATATCGGATGTCTTCATAACTTTACTGTTTCTCCAAGAAGTCTATCCTGGAGTATGCTTCAGAAACCCATGCTTACAGCCAAGGCTACAATAGAAATAGTTATAAAGGATGAAAGATTGTCCTGTGTTCACATACAGGGAAGAGCATGTGACAGGTGGTCACCACGGGACTGGGTTTTCAGCTGTTACATTGCATGTCAATGGGAATCTGATATCATAATATATCATTCTAGAAAGAAATCGGACTTGGATATTTTAATATCATAACAAGAAGAAACATAACTTGGGCACAATGCAAAATTATTCTTTGGACTTTCCCAGGTACCAGACCCAGACGCAACTTTTATCTCCTTCCAAATATTTTCCTTGTTAAAATAGCGTTTTTTTGTGGACTATAGAATGTATCCACTTCTATGCGACAAATGTGTGCATAAGTTCACCCTTTGTCAACCCCCATATCTGATGGCATTATGCTGTATATACTCTTCAACAATGGGCAGTTCCTTTGTAGACTGTAACAAGTCAATAGGTGTGGGCCCACTGTGCTACTGATCAGATTTGGCAATATGCCATGCTCAGGCTTATGATAAAGGTTTTCACCCTTTATCCCATTCAGGGATGCGGATGCTGGACTTCTTCTGCTACAGTACTAGGTTATCTCCCAAACGTGGTCCTGGTTTGGCCCAGTGGACCAGGAGGCACTGGTATGAAGCACCAGGGGTAAGGCTCCATAGTGTAGTGAGCAAGTGAGTCCACATGGTACAAAGGGATCAGGCAGAAGCAGAGTCAGTAGCAGGCAAGATGGTTGAAGCAGGCAGCACAGGTAAAGGGGCAACAATCCAGGCCAGACACAGAAGAGATTGAACAGCACATGAGAGCTCAGGAAGAGGTGAAATCCAGAAAACTGGTCAATTTATACGACTAGCAGAATCAGATACAGCACACCTTTGCTATAGATGTTATATAACCACAAACAACACTTGGGCATCAGGAAATGGGCAGAGCAGGCCTACATAGACAGTGCAGGAGTAGGAGGAGACAGATTTATTGCACCATCCCTTTAAATATCAGCAATGACACGTGCACATGCCCTAGGGGTGAGTGATGGAACAACATCCAAGAAAGAAGCATTGTTGTAGGGACTGCAAGGCAAGCGCAGTGGAGGTGAGGGACAATTCATTGGTAGGAGCCAACCAGAGGCCTTACATAAAGTCAAATAAATCTAATTCTGCCCATGATTTGTTATTGTACACACATACAGCTTAGTACCATTATTATTATGTTGTAAAGCAAGCACAGCAAACTCTGGTTTACTGTAAACAGAGTAACAGTGGTCCCCTTGTTTTACCATCCATTGACCTGTCTTTTAATCCCATAATTTAGTCTACCACCATACACTACCTTCCTATAGTGCCAACCACAAATCTCTTCTTACAGTGCCAGTCACATTTCAGATGGCTTGTCAGTGAGATATTGCCAAGCCTTTGAAACTGGTGACATCGCCAAACCATCTAAACAAAAAAGTCTAAAATGCCTTGGAGACCCATCCTCATCTTCCCAAGAGCCATTGGTTCTAGTATATGTTATGTTAGATGTTTAACTGTAAGCCAGAACCAGTTGAATGTTCTCATCTCCTGTTGTTTTAACACTGATATGACATATCACTTATATTAAAGGATAGCTGATAGGGAAATAAAATATTGATAAAGCCAAACCTGTCTCTTTGCAAAGTTAGAAAATCATGTTTTCCTTCCAAGCTTAAAGGGGTATTCCAGGAAAAAAACTTATTTTTTTTATATCACTGGGCTCCAGAAATGTAAACAGATTTGTAAATTACTTCTATTAAATAATCTCAATCCTTCCAGTAGTTATCAGCTGCTGAAATTGAGTTGTTCTTTTCTGTCTGGCAACAGTGCTCTCTGCTGACATCTCTGTCTGTGTCAGTAACTGCCCAAAGTAGGAGCAAATCCCCGTAGGAAATCACTTCTGTTCTGGACAATTCCCTAGAAAGACAGAGGTGTCAGCAGAGAGAACTCAACTTCAGCAGCTGATAACTACTGGAAGGATTAAGCTTTTTTAATAGTAATTTACAAATCTGTATAACTTTCTGGAGCCAGTTTATATAAAAAGAAAGTGTTTCCTGTAATACCCCTTTAAGTGTCATAGTGGCAGTGCTGAGCCATAGTATGCAAGCCTCCTCCCTCCCCTTCCACTCCCTATCCTGCATGTTTGCTGTGCAGAGCTTAGTGCTAGAAGCCAAACTCCTTACATCAACCATACAGTGCAGAGAGGGAGGAGGTGAGTGTGCTGTGGCATAGCACTGCCTCTATGAGTCTTGAGCTTAGAAGGAAAACATTATTTTATTACTTTGCAAATAGCCATCAGCTAAATGACAGATATTATATGTTTTATCTCCCATCTCAGTTATTTGTCTATGTCTGAAACTCTGAGCATGATACAGATCATAGAACATAATAGAAAATCTTGTCAGGTCCATGGAGCCTTAAACACTGGCCCCTTGACCTAACAGTTAAAGAGAACAATGTTCCCTCATTGTTCTCTGCTCTATGCAATGCCACTTAGAGCAAATGAGGAAGTTTAAACCGGGCATACCATGAGGTGATCAATCATGGGGTAGGGAATGCTCTTCAGGCTCTTCTTCTGCCAGCCATGATTACATTTCCTGCTTAATATTAATACTGAAGGCAGATATGAGTATGGAGACACCCCCCCCCCCCCCCGATTAGAAGGCCTCTAGCTGATGGAGGCCCCTTATGTAGTAGAAGCCTTTAATTGGTTTAGGTTCCTGGTTGATAGAAGCCTGTTGAGTTGCTGAAGACCACTAGTTAATGGTGGCCCTTAGTTGGTAAAGTTGGTGATAGCCTCTGGTTGATGAAGCCCCCTATTTGGTGGAGGCCTCTAGTTGGTGGAAGAACTTCCTTGGTTACAGCCCCTGATTGATGGAAATCCCTAGTTGATGAAGGGCCCTAGATGATAGAGGCCCTACTTTGTTTTTAGTTGTTGGATGCCCCTAATTTATCAAGATCCCTGGTTAGTGAAAGACCCTTGTTAATAACAGTGCCTGGTGGATTGAGGTTCTTAGTTTGTGATGGCCCCTGGTTGAGGAATGCTTTAATTTGTGGAGGCCCCTGGACTATAGTTTCTTATACCTCCCTAAAATAGAGCCATTGTGTTGATTTTTTCACTATAACACATTGTTTCCTACATGAAGATATGTATCAGCTGCATGTTAAGTAACTTTTCCCTAGAATGATATCAGCTAGTAGGTACACATGGCCCTGTGACAGTTAACTCTACCCAGTGTATAAAAGATAAAAAAAAGAAACTAGTTGGAACTGATGCATCATGGGACATAACTACAAAAGATCACAATCACCATTGATTTAGTATACTCTTAGGCTAGGTTCACATTAAGAAATTTCCAGACAAATTCCGTCCAGAGATTTCGAGTGTGACCAGTCGGCACTAGGACCGCACGGACATTGCCCTATCCAGAGAAGGCAAAATCTTTGGCGTGGAATCTGCCTAAAGAATGAGTGAGCTAGTGTGTGTGTGTTTGCACTGTGTAGGTAGCAGAATCCCACAGCAATAGCATTCTGCTGCACCAGAATTTCCGACTGAAATTCCTAAGCAGAATTCCAGATGGAAATTTCAAAGTGTGAGCCTAGTCTTAGGCTATGTACACACCAGAATTTCTTTACTGAATTTCCCCAACTTCTTCATGCAAAAACCATGGCAAACAAGTAAATTGAAGGTGATTCCAACCAGAATTTCCATGTGAAAATTTTGCCTGGAATCAAAGTCCGATTGATGTTAATTGAAGGTCCTTATGAGGATTTTCTGCTTCAAGAACTGACACGTCAATATAATCCTCATCAGGATCTTTCATTGACATCAACAAGGCTTTGATTGCAGGCAGAATTTTCACAATGATTCTGCTTGGAATCTGCTTTAGCCTTAGGCCATGTTCACACTGCAGAATTTCGAAGCAAAATTTTGCAGAAATATTCAGATCGGAAATTCTGCTGTAGAGTTCCATTGATTTCAATAGGATTCTGCTGCACTATGCACACAGCAAATCTTCCGCGGTAGAATAGTGTTGATTGTGTCTCCGGATTCCACTAGAAAGTCTGGTCCTAGAGCTGGCAGAACTTGCAGATATGCCGAATGTCCACCCAGGTGGACATTCCACCCCTTTTCTGCTGTTTGAATATGGCCTTAAATTAAAGGGATACTCTGGTGTTTCAGCGTTCTGAACATTTTGTTTAGAATGCTCGTAGCTGGAGGTTGTGATACTGACATCATGGCCACGCCAGCTCCCATAGACATGAATGGAGGGGGCGTGGCCGTGACATCACAACCACTGCCACAAGAACCCGGCTTTTGTTTAGAATGCCGGGTGCTTCGGGAGATCGCGGGGGGCCCCAGCAGCAGGACCCCCGCGATCAGACATCTTATCCCCTATCCTTTTGATAGGGGATGGTATGTCTAGCAGCGAGTACCCCTTTAATTGTAGAGTTTTCTGGGCTGAAATGATTGAGACTCTCAGGATAAGCCATTATTGCTGATCACCAGGCACCCCCGCTGATCAGTGGTTCAGCACCCCCGTACACAGTAAATTGGGCCTGGAAGCCCCGAGCTGTTCATTGGTTGTGCTGTGTTACTGCAACTCATCTTGGAGGTCTTTGTGCAAGAGAAGAAGACACCATTGCTATGTATTTAGCCCATAGGACTGTATTTGTGTGAGGGACGTGAGTTTTTCGCACCCTCCTGCACCTCTAGGTGGGGCTTATAGGGATTAAGTGAGAAGGTGAGTATATAACTCCCCCTTCTCCATTCAGGTAGGGCGTATGCGACGTTTGCGGAACAGGAGCACAGCAGGGGACACTGGGCTGCAGCAGCGGATGTTTTGAAACTCCCGCCACTTTCAGCTCTACCAGCCGCTCACTCTGACGAAGCGTGGCTGCTTTGGAGTCTTTATCGGTGGCACAGCGTCTCGTGTAGCCCTGGCGGAAGGAGGCCTGGCTGGGGGGATAAAGTATTGCTGATGTTGTTATACATTTCAGCTCTGTGCACAGGGGCCAGCATTCTGCGATATGCTGCAGGTTGTAGTGATGTACAGTGCAGGACCTTCCCCGCTTTCTGGGATCATTCCCTGATCGTTACTGTATAATTGGTGTTGGACTCTCAGACCTTCTAGCCGGAGTCCTCCTGCACGGCGGGACTGTCGTGGCTCAATCTGCGTCTCAAGCAGCACGGCATGGTGCAGAAGGAAGCATTATGTCTGGCATGCCCTGCACTGCCATCATCTCAGGATGGCCTGGTGAGTATCGTGGTTTGTTCAGGTTGTCATGGTAACCTGTATTAAGTGATCACCAGTGCTGGTCCAGTATGGGTATGACTGGGGGGGGAGTGTTTACATGGGGATTAGGGTCACAATTGCAGCCATCATGTAATTAGAGCCTCTTGCTGCAGTACTCATGCCTTGTGTAACGGGTCACAGCAGGTGGTGGATCCTCTGGGCCTGTGTGGATGATGACATGAGCCATGCCAGGGAGCAGAGTGTAAGGTGCCGCTGGTTTTCACCAGAGCCCACCGCAAAGCTATACAGCAGGTCTTGCTGCAAAAGGCGGCACCCAGGTCTCTACCCCTGGCACGACTTGTCCACACAGGTAGGTGGCGTGGCACAGAAGGAGACTAGCAGGACGTGGCAAGATGGCAGAAGGTCAGGGCAGGTAACACAGGTGCAGGGTAGGTAAGGTAGCAAGGAACAGGTACACAGTAACAGGGACACAAGACTTTCACTATGGCACTAGGCAACCAAAGATCCGACAGAAAACCAAGGGAGGAACTGATATTTAAGGACAGGGTGCAGGTGTAGACACTTGATTAAATGAGCACTGGCCCTTTAAGAGTAAGACCTCCGGCTCGTGTGCGCCCTAGGAGGCGGGGGCATGCACGCCGGGGCTGCGAGGACACGGAGAGGCGGAAGACAAGGGAGGTGGGTGAGGGGCTGGAATTAGCACGTCAGTCCTGCCAGCAGTGGGACATCAGCAAAGAGCGCTCACGGCCGGCGTGTCAGGCCGGAGGGCAGGCGTTACAGTACCCCCCCCCCCCCCCCTTTGGTCTCCCCCTCTTCTTTGGAATTCAGAGAGTTCCCCACTACATGAGACCAGGGGGTTTCTGGAATGGGAAAAGGCTGCAAGGAACTTGCAGGCTTCTGTCATGGAGTCTTCCATCTTCTAAGGTGACCAACTGGCAAGGAAGAATGTCCCCAATTCAAGACTTTACGTCTGAGTTTAGCAGACACAGAAGATATCACAGGGGGAGCAAGACAGTGATCTTGGCAATATTATCCAAAACAAGTGATTTTACTAGATTTCCAGTCAAGTTGTGGAGAATGACGTTGAAGCCAAGGAAGACCAAGAAGAAGCTCTGAAGTACAATGTGGTAGCACAAAGGACTCAATGTTTTCCTTATGCAAATTTCCTACTTGCATAACGAGGGGTTCCATACGAAATTGCACCTTACAGTTGTCCATTAACAGAAGAGATGTAGAAGGGATTGGCAAGACGAGACACTGGAAGACAGTGTTTATGGACCTGGGAGGCACCAATGAAGTTACCAACAGAACCGGAGTCAAAAAGAGCAGAAGCAATGAAAGACGTCTTGGCAGAGGAAAATACTTAAACCGGGGTGGTCAAGCGAGGAGAGGTAATATTAATATCTTGGGAAGCCACTCCTACTTGTCTAAGTTGAAAGCGTTCTCCCGGACACAGAGGACGTAGAACAGTCTTTGAGAAAGTGCTCCAGACTGGCACAATATAGGCACAAATTCTCATTGCACCGACTGGATTTTTCCTGCTGCGTTAAGTGAAAACTGTCCACTTCCATAGCCTCTTCGGCAAGAGGCAAAGTAGAGAGTAGGGGTAGATGTTGGAACAAGGGGGCCAGACAAAGTAATACGGGGGCAAGAATTCTGCAAGGAAGGCTGACAGGTTCAAGGAAACCGTATCTCTATGATCCAAGAGAGGAGCAGACAGTAGACTGAACACAAACGCCACTTTAGCACGCTCTGTCGGGCACAGATCCGCCATGAGTTCAAGATGGATAGAGCACTGTGTCACAAAGACTCTACACAGCTTGGGATCTCCATCATACTTTGAAGGCAAGGACAAATGATCCACGATGGTGGAAAGATCCGAGACATCTGGCAAAGGCACCCCAGCGGGATCCATGGCCGGATCTTACTGTAACGTGTAACAGGTCACAGCAGGTGGTGGATCCTCTGGGCCTGTGTGGATGATGAAGTGAGCCATGCAAGGGAGCGGAGTCTAAGGTGCTGCTGGAAAGCAGGATGGTCTTGCTGCAACAGGCGGCACCCAGGTCGCTACCCCTGGCACAACTCGTCCACACAGGTAGCTGGGAGGTGGCGTGGCACAGAAGGAGACTGGCAAGATGGCAGAAGGTCAGGGCAGGTAACACAGGTGCAGGGTAGGTAAGGTAGCAAGGAACAGGTACACAGTAACAGGGACACAGGACTTTCACTATGGCACTAGGCAACCAAAGATCCTGCAGAGAACCAAGGGAGGAGCTGATATTTAAGGACAGGATGCAGGTGTAGACACTTGATTAAATGAGCACTGGCCCTTTAAGAGTAAGAGCTCCAACATGCGTGCCCTAGGAGGCGGAGGCACGCGCGCCGGGGCTGCGAGGACACGGAGAGGCGGAAGATGAGGGAGGTGAGTGACGGGCTGGGATTCACATGCCAGTGCGTCCCACGATGTCAGTCCCAGCCCCGCCGACAGCGGGTACATGAGCAAAGAGCGCTCAAGGCCGGCGTGTCCGGCCAGAGCACAGGCGTTACACCTTGTAGTAATGCATAGCAGCAGGAGGACAGTTAATTGCACCAGTGCAATGTATGTGCTCTGCAGTCCATTGCATCAGGATCACATTAATTAAGCTTATGTCACTATTAATGAAGAGATCAGTGTGGCACTATTAGTATTGTCGTGCACACGTACATAGCTATTATAACGTTCATAACTTTTGCATTTGTGGTGTGCCAAGGGGTGCGATGCGAGGTGTATGGGGCAGATGTTGTAGCCCAGGGGCAGATGGTGTTAATCCCTAAATGTTGGTGATGCCAGGGAGTGGTTTTACCGAGAACCACCCGAACGGTAGCACTTCTAGTCCTAGTTAGGCAGGGAAAATAAGAGCCATGGCCAGGTTAGGGTTAACGGTAGCTTTACTGAGGTAGACAGATGGTACAGTCTTTACAGCTAGGCCAGGATCCCAGAGAGATGACCAGTAACGCAGGGGACCTCACAGCTTGCTGGGACTTGCAGTGAATTTGACAGACTTTAGGACAGCCAAGCTGACTATAATAGACTTGACTTGACTGAAGATAGTGACAGCAGACAGAGATGACTTGACTTACTGACTTGTTGCTGAAATTTAGGCTTGAGGCCTCCAGATGTGCTGGACACTGGCTCTGAGATGTCTGGACTGGACTTGACCTCAGCAGAAAGTGTGGTGGAAGAGAGAGATTGTAGGTCCCCCTCTTATTAAGGAGGGCTGAGCAAGGAGCCCATAGGCTATCTGCGGGTCATCTGGTCACCTGGTGCTCTCTGGGTAACAAAACATGTGACTTTAACATGTGACAACCATTATCATGTGACTAACAACCATGTGACCATATCAAAGGACCTTTACATTCAATGTACAGTACAACTAATTACATTATGGGGGAAACACTGCAGGTGAGCCCTGAGGACGTACAGGGACTCAAGCTGATAGGACTGTGGAATGATATCCTGTACTGGGACATCACACATTTATTCCGTCCACACATTCATAGCTTTTGCAACGTATGTTATAACTTTGTACTATACATTAATTTATAATGTTGTTATGTGCATACTTTTATAGTGTTTCTTTCTGTATACATTTATAGTGTTGTTCTCATTGCATTACACTGTACAAGTTAAGTATACAGTGGAAAAAGTGTAAGGATTTTCTCACAGCAACCGATCACAGCTCAGCTAAAGAGCTCTGGTTAAGTGAAAGCTGAGCTGTGATTGGTTGCTATGGAAAAATCCTTCCACTTTTTCTCGCACACAGTTTGATAAATCTGGGCCATAGTATTTATATTGTTCATACGCTCATTCTATTCATGCCGTACATACGCTCATAGCTTATACTGTTTATACGCTTATAGTATTTATATTGTTCATACGCTCATTGTATTCATGCTGTACATACGCTCATAGCTTTAAACTGTTTATCTGATTGTAGCATTTATATTGTTTATGCGCTCTTTGTATTCACATCATACATACGCTCATAGTTTTACTGTCAGGCGTTCTAGCAGTTATGTTCACACACTCGTATCTGCTACGGTACATAAGATCGTAGCAGTTTTAGTGTTCATACGCTTGTAACATTGTTACTGTTTATTCATAGCATTTCACTGTACATATGTAGTATTTATACTGTTCACATGTAGCATTCACTGTACATAACTTTTATGGTGTACATAGGCGCATAGCATATCATACATTCATAACTTTTCTTTACGTTCTCAAGGTACATACGCTCTCAGCATTTATACTGTACATGCACTAGTTCATAGCATTGTTGATGCATACTGCCATAGTATGTTATTCTATGCAGTTGTTCATAGCTTTTACTCGGGCATACGTGCGTAGCCTTCACATTGGGTATATGTTCATTATGTGCATACCTTCCTAGCATTCATTCGGTTAGGATGGTTATGCTGTGCATTCGGTTGGCAGGATTCTGTGCTTTCGGTTAGCATGTTTTATTCTGTACTTATGGTTAGCATTTCTTTTGTGCATACGGTTACCGTGTTTTATTCTGTGCATACAATTAGCATATCATATTCTGTGCATACCGCTAGAGTGTTCATTCAGTGCATACGGTTAGCATATGTTGCCTTTTAGCATGTTTCATTCTGGGCATACGGTTAGTATTTTCACTGTGCATACGTTTAGTGTGCGGTTGGTGCGGTATACGGTTAGCTTGTTTCATCCTTGGCACACGTTTAATGTTTTTTTAATTTTGTGCACACAGTTACCATATTTTCTCCGGTTAGCATGCTTCAATCTGTACATACAGGTTGCATGTTTTAATTGTGTGTAAGGTTAGCATGTTTTATGCTGTGCATACGGTGAGAGCGTTTTTATTCGGCGCTTACAGTTAGCATGGTATGCTGTGCATACGGTTAGCGTGTTATTTTGTGCATATAGTTAGCATGTTTTATTCAGTGCATACGATTGGCTTTACACTGCGCTTACAGCTACGGTTAGCATGTTTCATTTGCATTAGCGTGTGTTAGCATGTTTCATTTGCATTAACGTGTGTTAGCATGTTTTATTCTGTGCATACAGTGAGTGTGTTTTTATTCTGTATATATGGTTAGTGTATTCTATTCTGTGCAAACAGTCAGCGTGTTTTATTCTGTGCATAGGGTGAGTGTTTTTATTCTGTGTTTACTGTTAGTGTATTTTCTTCTGTGCATACGGTTAGCGTGTTTTATTCTGTGTGTATGGTTAGCGTGTTTTATTCTGTGTGTATGGTTAGCGTGTTTTATTCCGTGCATACAGTTAGATTGTTTTATTCTATGCATACGGTTAGCGTGTTTTGTCATGTGCATACAGTTAGCGTGTTTAATTCTATGCATAATGTTAACATGTTTTGTTATGTGCATACAGTTAGCGTGTTTAATTCTATGCATAATGTTAGCGTGTTTTGTTATGTGCATACAGTTAATGTTTTTTTTGTTCTGTACATGTGGTTTAGCATGTTTTTTTCTGTGAATGCGGTTAGTATGTTTATTCTGTGCATACAGTTAGCATGATGTTTTGTAGACCTGTCACGTCTACAGGCTCAATGGTTTCACAAAGACCTGTCACGTCTACAGGCATGATGGTTTCACAAAGACCTGTCATGTTTACAGGTCATGATGGTTTTGCAAAGACCTGTCATGTCTACAGGCTTGGTGGGTTCACAAAGACCTGTCACATCTACAGACACGATGGTTTCGCAAAGACCTGTCATGTCTACAGGCACGATGGTTTCACAAAGACCTGTCATGTCTACAGGCACGATGGTTTCACAAAGACCTGTCATGTCTACAGTTACAATGGTTACGCAGGGACCTGTCATCCACAGCGGTTCATCACTCCTGAGATTAGTTGGGTCAGAATGTTGGCAGTTTGGGTATGACTGACTATACAGTCTGTCTTCAGGTAAGGTACTTTCATGAGCCTTGTTTGGTCGACAGGCGATATGGCCCCACAAAGGTCTGTCATGTAGTTAGGTTCTTGCCGGTCATTTACCTGCCAGTCTATTTTTGCCTCTTAAGAGCAGGGACTTGGGATAGCACTATGTCATGCCTGACAAGCATCTGTCAGTGTCCCTTAGGAGTGATGTCATAAGTAAGTATGTTAATATGTATTTATCAGGTAGTATGTCCGTCTTTCCTGTTATCAGTGTCAGGTTGTTTTTTCACAAATGGACTTTACTACCACAGTTTCTCAGGTACTGGTACCGCCTCAAGTACTCACTTGAGGGCAGATGTTACTCTTTCTGGCACGCAAGTTAGAATCTACTTTAGGGTATGTGATGCTTGATGCTGGGTGTATGGTTTGTTTGTTATTGGTTATGAATTTTGTTATTCATCCTACTATGGTTGATTTTGCCCTCTAAAGGCGTGTCCTCGGACGTGGTTCATGGCATACCTCTGACCGCTATGCTACATTTAAGATTTTCATACAGGGATTTATGCAACGTTTCCAGTCACTAGCACATGTGTGGAGCACAAGTATCACAAGTATTATACCCATAGGGCGGTATTTGTGTGAGGGGCGTGAGTATTTCATGCCCCCCTTCACCTCCAGGTGGGGCTTATAGGGATTAAAGTGGTACTCTCGTGGAAAACGTATTTTTTTTTTAAATCAACTGGTGCTAGAAAGTTAAACAGATTTGTAAATCAAGAAAAAAATGTATTCAGTGGTATTAGCGCTATTATGATGTACTATTGTAGGAACTGCTGTTATCCCAATAGTTGATTTGATAATTTATAAAATAAAATAAAACTGCATGGAACAAATGTATATGGATAATGATTCTTTTACCAAATTTTTTGCTGAGTATGATGGATGATCTCCTTCTTGATGGAGGTTGTCTGAAGTGGTCTGGTTCTTTGTGCTGTATCTTTAAAAAGTGGTTCCTGCGCTGTATACGATCATAGATGAAATCCTCCTTGATGCAATGCTCACGTGCTAGGAGAACGCTCCGGCCGGTGGCGTCTGCAACCAGCGAATGTGAGATAGAGAAGAAGCCGGGGTTGGACCTCCGGTGTTTAATGACTGCTCCTCAGGTACCTGTGAGCGCCAAGACTTCACCTGTCTGACGCGTTTCGGAAATTAGCGATTTCCTTTTTCAAAGATTTGTAAATCCCTTCTATTAAAAAATCTTAATCCTTCCAGTACTTTTTAGGGGCTTTATACTAAATAGAAATCCAAAAAATAAATGCATTTCCTCTGATGTCATGACCACAGTGCTCTCTGCTGACCTCTGCTGTGCATTTTAGGAACTATCCAGATTTTTTTTATAGAAGTGATTTAAAAATCTGTTTAACTTTCTGGCACCAGTTGACAAGTTTTCTATGGGAGTACCCCTTTAAGTGAAAACATGGGTATATAACTCCCCCTTTTCCATTCAGGCTGGGCGTATGTGACATTTGTGAAACCCTCCCAACCCTCCCTTATTTTATTATAGGGTATGCCCTCTATAGGCGTGCCCTTGGACACGGTTCATGGCACACCTCTGACCGCTATGCTTAAAGGGGTACTCCGGTGGAAAACATTTTTTTTTTCAAATCATCTCATGCCAGAAAGTTAAACAGATTTGAAAATTACTTCTATTAAAAAATCTTTACCCTTCCAGTACTTATTAGCAGCTGTATGCTATAGAGGAAATTATTTTATTTTTGAATGTCTTTTTTGTCTTGTCCACAGTGCTCTCTGCTGACACCTGATGTCCGTATCAGGAACTGTCCAGAGCAGGAGAAAACCCCCATAACCAACCTATGCTGCTCTGAACAGTTCCTGACACGGACAGAGGTGTCAGCAGAGAGCACTGTGGACAAGACAAAAAAGAAATTTAAAAAGAAAAGAATTTCCTCCGTAGCATACAGCTGCTAATAAGTACTGACAGGATTAAGATTTTTAAAATGGAAGTAAAATTTCAATTCATTTAAAAAAGAATTCCACCGGAGTACCCCTTTAAGGTTTTCATGCAGGTATGTATACAATGTTTCCAGTCACTAGCACATGTGTGGAGCCCCGAGCACAAAATATGGAATGTGATGGTCGGGGGACCTATTATAGATTTTGCATTGGGGCTTAGAGGTTACAAATTACTTTGCCAGTTGTCACCTTAGGGAAAACTAAGAAAATTCTATGTCCTGCAGCGCACGTGTCCTCATCATTGTGTATATACACAGACTCCCATGGAAAACATTTATCTGTTTGTAACAATTTAGGTCAAGTAACAATGTAAAGATTGACAGCAAAGGTTAATAAATAACAGCGCAATGTAAAGAAAATACGATAACCCCAGACAAGAATAACAGCTGGAAGGAGAAACTTAGATACACTAACAGACAGTGTCAAACATGATAAGCAGAGATACACCAGCTCATCAAACAGTATCACAAATAATAGGCTTAGATACAGCGGGTTAAATAAGTATTGAACACTTCACCATTTTGTCACTTAAAATATTTCCAAAGGTTCTATTGACATAAAATTTTCATCCGATGTTGGTAGCAACCCAAGAAACTATATTAAGTTATGTATAATAATGTGAAATGACACAGGTAAAAAATGTATTAACACATGAAGAAAGGAAGGTGCAAAAAGACAAGGAAAGCCAAGACAACAGCTGAAATCTATCAGTAATTAAAAAGTAATCCAGCCCCTTGTCAATGCAAACTAATATCAGCTGGTCCAATCCCAACTGATTGGAACAAAAAGGTCTCATTGCCAAGGTGTCACACAAAACACATCTCATGATGAGTAAAAGCACTTAGCGTTGGTTACAGGGGCATTTCTAAACTTCTGAGTGTTCCAGAGAGCTCTGTTGTGACCATAAAACAGAAGTGGATAGACAATCATTTCACCATAAATTTGCCTCGACCAGGTGATCCTCGCAAGATTTCTGATAGAAGAAACTCCCCCACCATGGCCTGTATGCACACCTACCACACAAGACTCCATGGCTGAATATAAAGCATGGAGAAGCTCATGTAACGTTTGCTGCACAACATTTAAAGCAAAATGGAACTGTTTGTATATCATAATATACACCATGTTTGGAGGAGAAATGGCACTGCACATCACCCTAAAAACACCATACCAACAGTAAAGTTTGGAGGTGGCAACATCAGGAAGGATGGACGAATGGGAAAATAAACCGAGAGATCTTGACAAAATTGTTCTGCCATCTACCAGGATGATGAAGATGAAACAAGGGTGAACATTTCGGGAGGACAAGGGGGAGATTTTTCAAAACCTGTCCAGAGGAAAAGATGCTGAGTTGCCAATAGCAACCGATCAGGTCACTTCTTTCATTTTGGAAGAAGCCTCTGAAAATGTAAAGAAGCAATCTGATTGAATGCTATGGGCAACTCAGTAACTTTTCCTCTGGACAGGTTTTGATAAATCTCCCCCAATGATCCCAAACACACGGCCAAAGAAACTCTCAAATGGTTTCAAAGAAAGAAAATAAAGCTGCCAGAATAGCTCAGCCAGTCTCCCTACTTATATCCCATTGATAATCTATGGAGAGAACTGAAGATCGTGATTCATAGAAGAGGCCCTCAGAACCTTCAAGATTTGAAGACTGTTTGTGTGGAAGAATGGGCCAAAATCCCACCAGGGCAATGCATGGGACTAGTTTCCTCATACAGGAGACATCTTGAAGCTGTCATTACCAACAAAGGCTTCTGTACAAATTATTACATAAATATCAGTAAGTGTGTTTTTTTGTTTGTTTTGGTTTCTTTGTATGTATTGATTACTTGGGTCTAACATCAGGTTAAAATTGTTTGTCAAGAGCATCTTTGGAAATATATTCCACATGCTGAGGCTTAGATACATTAAATCATCAGTCTGTAATAACACAGCGGCTTAGATAAACCAGCCCGGGAGACATTGTTTCACACTTGGATATACGAGGCCACAACATGGTGTCCCAAATCATAGACCTAGATACATTGGCTTAGTAAACACTGGGATACAGATGTCTCATCAGACAGAGTTACATAGAAGAGGCTTAGATACATTATCACGCATTAGATGTAGATACATGGGATCATCAAACATTGTCTCTAAGATAGGCTTAGATACACCACTTTATCAGACAATATCACACATGATGGAGGAGATCTATCAAAACTGGTGTAGAGGAAGAGTTGGGCACTTGCCTATAGCAACCAATCAGATCGCTTCTTTCATTTTTCAGAGGCCTTTTGAAAAAGAAAGTAGTAATCTGATTGGTTGTTATGGGAAACTGCACCACTCGTCCTCTACACAAGTTTTGATAATTCTCCCCCAATAAGTTTAGATACACCAGCTCAGCAGGTTGTTTTTTATTTATTAGACCCCAGGCATGCTGGGAATTGTAGTTTTGCGACAGCTAGAGTGACACTGGTTGAGAAACACTGTTTTAGACTTATAATCAATGGGTGAGCACAGTGAGTATCACACATGTGCTCACCCACGGTGCCACAAGTGATAGGCTTAGATACACCATCTTGGGTGCACAGAGTAAGAGGCTTAGATACATTGACTATATCACACATCATAGATGTAGATACACTAGATCATCAAACATTGTCGCATAAGATAGGCTTAGATACACCACTTCATCAGACAATATCACAAAGTTTAGATACACCAACTTAGCAGGCTGCCTCTAAGTGTAGCAAAACATCAACTCTCAGCCGAAGGCTGTCCGGGCATGCTGGGAGTTGTAGTTTTGCAGCAGCTGGAATCACACTGGTTGGAAACACTGTTTTGGACTTATAATCTATGGGCGAGCACAGTAAGTATCACACATGATTGGCTTAGATCCACCATCACGGGAGCGTAGTGCCACAAGTGATTAATTAAACCATCTTGGGAGCACAGCACTACAAGTGAGAGGCTTAGATACAACACCATAGATGTAGATACACTGGATCATTAAACATTGATGCATTATGATAGGCTTAGATGCACCACTTCGGCAGACGATATCACACATTAAAAGTTTGGATACACCAGCTCTCATGTATAGACCTGTGTTTCCCAACCAACGTGCCTCCAAGTGCCCCAAAACCACAACTCCCAGCATGCCCAGACAACCAAAGGTTATCTGGGCATTCTAAGAGTTGTAGTATTACAAGGGCTGGAATCACACTGGTTGGGAAACACTATTTTAGACTAATAATCAATAAGCGAGCACATTACACATGATACCCTTAGATACACCATCTCTGGAGCACGGTGTTACAAGTGATCAGCTTAGATACAACATCTTGGACGCACAGCACTACAAGTGTGAGGCTCAGATACATTGACGGTATCACACATGATGGAGGTAGATACACTGGATCATCAAACATGGTCGCATAAGATAGGCTTAGATACATCACTTCACCCGACAAAATCACACATGATAAGTTTATATGCACCAGATCAGCAGGTGCACTCGCATGTTTCAGACCTGTGTTTTCCAACCAGGATGCCTCCAGCTGTCGCAAAACTACAACTCCCAGCATGCCCAGACAGCCTTTGGCTGTCTGGGCATGCTGGGAGTTGTAGTTTTGCGACAACTGGAGACACACTGGTTAAGAAACACTGTTTTAGACTTATCTTCAATGGTTAAGCACAGTAGGTATTACACATTATAAGCTTAGATGCACCGTCTCAGGAGCACGGTGCCACAAGTGTTCAGCTTAGATACACCTTCTTAGGTGCACAGCACTACAAGTGAGAGGCTTAGATACACCATCTAAGCAGCACGCTGTACCTGTGGACTGTTGCATAATAAAATTCTGGAACATTACAAAACTTTGCCAGATAGTAGAATGTACAGACCAGTTTTAACCCTGTATTTCTCACCATCATCACGAATGTGGATAGAAGTTCCGCCATGGCCTCTCGTACCCATTGGTTGCGGATAGATATACCGGAGCGGATCTTGTTGGCTATGAAGCTCCCAGTTTTCATGGTGACAGCAGTCCCTGCTCCAGTGATCTTATACTTTGATACCTGCAGAGCGGGTTAAACACTGACACACGTGACGGAGAGAAGACCCAGAGCTGCTTAAAAAGTTACTGGAAGGAAAATTATTAGTGCAATCAATGTGCAGATCCACGCTCCACCCTCCGCTCCTGATAGCTCCAAGGTTCAGTGCTCTGTGAGATACAGCACTCTCCACAACACTTTATAATAACACACCATGGTGACAGGACCCGATCACTCCCTCCTGGATCCAGTACAAGTACAAATATAGATTCAGCGGTCCTGGCCGACTGTGTGATATGTGACCAGCGTTATCAGGCGTCGTGGAAAGTGGGCTTACTGTAAGACTCTTCTCCAAAGGGAGTACGGACACAATACTGGGATTATTCCTGGAGTCTTACAATGACACTGACACTTGGGGTACAGGATAATGACACTGACACTTGGGGTACAGGATAATGACACTGACACTTGGGGTACAGGATAATGACACTGACACTTGGGGTACAGGATAATGACACTGACACTTGGGGTACAGGATAATGACAATGACACTTGGGGTACAGGATAATGACACTGACACTTGGGGTACAGGATAATGACACTGACACTTGGGGTACAGGATAATGACACTGACACATGGGGTACAGGATAATGACACTTGGGGTACAGGATAATGACACTGACACTTGGGGTACAGGATAATGACACTGACACTTGGGGTACAGGATAATGACACTGACACTTGGGGTACAGGATAATGACACTGACACATGGGGTACAGGATAATGACACTTGGGGTACAGGATAATGACACTGACACTTGGGGTACAGGATAATGACACTGACACTTGGGGTACAGGATAATGACACTGACACTTGGGGTACAGGATAATGACACTGACACTTGGGGTACAGGATAATGACACTTGGGGTACAGGATAATGACACTGACACTTGGGGTACAGGATAATGACACTGACACTTGGGGTACAGGATAATGACTCTTGGGGTACAGGATAATGACACTTGGGGTACAGGATAATGACACTTGGGGTACAGGATAATGACACTTGGGGTACAGGATAATGACACTGACACTTGGGGTACAGGATAATGACACTGACACTTGAGCTATAGGATAATGACTGACACTTGGGGTACGGGATAATGACACTTGGAGTACAGGATAATGACACTGACACTTGGGGTACAGGATCATGACACTGACACTTGGGGTACAGAATAATAACACTGACACTTGGGGTACAGGATAATGTCACTGACACTTGGGGTACAGGATAATGACACTGATACTTGGGGTACAGGATAATGACACTGACACTTGGGGTACAGGATAATTACACTGGCTCTTGGGGTACAGGATAATGACAATGACACTTGGGGTACAGGATAATGACACTGACGGTACAGGATAATGACACTGACCATTGGGGTACTGGACAATGACACTGGCTCTTGGGGTACAGGATAATGACACCGACACTTGGGGTACAGGATAATGACACTGACATTTGGGGTACAGGATAATGACACTGACACTTGGGGTACAGGATAATGACATTTGGAGTACAAGATAATGACACTGACACTTGGGGTACAGGATCATGACACTTGGAGTACAGGATAATGACACTGACACTTGGGGTACAGGATAATGACTGACACTTGGGGTACGGGATAATGACACTTGGAGTACAAGATAATGACACTGACACTTGGGGTACAGGATAATAACACTGACACTTGGGGTACAGGATAATGACACTGACACTTGGGGTACAGGGTAATGACACTGAAACTTGGGGTACAGGGTAATAACACTGACACTTGGGGTACAGGATAATGACACTGGCTCTTGGGGTACAGGATAATGACACTGACACTTGGGGTACAGGATAATGACACTTGTGGTACAGGATAATGACACTGACACTTGGGGTACAGGATAATGACACTGGCTCTTGGGGTACAGGATAATGACACTGGCTCTTGGGATACAGGATAATGACACTTGTGGTACAGGATAATGACACTGACACTTGGGGTACAGGATAATGACACTGGCTCTTGGGGTACAGGATAATGACACTGACACTTGGGGTACAGGATAATGACACTGACACTTGGGGTACAGGATAATGACACTGACACTTGGGGTACAGGATAATGACACTTGGGGTACAGGATAATGACACTGACACTTGGGGTACAGGATAATGACACTTGGGGTACAGGATAATGACACTGACACTTGGGGTACAGGATAATGACACTTGTGGTACAGGATAATGACTGACATTTAGGGAACAGTGTTGCCTGCACCAGGGGGTACAGGACAAACACAGAGGAGGCGAGGGCTGGTTTTCCCATAGTTCAGAGTTTAAAGAGAAGCTGAAATGTTGAGTGATCTCAGGACAGGAGGGTGTCTGGAGCTGGTTGCAGAGAAGAGAGGTTTGAGATAAGCGCACACTTCAGTGAGGGTGAGTCTGAGTAGACTCTGTGAAGTGGTGAAATAAATTGCAGGGAGTCCAGAGCTCGAACATTAGCAGGAAGAACGACTAGTGTGGGGATTGCAGCTTTCCACTGTCTTCTCAGGATGCCTGATATTCACAGAGACTTAACCACTAGCAGTGGTGTAGCTATAGAGGTCGCAGGGGTCGCAATCGCGACCGGGCCCTGTAGCCTGGGGGGCCCGCAGGGCAACAGGTCCGGTCGCTGCCAGCAATCTTTATTTATTTATTTTCAATTGCCTGAGCGCCGGCCCTTTAAAACTGAGCAGGGTGAGTGGCATCATGGGAGGCCAGGGACTGATGGGAGAAGACGTGCTCCGCGCAGGCATGCACGCACGCACATCAGCTCGTCAGCTCAAAGCCCCTGACGCATCCCTGCCTCTGACCCTGTGTTATCGATACCAGGCCTCGCCCGCCTGCCCGCCCCACATCGCTGCAGTGAGAAGGTGAGGAGACATGGGACGGGCTGCCGGAGGGAGGTGCTGGGGGTGATAAATTCATGAGGACATTGTGTGTGTGTTTTATTAATTGATGAGGAGTCTGAGGATGGGGTGATTGATGAGAAGGCGGGGGGGGGGGCCTGATTGATTGACTGACTGATGAGGAGACTGAGGGTGTGGGGTTTTTTCATTGATGATGTTGAAGGGGGGGGTTGATGAGGAAACCATGGATGATGGGGGTACCTGACAATGAGGAGACTGAGGATGGGGTGCTGGGGGGATTGACTGAGGATGGGGTGCTTGGGGGGGGGGGGGGGCGGGTTGGACTGGGTGGCAGTGTATGAGGTGATGAGGAGACTGAGGATGGGGGGGTGCTGGGTGGTGGTGTATGAGGTGATGAGGAGACTGAGGATGGGGTATGGGGGGGCTGGGTGGTGGTGATGAGGAGACTGGGGATGGGGTACAGGAGGGGCCTGGGTGGTGGTGTATGAGGTGATGAGGAGACTGAGGATGGGGTACGGGGGGGGGGGGCTGGGTGGTGGTGTATGAGGTGATGAGGAGACTGAGGATGGGGTATGGGGGGGGCTGGGTGGTGGTGATGAGGAGACTGGGGATGGGGTACAGGAGGGGCCTGGGTGGTGTATGAGGTGATGAGGAGACTGAGGATGGGGTACGGGGGGGGGGGGGCTGGGTGGTGGTGTATGAGGTGATGAGGAGACTGAGGATGGGGAATGGGGGGGGGGCCTGGGTGGTGGTGATGAGGAAACTGGGGATGGGGTACAGGAGGGGCCTGGGTGGTGGTGTATGAGGTGATGAGGAGACTGAGGATGGGGTACGGGGGGGGGGCTGGGTGGTGGTGTAAGAGGAGACTGGGGATGGGGTGCAGGAGGGGCCTGGGTGGTGGTGTATGAGGTGATGAGGAGACTGAGGATGGGGTATGGGGGGGGGGGCTGGGTGGTGGTGATGAGGAGACTGGGGATGGGGTGCTGGAGGGGCATGGGTGGTGGTGTATGAGGTGATGAGGAGACTGAGGATGGGGTATGGGGGGGGGCTGGGTAGTGGTGTATGAGGGGATGAGGAGACTGAGGATGGGGAACGGGGGGGGGGGGCCTGGGTGGTGGTGTATGAGGTGATGAGGAGACTGAGGATGGGGTGCAGGAGGGGCCTGGGTGGTGGTGTATGAGATGATGAGGAGACTGAGGATGGGATAGGGGGGGGGGCTGGGTGGCAGTGTATGAGGTGATGAGGAGACTGAGGATGGGGTACTGGGGGGGGGCTGGGTGGTGGTGTATGAGGAGACTGAGGATGGGGTACTGGGGGGGATGGGTGGGGGTGTATGGGGTGATGAGGAGACTGAGGATGGGGTATGGGGGGGCTGGGTGGTGGTGATGAGGAGACTGGGGATGGAGTGCTGGAGGGGCCTGGGTGGTGGTGTATGAGGTGATGAGGAGACGGAGGATGGGGAACGGGGGGGGGGGGGCCTGGGTGGTGGTGTATGAGGTGATGAGGAGACTGAGGATGGGGTGCAGGAGGGGCCTGGGTGGTGGTGTATGAGGTGATGAGGAGACTGAGGATGGGATAAAGGGGGGGGGCTGGGTGGCAGTGTATGAGGTGATGAGGAGACTGAGGATGGGGTACTGGGGGGGGGGGGCTGGGTGGTGGTGTATGAGGAGACTGAGGATGGGGTACTGGGGGTACTGGGTGGTGGTGTATGGGGTGATGAGGAGACTGAGGATGGGGTACGGGGGGGGTTGCTGGGTGGTGTTGTATGAGGTGATGAGGAGACTGAGGATGGGATAAGGGGGGGGCTGGGTGGCAGTGTATGAGGTGATGAGGAGACTGAGGATGGGGTACTGGGGGGGCTGGGTGGTGGTGTATGAGGAGACTGAGGATGGGGTACTGGGGGGGGCTGGGTGGTGGTGTATGAGGTGATGAGGAGACTGAGGACGGGGTATGGGGGGGGCTGGGTGGTGGTGATGAGGAGACTGGGGATGGGGTGCAGGAGGGGCCTGGGTTGTGGTGTATGAGGTGATGAGAAGGAGACTGAGGATGGTGTACGGGGGGGTCGTGGGTGGCGGTGTATGCGGTAATGACTTAAGTAAAGACTTAGGGGGCTGAGAAGCCTGGAGGAGGACAGTGCAGGGGTGGGATTCAGCTGGACTAAGAAGAAACACTGTGTGACAGTATTATTATGGGAACAGTGGGTGGCAGTATTATATTCAGGGGGTACAGTGTGTAGCAATAATATATTTAGAGGGTACAGTGGGTGGCAGTATTATATTCAGGGGGTACAGTGTGTAGCAATAATATATTTAGAGGGTACAGTGGTGGCAGTATTATATTCAGGGGGTACAGTGTGTAGCAATAATATATTTAGAGGGTACAGTGGTGGCAGTATTATATTCAGGGGGTACAGTGTGTAGCAATAATATATTTAGAGGGTACAGTAGGTGGCAGTATATTCAGGGGGTACAGTGTGTAGCAATAATATATTTAGAGGGTACAGTGGTAGCAGTATTATATTCAGGGGGTACAGTGTGTAGCAATAATATATTTAGAGGGTACAGTGGGTGTCAATATTATATTCAGGGGGTACAGTGTGTAGCAATAATATATTTAGAGGGTACAGTGGGTGGCAGTATTATATTCAGGGGGTACAGTGTGTAGCAATAATATATTTAGAGGGTACAGTGGGTGGCAGTATATTCAGGGGGTACAGTGTGTAGCAATAATATATTTAGAGGGTACAGTGGTGGCAGTATTATATTCAGGGGGTACAGTGTGTAGCAATAATATATTTAGAGGGTACAGTGGGCGGCAGTATTATATTCAGGGGGTACAGTGATTGGCACTATTATATTCAGGGGGTACAGTGTGTAGCAATAATATATTTAGAGGGTACAGTAGGTGGCAGTATATTCAGGGGGTACAGTGTGTAGCAATAATATATTTAGAGGGTACAGTGGTAGCAGTATTATATTCAGGGGGTACAGTGTGTAGCAATAATATATTTAGAGGGTACAGTGGGTGTCAATATTATATTCAGGGGGTACAGTGTGTAGCAATAATATATTTAGAGGGTACAGTGGGTGGCAGTATTATATTCAGGGGGTACAGTGTGTAGCAATAATATATTTAGAGGGTACAGTGGTGGCAGTATTATATTCAGGGGGTACAGTGTGTAGCAATAATATATTTAGAGGGTACAGTGGGCGGCAGTATTATATTCAGGGGGTACAGTGATTGGCACTATTATATTCAGGGGGTACAGTGGTTGGCAGTATTATATTCAGGGGGTACAGTGTGTAGCAATAATATATTTAGAGGGTACAGTGGGCGGCAGTATTATATTCAGGGGGTACAGTGATTGGCACTATTATATTCAGGGGGTACAGTGGTTGGCAGTATTATATTCAGGGGGTACAGTGTGTAGCAATAATATATTTAGAGGGTACAGTGGGCGGCAGTATTATATTCAGGGGGTACAATGGTTGGCAGTATTATATTCAGGGGGTACAGTGGTTGGCAGTATTATATTCAGGGGGTACAGTGTGTGGCAATAATATATTTAGAGGGTACAGTGGACGGCAGTATTATATTCAGGGGGTACAGTGGTTGACAGTATTATATTCAGGGGGTACAGTGGTTGGCAGTATTATATTCAGGGGGTACAGTGTGTAGCAATAATATATTTAGAGGGTACAGTGGACGGCAGTATTATATTCAGGGGGTACAGTGGTTGGCAGTATTATATTCAGGGGGTACAGTGTGTAGCAATAATATATTTAGAGGGTACAGTGGACGGCAGTATTATATTCAGGGGGTACAGTGGTTGGCAGTATTATATTCAGGGGGTACAGTGTGTAGCAATAATATATTTAGAGGGTACAGCAGGTGGCAGTATTATATTCAGGGGGTACAGGGGGTGGCAGTATTATATTCAGGGGACCCAGTATTTGGTAGGGTTATAATGATTAATGTCTTTATATAGAGGATGAGGATCTGCTGACAAGCTGGGGAATCAATGATGTCCGGCCGTCAGACTCTGCAGAGAAGATGGAGCTGGAAGAAGACCTGTTGCCCGAACACGATGAGAAAGAGAAGACAACAGAGAAGATGTCACTCAGGTCACTATCACTGTGTGTTATGTCTGACTCAATCTGTGGCTCTCCAGCTGTTGCAAAACAACAATTTCCATAATGCCTGAGGATCTCCAGACACGATGGGAGTTGTAGCTTTATAAGAGCTGGAGAGCCACTTGAACCAAGGTGATTGGTGGGGGTCTAAGCAGTCGGACCCCCACCATAAAAATGGGCTGCTTATTTTAATATGCCTGGGCTTATATTTGGCCCAAGTACGGCCCTGCCTGTCATTCATTATTATATTTGTGTGGTCGAGGCTGGGTAAGGAGTTGGTCAGGGATTGGGGAAGCGTGTCGTCAAGGGGTAGGGGGGCCCAGGACAACTTTTCGCATCAGGGCTCTGTGATTTCTAGCTACGCCCCTGACCACTAGCAACCTGTGATCAGCTTAATATCGGGACCCCTAAAAGTTACAAGTGTTAGGGTGTGATGGTGAAGACTACTGCAGGGCACAGTGTAAGTCACTACAGAGCTTGCTGTTTCAATGACTACTACAGAGTCTGCTGTGAGTAAATGCAGTAAATGCAGCGTCCCACTACATGGAATTCTATATTTTGCCTGGTTTGTTGGATAAGTAACTCCTAATAACAGCACCTTTAGGGTTAATGCACTCCTTTATAATCTTGTCTTAGCATTGCACTGTTCTTTCTTTGTAAATGCCTGTGTCAAAAGCAAAGCAATGCATAATGTATCTTACTTTGGTTACAGGTTAAGCTGTGTAATGGCAGAGCAATTATTTTGGGGCATTGTTCAGTATTATGAGAGTGTAGTGCGCAGAGCCTTGGGTCACATGGGCTCAAAGTCCAGCGAATAGTACCAGGCATCTAGGTATAGAGCCCTATCCAAGAAGTTTCTAAAGTTTAAGATTATTCAGAGTATATTATATATTTATACCAGTATACCAGTCTATTAAGTGAAAGACTGAAGAATTAAAGGGGTTGTGTGCTGCCCTGCAGTTCGGAGCTCCGCTCAGAGCGTCCGGAAGTTCATTACTCTGAATGCTGTGTGCAGGTATCCGTGTTCGCAGCCGCCAGGCGTGACGTCACGCCCGGCCCCTTCGTGACGTCTCGCCCGCCCCCGAGGGGAGCGGGCAAGACGTCACGAAGGGGCCGGGCGTGACTTCACGCCTGGTGGCTGCGAACACGGAAGCCTGCACACAGCATTCAGAGTAATGAACTTCCGGACGCTGTGAGCGGAGCTCCGAAGTGCAGGGCAGCGCACAACCCCTTTAATATAAGAGCCAAGTTGCAATCCAGGACCTAAAAAGTAAGTGTAGCTAGTCTGTGTGGGACTGCCCATGTCTGGTTCCCTTCTGGAGGGAGGTGTTGCAATTTATGGCCGATCACCTTGAGTTTCCATATGTTTATGTTTATGTGTCTGTTGGGTGTTATCAATGGGTTGGAGTCTGGTTCGCATAGGCGCCTCTTAGTCTGTTTTCTCCTTTTCTGTGCTCGTAAAGTGGTCATTATGGCTTGGAAAGATACTACTACTCCCCCGCTTTCCCGCTGGGTTGCCTTGGTTAATAAGTATGTGCCTCTGTATCGTGCCTTGTACATTAGTTGAGGTTGTCCACAAAAGTTTGGTAAGGTCTGCTTGCCTTGGTTACTTTTGGAGGCTTCAACTGATCCTCCGGTTAGATCTGGGTCACAGACTCAGTGGGCCTGAGTTTGCCTGTTGCCAAGGAGGGGTGGGGGGTGGAGGTCCCCAGGGATGTTTGATTGAGTGTACGGTTGTGTGTATGTGCTGGGCCTGTTCTTGCTGGGAGCTTCACGGGATGGGACTATTCCTGAAGGATATTGTGAGAGTGTAATGGGATTGTATAGCTGTACTTTACTATATTGTCTTTGTTTTCCTCTATTCCCATTTGCCTGTTCTTGGTGTCTTGTTTTTGCCTTGTGGTCGCTCCTGTGGGGCTCCTAGTTGTATTGTTTTGTTTGCTTATTAAAATTCCATAAATAAAACTTTAAAAAAAAAGGAAGGAATTGTAGCTAGTGAGGCTACAAAGGTCAGTCTACGCCCCGACTGTGATTAGCTTTAAACCTTGACCTTGTTTGTAGTTAAAGGGGTACTCCAGTGGAAAACTGTATTTTTTTAAATCAACTGGTGCCAGAAAGTTAAACAGTTTTGTAAATTACTTCTATTAAAAAATCTTACTCCTTCCAATACTTATTATCTGCTGAATACTACAGAGTAAATTATTTTCTTTTTGGAACACAGTGCTCTCTGCTGATATCACGAGCACAGTGCTCTCTGCTGACATCTCTGTCCGTTTTAGGAACTATCCAGAGCAGCGTATATTTGCTATGGGAATTTTCTCCTACTCTGAACAGTTCTTAAAATGGACAGAGATGTCAGCAGAGAGCACTGTGCTCGTGATGTCAGCAGAGATCTCTGTGTTTCAAAAAGAAAAGAATTTCCTCTGTAGTATTCAGCAGCTAATAAGTACTGGAAGGATTAAGATATTTTTAATAGAAGAAATTTACAAATCTGTTTAACTTTCTGGCACCAGTTGATAAAAAAAAAAAAAAAAAGTTTTCCACCGGAGTACCTCTTTAAGATAAGTTTAAGGACCTCCGTATCTTTGAAGTAACATCAGGGTATACACATGCTCCAGCCATGATAAGATGTGTGCTACATACCAAGACTGAAAAGTGTATAGCCATACTAAAACCTGCACTGTATTTGAAAAAGTCTGTATTGCTGCCCCCAGATCCCAAATTTTCCTGCACACCTGGGTAGACCCACTACAGCACATACTGTGGACAGGGAACACCTGTGGAGACCCCTCGTGCCCTTAAACTGTGACAAAACTGGGACTAGGCTGTGGAACTGCATAGCTTAGCCTACCCACAGGTGCCTAATTTCACTCTATTCCAAGTGGGGTTATAAGGTTGCTGATAAGAGATCGCACCATGTTGTGAACCGTTAAATGCTACAAGTTTGAGGCTAGACCCTAAAATCTAGGGTAGGATGAATGATCTATTGCTGATAAGCAGTGGGTAACTGCCACATGGACCTTTATTATGTATTACACTATACAGTGGATTCCAGGCACTTGGTGCAAGTTGTGGCGCATCTATCACATTAGACAAAAAACAGACCAGGATAAGTGACTCAACACCAGCATTCTGTAGTCAGATGGTGTTCCCTTTGACATGTCCACACATCTTGTCCCTGTGTGGGTCATCTGTCCTGATAAGCACCTCTTTCAGTCCCCATATCAGCCCCTCCAAGGTTTCCATTCGGTCTCCAGCTTTTTCCCTTAGGACACAACAGCTGACTTGAAGAGAAAGTTGCCCATTGTTCATTAAGTTTTGGATCAGTACCCGGTGTAGTTTCAGGTCAGGCTGTCTACCTTGTCCTGTAGTAGTCTGCACAACAGACAACTCTGCAGCCCCAGGATAAAGTATTCACTAAGAGCCACATTAGCAAATCCTTGTTTTCTTTGTAATTTGTCATCACTTCTTGTAACCATTGCTGGTCAAAAGTCTCCTGTTTTTCTATGAGCATAGTAGCCACCATCATCTTCTTTTCTTCTTCTAAAAGAGCAAATAGCCAATTCTGCACGTAGGAAAGAAGCTACATTATAGGCCCAGACAACCTCCTCTTATTATTCATGATGGTTCTGCAGCAGGAGATTGGTCCCATTGAACTTCAACAACTATGTCAAAAGGGCTTCCATAGGTATGGTAGGATAGGAAGGGCTTGAGATAGATGACGTTCCTTCAGACTTCCTACCAGTATCCTATCCTGCTACCTACATTGAGTTTATCAGTAGACCTTGATACACACTGAACATAACTTTAACACCTGAACTTTAAACACTGTTTTTGAACACATACTCCAAGGGATATTGTTTTAACCCCTTACAGAGCAAAAGGCCTTTACCGAGAGGATATGGACTGCTGTAAGGGATTCATTCTGGGATTTCCCCATCTGACTGTATTACCGATCAGGGACTTGTACTAAATTTGCCCATTTAAGAGGCAAACTGCACTTGTCTCTACTCACCAATATAACAAATTGGGTGTTTCTTCCAAAAGTAATAAACAACGTTCTGTATTCTAAAGCTTTTATTTAAATTAACTCAAGTTTTATGAACATTAAAATGAGGGGGCGCATGCGCGCAGCTTGCTGAACAGGACGTGTTCTATGTGAGCTCCGCGTCACCCGCTATAAAGCACCTATATTAGCGCTGACCTGTCAGCTCCCGAGTGAAGAAAACCACCTCCCGAGATGGCGGAAAAGACCAACACAGATAAAAATCGAGTCCCGGGGACAAACCGTTCCTTATCTCAGACCTTACCTGAAGTCTTTGGATCCGGCACGAGATCCAAGATAGCGCCGACAGCTTCCCGCGCCTCAAGCCCGACTCTCCTTGAGGAAGCAGATATAGCTGATGAACCGGCCCTTCTAACATTACCAACAGATCCTATGAACCCTGCAGAACTCTACAAGTCCATACAGCAGATGTTTAAAGCTGAACTAGCTCAAGCGGTGACTGACTTCACCAAACAGGTGAGCGACTTAGGTCAAAGAGTTTCAGACCTGGAGCTGAGGTCTGATGATTTAGCAGTTGCTATAGAGACTGACAGACATACTATGACTGAGCACGCTGACCGCATGGAGCTTATTGAACTAAAGTTGGAAGACCTTGAAAACAGGTCAAGGAGAGCTAATATTAGAATCCGGGGACTACCGGAGATGGTCACTGACCTTTCCACCATGGCTCTTGCCTTATTCGGATCCCTGCTGCCACAGGTTGATCCCACACAATTTAGAATGGATCGCATTCACAGAGCTTTAGTGCAACCAAAAAACCCTGAAGTACCGAGGGATGTGGTTCTTAGACTGCACTATCCAGAGATTAGAGATCACATCCTCCAGACTGCCAGAAATGTTTCCCCACTACCGGGCTTACCTCAGTCTGTGCACCCATATGCAGACTTAGCTCCATCCACCCTTGAACGCAGAAGACTCATGCGACCCGTTACACTGGCACTACAAAAAGCGCAAGTGAAGTATCGTTGGGGGTTCCCTTTCAACTTGCAATTTCAATTGCGTTCTAAAAATGTCACAGTTCGCACACCTACTGAAGCATTGGAAATACTTCAACGTGAGAAAATACCTTATGATGAAAACGAAGCTCCACTGGCTCGTCAGCCAAAGCTGAAAAGAGTCTGGCAACGTATTGACTCACCATATAAGAGACAACGTTCTCAAGTTCGTCACCCTGATTGACATTATATCTCGCCGGATTTTACTTGCTGGATCTAGTAAAGCTCCATACCCTCATGGAGATTTGACTACTGACCACCTATGTCTATTTGAAGCCTGTTCAGATATAAAGTTCCTGGATTTCGTTCTGGACTTAACATGCAAGTTAAAGGAAGGGCATGATACCACTATTCCAGTTTTACACCAACACTTCTACCCTTTCTAACTTCCCATTTTCATTTCCTACTATTGGTTCTCTTTCTTTTTACCTTCTTCTTATCTTTCATTCTGCTCCCCTTCTTCCCACCTGTTTTATGTTCTCGGTTTACACACCTATATACTCTCAGATGATGCCTTATGATGTTATGATAATAGGTTAATCTATCTCTGAATTTTACAAGATGGTGTTCTTTGTAAGAGATGTGGTGCTAGGCGGGATGGATTAACATGTTGCCTCACTCTTCAGGGTATTGCTGGGAGTCGGGGATCATGAGTGGCGATGAATCCCCTGCTCCTAACAGCCTTGGAATCCTTGATTTCATATTATTTGTTTTGTTCAAGTTTATCGCAGTTTTATTAACTTTTATTTGCTTAACTGTGCCTTTTCCTTATCCCCATCCTAATGTGTATCTCATATGGTATGGATTAAGTTTACATTTCAGTCATATCTTATTCAGGTTTACCCTATGTTTAGTGCTGTCGTTCTTCTTTCACCTTGTAGTTCCCTTTCATAATGTGTCGTGTCCTGCCTCATAATGTGAGGGGTTTTAATTCCCCTTTGAAGAGGAAAAAAGCATTTAGAGATTATCTTAAATATAATCCAGATATCATTGCTTTGCAGGAATCTCACTTTACTCCACAATCATACCCTAAATTCTTTCACTCCAGGTTTAATAGATGCTTCATGGCCTCCTATATTAACAAAACTCGAGGAGTAGTAATTCTTCTTAATAATGAGTTCCCCATGTCTATTCAGAGCTCCCATATTGATCCTGACGGACGTTATCTTATTTTAGAGGGACTCCACCTTCAATCTAAATTATGTATCATCAACACATATGCCCCAAATGATGATCCACTGACATTCTTTACTCTTGTTGCTTCCAAACTACAAACCCTTTCTTATGACAAACTGATATGGTGTGGAAATTTCAATATGGTTTTTAACGGAGTTCTGGACAGATCGAGTACCACTCTATTTAGACGCTCGGGCACTCAACATAGACTTTTACTTAAAACATTTTCTGATAATGAGCTTGCGGACACGTGGAGGGAACACAATTTAACTCAGAGAGGTTACACTTATTTTTCCCCAGCTCATGGACTCTACACTAGAATTGATTGGATCCTCACTAACTCAGCCACTCTATCTCACCTTCTCTATGCCCGACATATTCCATGTGTGTGGTCTGATCACGAAATAGTTTTCGCATGTTTCCAATTTGGAAATAGATGTGCGACTCCATTTACATGGCAACTCAATGAGTCGACTTTATGTCGTCCACATATACGTAACCAGATAGAAACAGAACTTTTTGACTTCTTTACCACTAACAGTAATGACACCTCAGATGTGGGTTGGGTTTGGATGGCCCATAAGGCCTTTGTTAGAGGTAGACTTATAGCTATTTCTTCACGAATGAAAAAAGATTGCAATAAGATACAGTCCACTCTTGAAAATAAATTAGCAAGATTAACTATAGCACATCAGAACAACCCTACTACATATCTCTTACAAGCTCTGCGGACTACTAGTTTACAATTGGATGCGGTGCTTACGGAACATACAGAGAAGGCTTTGAGATGGACCCAGGCCACATATTATAAATAGGCAAATAAACCAGATCGTCTTTTGGCGTCCATGCTTAGACAGAAACAAAAACAAAATAGGATACACTGTATACAAATTAAACCTGGTGTTCCCACGTCTGACCCATCACGCATTTATGAGGTTTTTCATAATTTCTATTCCTCGTTATATAAAGATAATGCCACTCCCCCTTCTGCTAATACCATTAATACTTTTCTTCGCTCTATCTCTCTTCCTTTAATTTCCTCCAATTCTAGAGAAGCTCTTAATGCTCCTATCTCATTTGAAGAGGTCTCTGCAACAAGCTCAGATTTAAAAATTGGCAAAGCCCCAGGGGCTGATGGGCTATCAGCTATGTATTACAAGAAATTTAAATCCATATTAGTTCCACATATTGTTAATTATTGTAATAAATTATTGACAGGATCCCAAATGCCCCCTGATTTTCTGACGGCCTCCATAGTTCTTATCCCCAAACCCCAGAAAGATCCGCTCATCCCATCTAACTACCGTCCAATCTCATTGATTAACTTAAATACAAAATATTTACATCCATTTTGGCCAAGAAATTAAATGCTATACTTCCTGATATTGTTCATAATGACCAAGTGGGATTTATTAGAGGTAGGCAGGCTCCGGATAATATCCGTAAAGTCCTTAATATAGTCAACTGGGCCTCTTCCACCTCCACTCCTGTTACGTTATTAGGGCTTGATATCGAAAAAGCCTTCGATACAGTATCATGGCCCTATTTATTTGGTGTCTTACAGATTATGGGTTTTTCAGGTCCATTTGTTGATGCACTTCGCCTGATTTATTCTGGTTCTCAAGCCTACATCAAACTCCCATCCCTCTCACCATCTCCAATTCAGATTGGACGAGGAACTCGCCAGGGGTGCCCCTTATCTCCAGCATTATTTGCTTTAGCCATGGAACCCCTGGCGACACTTCTTCGAAACAATCCAAATGTATCAGGAGTTCCCATTGGAGATTCAATATATAAGGTGAACCTTTTTGCCGATGATTTGCTACTCATTATTACTAAGCCGCTCATTTCCCTACCCAATCTTTTTGCACTACTTGATAAGTTCTCTTCAATATCAGGACTGGTCGTAAATAGATCTAAATCTGAGATTTTGCATTGCCAAACTTCTAAATCTGTATCTGACCTCATTTCTCTCAACTTTAATCTAAAACCTTCTTCTTCTTTCCTTCCTTACTTAGGTGTCTCTATTCCTACATCCCTCAGTGACATTTACAAGATAAACTATATACCTCTATTTAAAACTACTAGAGAGGATTTAAAAAAATGGAATCTTCCACATATCTCTTGGATGGGGAGGATCCATTCAGTAAAAATGGTAATACTCCCGAAAATTTTATACTTCTTTCGCACGCTACCTGTTCCAATTAGGGTGGCTGATATTAAAAAATTACAATCTGAGATTTTCAATTTTATATGGCGAGGTAAACGCCCAAGAATACCAAAATCGATTATGTATTATCACAAGAGGATGGGGGATTATCAACACCTAACCTTCTTCTTTACTTCCTGGCAGCCAGGTTAGCCCAACTTCTTCTCTGTAATGCACCGAACTCATCTCCTAGATGGGTAACATTGGAAAACGACTTACTTTCTCCTTATACACTCCAAGCATTGATGTGGGTCACAAAACCGGTAGCTCCTTATATTAAGACCAGGGCTACTATATCCTTATATTCTATTTTACTGTGGCGATCTGTACGATTTAAATCCCATCTACAATCCTCTATCTCACCTGCTATGCCTATTCTACACAACCCACTGTTCCCTCCGGGTGTATCTTTGGTAGAAACCGCTTTAAAGATTTTACATAGAACATATTTAGTTCCTGCCAGACTACATGTTATATATCCCTCAGTATCTCCATTATGTTTCAGGGGTTGTGAGATAGAGGGATCAATGTTACATATATGGTGGACTTGTCCTAAAGTTAAATCATTCTGGGAGGATATCATGTCACTCATTGAGTCGATTACAGGTAAACAACTCCCGCTTGATCCAACTACCTGTTTGCTGGGTCATAAACCCAAGGGAATATCTTATACTTGCTTTAAATTGATACAATTTATCCTATTAGCATCCAGGATTCATGCGTCATCTAAATGGCGCTCTCCAGATCTGTTAGTTAGCACTGTAATTACTCACATAAATTCCATAATGATTTCTGAAAAACTAAATGCAATTCGAGCTGACTCGATGGAAATGTTCATCAAAATGTGGGACCCATGGATCTCCTCTTCTCACGCCCCGGACATATCCTACTATTTATCTTTATAAAGTTTTTTTATTTATTTTTTTATTATTATTTTTTTTATTATTTCTGACAGCGCTTTCTGAATAACTATTGTATTACCAAAAATGCCATTCTCTGAGCAACTTATAGTCTATTTAACATTATTTTATTACTAATATCCATACACATATCCACCCCTCCCCCCACCCTTCCCACCTCTCCCATAAAGATTCTGTATGTCTGTTAATTATTTTGCAACTTCTTATTGAGCATTGCTTATTTTTTGCTACATTTGATTCTACTCTACAAGTATGTTATGATTACATTGATATATGTATTATTGAGTTTTCAATAAATTTCTCATTTTGACACTAAAATAAAAAAAACCTTTCTTGGCTCTATGAAGTTTATTCTAGTTGAATCAGGTGGTTGCCAACAGCCTACTCATAACCATAACTGGAGTGGCCCAGTTGGATATCATGCTCTGGGGTAGAGAACTCAAAAGGAAATGGGTGTTGTGGTTGACAGATCAATAGAGTCAAATATTTGTGTGATCATCGAACATTCTTACAGACTTGGATGGAGCTGGATGGTACTTGTAGCATGTCCTGAACACAAACCCATCACAATTTGCCCCACCAATAGTGCTAAAGAAGTATTGAATCTGACAGGGGCTGCTAAACCTACCCGTTGGATTGGGCTACGTAAGTAGTCAAGTAAGCTAATGGTTGTGGCAGAAATATTGGGAAGGTATCCAAATATCTTCTCTTGGACAAAGAATGACTTAAGGCCCATTCTGAAAGTGTTACCTCCATTTCATTCATCAATCAACCAGAGAGAAGTCCCCCCCTTAGGTGATGATGGATAGCAATATCCTTTGAGAAAGTAAGGGTCTGTTGAAATCCCCCTTTGTTTCAGTGAAAAAAGAATTCTCTGGCTGATCTAGGTCAAGCAAAGTACTTTTTCCCACTAGCCTTGGAAAAGAGACAGTATGAGGAATCTATTGCAGAAGGTAACAGAGAAGATGGCATCCATCACACCAGTGGGGTTGTTTAAGCCCTTGTGCATGCCTGTCAGACAAACACCCTCTCCATCTTCAAGAGCCTGATAGCGCTGCATATTGGGGGATAAGCGTTTAGTTCTTCATGATCAACTTAGATGACATCTGAACAAAAATTATTTGCCAATCAAGTGCCATCTGTTCGAAGAGAGCAATGACTACCTGGTACATGATGTCCCTTACACTAGGGTTCAATTCTTGTACTCAAAAGTAAGGGTGGTACAGCAGTGGTCCGTCCTTGTCACTGGTACTTGGGCCTGGTCAACTATTACAAGAAATTTATCAAGGACATTATTGTCCTCTTTAAAAAAGTTTAGGATGGCAGTCACTATCAACCACTGTACCTTCACTGTACCTTATGGGTCCCTAGTACAGCTAGCTAAAAGACTTGTTTTGCAGGAAGAAAGTGTAATGTCCGTTTATCTGTATTTTGTGTTGAGACATTGTTTATGCCTGAATAGTGTGGTGGCGGGGTGTGTGGTGCAGGGAAGACGTTGTTACCCTATGACCCTATGGGCAGATGGCATTAACCCCTTGTATTCATAACACCAGGGCGTGGTTTAGGATATAACCACCCGAAGGTATATCGCTGGATCCTGGGCTAGGCACGGGGGCAATAAATACTCTGACGCCAAGTTACAGACAATGGTAGCTTTACTGACGGTAGACAGTTGGTAAAGTCTATACAGTTAAGCCAGGGCCCAAGGAGGTGACCAGTGACGCAGAGGCCTAAAGGGCTTACTGGGACTTGTAGTAGGACTGGACAATTGAATGCAGACCATGCTGACTTGACAGATGACAGGGACTGACTTGACTCATAAAGCTGTGGCTTACTTCACTTGATGGTGGCTGCAGGACTTGACTTTGAGGTCTCCAACACTCTGGACACACACACTAGGCACAACTGCACTAGACCTCAGCTTATCAGAAGAGCAGAGCTCAGAGAGAGCGAATTTATGCACAATACTAAATGTCCTTCTCAGGTCTGGATTATGAAAAAAGATAAGGATGAGTCCATGTGGCATGGTGAATGTCCATACATGCTCTTTAAACATGTGGGGTTAATTTGACTTTGTAACTGTTTTCTGAAGACACTCAAGACAACAATATATATATATATATATATATATATATATACATAGATTCACAGTTTAGGCTACCCAATGCCTCGCCAATCTTCTTGCTGACAATTTCTTTGGCCTCTTGGATTCTTCTCTGGTGGTCAGAGACACAATCCAGGGAGCCTGAGGAGAATTGTTGAACGGGGCTTGGAGACCAAATGTTCGGTCTTTAGGCAGCTGTCCATGGCGCCCCATCATCAAGTAGAAAGGGATGTACCCCATAGAACAGTGGACTGTGGCCCATTCAACAGGTAGTTTCCCATTGTAGTTCTCCTTCGCTGTACCCTGTAAGAGAGCTATGAGTGGTTCTGCAATCTGGGCGAAGTGGTGAATGAAGCGGCGGTAGTAGGCAGCAAATCCCAGGAAGCTCCTGACATCTTTCACTGTGCGCGGCGTAGACCAATTCTTGACAACTTCCACCTTTTCAGGATTGAGCTGGATTCCCTTGGCGCTGACAACATCATCCAGGTAGTGTACCTGAGGTTTGAGCAAGTGACACTTTGAAGGCTTGATCTTGAGCCCATGCTTGATCAGGACTTGGAAAACATTTGACAGATGACTGAGGTGTTCCTGGTGGGAATTGTAATACACAATGACATTGTCCAGGTACAATAGGACATTTTGAAAATTTAGATGGCCCAGGCACCTTTCCATCAAATGCTGAAACATAGCAGGGGCATTACATAGCCCAAACGGCATACTTTTAAACTCGAACAGTCCCATGGGTGTCACAAAGGCGGTCTTCTCCCGGTCTTCCATGACCATGGTCACTTGCCAATATCTGCTGGTTAAGTCCAGGGTGGAGAAGTATGCAGCAGACCCAAAGGCTGTGAGTGACGCCTCGATCCTTGGCAGAGGATAAGCGCCATTATGTGTGACATTGTTCAGTTTCCTGTAGTCAATACAGAAGCAGACCGTTCCATCTTTTTTCTTGACAAGGACAAGTGGCGCCGCCCAGGGACTCTGACTTTCTTGGATGACATCTGCCTCTTTCATGTCGGCCAGCATCTTCTTGACAGTCTGATACATGGCGGCTCTTTGGTTCCTCCTCACTGTGCTGGAGAGGCGTCACCGCTGGGGACTGACAGGGCGGAGCTGCAACCCGGACCCAATTAACCCTTTCAGGTACCGACTCTCTACAATCCACGATTGCAAACAATAGTCTTTTCTTCACCTCCCTCTCTGTTTCACAAGCGCCTCGAGTAAAAAACTTTTCACTTGCAAAGTCCCATACACTTTTGGGTGCAAGCTTAAATTGCATTGGCATGCGGTTTTTGTAGACAATATTGGACACAGTTCAGACTGGGGGGGGGAGAACTTGTGGCATAAAGCGCAAACCCTTGTCCTGTTCATGACGTCAAAAGTTGTGGTGGCAGGGTGTGTGGTGCAGGGCAGATGTTGTTACCTTAGGGGCAGATAGATTAACCCCTTGTATTCGTAACGCCAGGGCATGGTTTGGCTCATAACCACCTGAAGGTATACCGCTGGATACTGGGCTAGGCATGGGGGCAATAAAGACTCCGACGCCAAGTTACGGACAATGGTAGCTTTACTGAGGGTAGACAGTTTGTAAAGTCTATACAGTTAAGCCAGGACCCAAGGAGGTGACCAGTGATGCATAGACCTTAAGAGCTTGATGGGACTTGAAGTAGGATTGGACAATTGAATGCAGACCACGCTGACTTGACAGATGACAGGGACTGACATGAATTGATTCATAAAGCTGTGACTTTAGCTTACTTGTCTTGATGGTGGCTGCAGGACTGGACTTTGAGGTCTCCAACACTCTGGACACATACAATAGGCACAACTGCCCTGGACCTCAGCTTAGCAGAAGAGCAGAGATCAAAGAGAGCGAAGCTAGCTCCACCCAGGGCTTATATGGGGGAGACTAGCAGGGAGCCCATAGGTCACTCTTGGGGTCATTGGTACCTCCTGGGAAACAATCACATAACATATCACACATAACATACGTATTTGCTCCCCAGTCCGATTATGCTGTTTCGACATTCTAAGGCAGTTTTTTCTAAACATTATGTCGCCACCAGTTGCAAAACTACAACTCCCAGCATGCTCTGGCAGCCTTTGGCTGTCTGCGCATGCTGGGAGTTTTAGTTTTGCAACAGCTGGAGGCACACTGTTTGAAAAGCACTATACACATTTGCATACAGTGCTACAGAGCTTACTCAGGTTATCACATAGTGCCATCTAGTGGCCAAATAGTAAAGCAGCATTTTCCATAGAATGCAATGTGTAAGTAAGGGCCCTGGTTCCAAAAAAGTCCAGGCACATGTCAGGTTATGTGAGTCAAAGCCGATGAAAGCTGTGGGTCACTGTGCCTTAGTGTGGATGAATTGAGACAGTACAGAGAAGGTAAAAATAAGCTGCATTTCTTAAAGGGGTATTCAAGGCCAAAACTTTTTTTTTATATATATATATATATCAACTGGCTTTGGAAAGTTAAACAGATTTGTAAATTACTTCTATAAAAAAATCTTAATCCTTCCAATAGTTATTAGCTTCTGAAGTTGAGTTGTTGATTTCTGTCTAACTGCTCTCTGATGACTCACGTCCCGGGAGCTGTGCAGTTCCTATGGGAATATTCTCCCATCATGCACAGCTCCCGGGACGTGACATCATCATTGAGCAGTTAGACAGAAAACTTCAGAAGCTAATAACTATTGGAAGGATTAAGATTTTTTAATAGAAGTAATTTACAAATCTGTTTAGCTTTCCGGAGCCAGTTGATATATATAAAAAAAGGTTTTGCCTGGAATACCCCTTTAACTCAAGATCCGCTGTCAAGATGTCTGTTCATATAGCAGATGTAGAGGAAAGATTTAAAGAGTACATGTCCCTAAATAAACTTTTCTAAACTAACTCAGGCTATGTTCCCTAACTACTCCTAACACCCCTCCCACCCTTAGACAAATTTTCAGAGCTTTAAAAAGCTGTGTATCATACCTTTATTCTTGCTCACGTAGTGAAATCACCCAGCAGAAGAAATTGGGTGTTTCCCAGCAGGCATGACATCACTGAAGCCTGCTGGGGGGACCACTTCTGCCCTCACATCATTGCAGTGTTGTGATGAATAGAAGACCTCAGGCTCTGTGCGGCAGCTTTCAGTCTGTGTATCTTTCAGTGAGGCTCTGTTCAGCTTTTAGTCTGTGCAGCTTTTAGTCTGTGCATGTTTCAGTGAGGCTCTTTGCAGTTGTCAATCAAGCTCAGTGCAGAGAAACACTTCCTGAGTTGGGTCTCCTGACATTACAAGCAGGTGGCCAAAATCTGAGATTTTGACCAGACCCCCGGTGGCCAGAAGTATACAGCAGAGAAACTAACATAAAACATGTTTTTTTTTTTAATGGAAGCCAATTACAAAGGTTATTTATTTGGCGTAAGGATTTAAATATTAAAATCATGTTTAATGACAGTGCCCATTTAAGGATTTTTTTGCACAGTGGTCCTGGTCCATTTAGCTACTAACTTCTCACCTGGATGCAACAAACCTGATGCATCGCAGCTGGGCCCAGTAAGTTGTGTGGGACCCCTGTGTAGAAACCCACAGAACACTCCTGGGGATATCCTAATGGTCAAAGTCCAGGTACAGTTAGAATAGCTCCATACTATGGTAATATTTGCGTCCCTAAATTCCGAGAATCGGTTGGCGGTAGGACCACCTTTGGCTCTCTGGCCATGCTGGGAGTTGTAGTTTCGCAATAGCTGAAGACACATTGTTTGGAAAATGCTGGTTTTAAAAGGAGATAACATTTTACATTACACTTTTACATCATAAAACAGAGATCACCGCAAGCAATAAAGACATAAAACAATGTTGACTTGTTAAATTGTATCTATTTCATGTGTCCAATGTTTACATAATGCTATAGGGAGAAGTAAAAGTCTGTACCTGCTGTGTGACCTGTGAACTAATGTTTACCGACCGTGCAGCTATCGCTTACATATAATGGACTCTTTATTGCTATTACACTACATGATTACCTATTTAGGACCTTAAGGCAATTGTCATTTATGGAATTATTGCTGGAGCGTTTATAAGGCCCAAAAAAAAAACAAAACAACCTCTGCCCATGGGGTAACAGTATTCTATAGGTCAAAGTTTTCCAAACAGCGTGCCTCCAGCTATTGCAAAACTGCAACTCCCAGCATGCTGGGAGTTGCTGTTTTGCAACAGCTGGAGGCACACTGTTTGGAAAACACTGCTTTAGATGATGTATGGTGGATTTATTTTGGCATACTATATCACTTATATATATATATATATATATATATATATATATATATATATATATATATATAATATATGAATATATATTGTGATAAAGTGGCAAGGAAAGGGTGCATTTCCTTGACTCACTCTGGAGAATCCTTTACCTGGGGCCTAAGTAATCAGGCAGTAGAGTGGGGAGGTCTTCAAAAGGAAGAGTCTCAGTCTGATCTGGGCTCTCCCTAGGAAACAGCAAGCCGCTGTAAGGGGGAGACATGGGCCCTGTTGGAAGCACACAGCCGGAGCTGTGAGTGGCCCAAGTGACGGTGTGAACTGTGAGTACACAGGTTGCACAGGTTGCAGGTGTCATATGTTTTAACTGGATGAGAGTAGCTCACCAGTTACTAGACAGGGCATGCTGAGAGTTGTAGTCAGTGACCAAACGGTCCAGGATTTTATTTTGTTCCTGTTTTATGCTTTGTTTTTGCCTGCAACCTGTATAAATATAGCTGGCGAGGTGCCAGACTTGTATCCTGAACTGTTGTCAGCCGAGTTATTGCAAGGAAATGTGTCCCATAGCAGTGACCAGGACAATCCCAGAGCTATCCCCAAGGACGGTTCTTTACATTTGGTGGATGATGCGGGCATCACGTTGCCAAGGGAAACCAATGGTCAACCTGGAGTTGAGCCGTTGCTAGGAGCAACCCCTTGCAAGATTGCAAGTCCGAGGAGCCCAGCAGAGGAATACAAGCACAGGACTGAGTCTGTGGAGGAACGTTGCTAGGGGCAACGGATCGAGGAATTGGAAATGGGACGACGTTGGCAGGCCGTTGGCAAAAGCAACTGATGCGGGCCACAACCGGTGGTCACCAGGATGCAGCCGAGGACACGTGAGTTGTTACATCGTTACATAGTTAGTACGGTCGAAAAAAGACATATGTCCATCAAGTTCAACCAGGGAATTAAGGGGTAGGGGTGTGGCGCGATATTGGGGAAGGGATGGGATTTTATATTTCTTCATAAGCATTAATGTTATTTTGTTCCAGGAATGTATCTAATCCTGTTTTAAAGCTGTTAATTTTTCCTGCAGTGACCAGTTCCTGAGGTAGACTGTTCCATAAGTTCACAGTTCTCATGGTAAAGAAGGCGTGTCGCCCCTTGTTGGTGGGCGGAAACCCACTCTGGGTGGACTTGGACTGTTATCAGACTGTATCTCGGATAATTCCTGAGGTAATTCCGTGTGTGAAGTACCGGACGGAAAGACAGTTCAAATTAACTTTGTTACATGTTTTGGGACAGTGAAGCATGTGATGGAGGTTTGTGCGGGACTTACTGTGGAAATAGTTCTGGGCATAGACTTTCTGTACTTTTGGCAATTGTGGGATGCCGAGAGTGCACCAGAAACTCTGCACCCAAAGGTGCCGGAAGTAGTGAAGATCGGGGTCTCTTTGCTGGACTGTGTGAATGGTGCCATAAATTTTGAACCCATGCAGGAAAATACTGTTTTTGTTGAAAAACTTGTGATGATGTTTTCCAATGTAAAGAGTTCTATTCCCACCTCTAGCAGGACAAAAGAGAACCTGTGTGAGTTGGCAATAGATGGTAACAAGGTGATGGTTTTGTTAGACCATAAAAGTCTGGTAAAGACCAGCTGTAGAAACCCAGACCCCGCTATAATGTCTATGCAAGCCGGTATTTGGGGTTATAAAACGGTTATTGTCTGCATTTCTACTCCTTATGGTACTATAACACAAGGTTGCAATAGAGCTTCCTTGGAGTATGAGGTAGTACTGGGGAAAGATTTTCCGTTTTTCCGACAGTTGTGGGAAGACTGTCAGGTGACTAGAGCAGGAACACCTGATAGGCTCACAATACTTGACTTGCACCACACAGCAGGGGAAAGTAACTCATCAGAAGCTGAGGACGGGGAGTGTAATCAGATCCTAGGTGTATGTCAGGTGTGAGTGTGCCAGACCACTAGGGGAGCTCAAGAGCAGTCCGCAAGTCAAGCTATGGAGAGGGCTATGGAAAAGCCAAAATTGCGGAAGAAAGGACCAGTGGAGCTGGATGCTGTGTTTACAGTCACAGACGGATTCCTAAGTAAACAAGATGGAGAAGAGTCGCCTCGAGTGTCAGACAGAGGACAAGAGAATGGCTCAAGGCCTAACAGCGAGAGTGAGGAGACTGTCACTAAAAGGTCTCGGAAACGAAGAGCTGACCTGGGGAAGAAACTGGAGCAGATCCAGGTTCTGGAAGAAACCCTGCAGTTTGTTTCTATGAAGTTATCGTAAAAAGAGGAACAGGTACAGAGTATGAAAGAGGAGAGGGACAAAGTGCTTGCAGACTTCCAGAGTGAGCAGGAAGCGAATCGTCAACTGGAAAAAGTCACGGAGCACCACAAAAGTGACGTTGTAGTTCTTCAGGATGAGCTGTCCCGCTCCCAGAGTCTGGTGACCTGCCAGAAGAATGAAGTCGAGAGTCTGGCCAAGCAGGATACCTTTCTGACAGAAGAAGTGAGTCTTCTGCAGAGTGCATATCACTCTCTACGGTGTGTGCAAGGCTAGGCACGTAGCCATAGAGGATCTAGAGTGAGAGAAAGTGCTGTTTGTGCACAAAGTGCCGAGCCTGGAAGCGCAGAACGAAACATGCAGTAGGTCCCACGCAGCTGCCTTGGTCTTGCTGGGAGCGCAACTCTACGAGCAAGAGGCTCTGCTGGTGGACAATGAGCAGTTAAGAGAAATATTGCTATCTTTTGAAGACACTATCAGGGACTTGACAGAGTTGCACGATAGTCAGAAGATGGAAGAGGACTTGAAAGTCCTAGAAGAGAGCCGAGACCAACCTTTGGGGGAATTGGCTCAAGAAAGGATACAGGGATGCTTTCTCAGAGAGTTGAGAAGTCCTCTGAAAATAAGATTGAGATGAAGCCCTGTAAGAAGTCCTCTGAAGCTAAGATTGAAGTGCAGCTGTATGAGAAGTCCTCTGAAGCTAAGATTGAGGTGAAGCCCTGTAAGAAGTCCTCTGAAGCTAAGATTGAGGTGAAGCTATGTGAAAAGTCCGCTGAAGCTACGACTTAGCTGAAACCAGATGGGAAATCCTCGAAAGTTAAGACTGAGGTGAAACCAGGTGGGGAATCCTCTAAATCTGAAACATGCACATGGTGGCTAGTAAGAGTTCAGAAGAAAAAAAATCAAGGTCTTCGGTGTCTATGGGACAAAAATTGTCCAAGAAGAAGGAAAGGCAGGTGGACTCTGCATTTCAGGCACAGGTGCTTTATCCTGGTGGTCTGAGCAAAGGAAGCAAGGAAAGGAGGAAAGGGTTTCCTTGACTCACTCTGGCGAATCCTTCACATGGGGCCTAAGTAATCAGGCAGCAAAGTGGTGAGGTCTTCAAAAGGAAGAGTCTCAGTCTGATCTGGGCTCTCCCTAGGAAACAGCAAGCTACTGTAAGGGGGAGACACGAGCCCTGTTAAGGGAAGCACACAGCCGGAGCTGTGAGTGGCCCAAGTGACGGTGTGAACTGTGAGTACACAGGTTGCAGGTGACACACGTTTTACTGGATGAGGGTAGCTCACCAGTTACTAGGCAGGGCATGCTTAGAGTTGTAGTCAGTGACCAGATGGTCCAGGAGAATGGGCAGACTGGTTCAAAATGACAGAAAGGCAACAGTAACTGAAATAACCACTCGTTACAACCAAGGTCTGCAGAATACCATCTCTGACTGTACCGTACCTTTAAGCAGATGGGCTACAGTAGCAAAAGACCGCACCAGGTGTCACTCCTGTCAGCTAAGAACAGGAAACCGAGGCTACAAATTACACAGGTCACCAAAAACTGGACAATGTTAGACTGGAAGAACGTTGTCTGGTCTGATGAGTCCTGATCCCAGCTATGACATTCAGATGACAGGGTCAGAATTTGGAGAAAACAACATTAAAGCATGGATCCATCCTGCCTTGTATCAGTAGTTTAGGCTGGTGGTGGTGTAATGTTGTGGGGGACATTTTCTTGGCACACTTTGGGCCCCTTTAGTAACAATTAACCCCTTAAGGACCAAGCCCATTTTCACCTTTTTTCCTCCTCGCCTTCTAAAATCTATAACTCCTTTATATTTCCAGACCCATATAAGGGCATTATTTTTTGCGTGACCAATTGTACTTTGTAATGAAACCTCTCATTTTACCATAAAATGTACGGCAAACCCCCCCAAAAAATTTTAGGGAGGAAATTTAAATGAAAACCACAATTTTGCGCATTTTGGAGGTTTTGTTTTCACATTATACACTTTATGGTAAAAATTACGTGTTCTTTATTCTGTGGGTCAATACGATTAAAATGATACCCATGGCTAGATACTTCTATATTTTTGTACCACTTAAAAATCTAAAACTTTTTGAACAAAATCAGTAATCTAAAATCACCCTATTTTGACCACCTATAACTTTTTCCGTATATAGGGTGGTATGAGGGCTCATTTTTTGCGCCGTCATCTGTACTTTTTATGTATACCACATTTGCATATATAAAACTTTTAGAGAATTTTTTAAATAATTTTTTTTTAAATAAAATGTGACAACAAAGCTGAATTTTTGGACTTTTTAAATTTTTTACGTTTACGCCATTCACCGTACGGGATAATTAACATTATATTTTGATAGTACAGACATTTACGCATGCGGCGATACCAAACATGTTTATAAAAAAAAAATAAGGCTTTTTGGGGGTAAAATGGGAAAAACGGACAATTTTCATTTTTATTGGGGTGGGGATTTTTCACTTTTTTTTTTACTTAAAATTTTTACATTTTTAAACTTTTATTTTACACTTTTTATGTCCCCATAGGGGACTATCTATAGCAATCCTTTGATTGCTAATACTGTTCAGTGCTATGTGTAGGACACAGCACTGATCGGTATTATCGGTGATCTTCTGCTCTGGTCTGCTCGAACTCAGACCAGAGCAGAAGACCGCGGGAGACGGCCGGAACCAGGTGAGGGGACCTCCGGCCACCATGCTGGATGATCGGATGGCTGCGGCAGTGCTGTGGGCGATCCGATCATCCAAAGTACCGCACTGCCGCAGATGCCGTGATCTGTATTGATCACGGCATCTGAGGGGTTAATGGCGGATATCCGCGCGATCGCCATTACGGGCGGGTCCCCGGCTGCTAGTAGCAGCCGGAACCTGCCGTGTATGACGCGAGCACCGTTCCGATGGTCGCGGTTATACACAGGACTTGACTAGATGTAATCCAGGCCTCTGGTGCTTGCTGCCTCAGCAAGGACTTTGATGTTACTCTAAGAAGAGTCTGAGGAAAGAGAGCTAATTAAAGATGGCCACCCACCTTATATAGTGGGGGGGGGGGGGGCTGAACTAAAGCCCATTTGTCAAGCTGTGGGTCATAGGTTAACGCCAGTCCCGGCGCTCATCAACGGCCGGGACCCGCGGCTAATACCACACATCGCCGATCGCGGCGATGTGCGGTATTAACCCTTTAGAAGCGGCGGTGAAATCGCGGCGCCCCGAACAGCTGACAGGACACCGGGAGGGCCCTTACCTGCCTCCTCGGTGTCCGATCGGCGAATGACTGCTCCGTGCCTGAGATCCAGGCAGGAGCAGTCAAGCGCCGATAACACTGATCACAGGCGTGTTAATACACGCCAGTGATCAGCATAAAAGATCAGTGTGTGCAGTGTTATAGGTCCCTATGGGACCTATAACACTGCAAAAAAAATGTAAAAAAAAAGTGTTAATAAAGGTCATTTAACCCCTTCCCTAATAAAAGTTTGAATCACCCCCCTTTTCCCATAAAAAAAATAAAACATTGTAAAAAAATAAATAAACATATGTGGTATCGCCGCATGCGTAAATGTCCGAACTATAAAAATATATCATTAATTAAACCGCACGGTCAATGGCGTACGTGCAAAAAAATTCCAAAGTCAAAAAAAGCGCATTTTTGGTCACTTTTTATACCATTAAAAATTAATAAAAAGTGATCAAAAAATCTGATCAAAACAAAAATCATACCGATAACAACTTCCGATCACGGTGCAAAATGAGTCCTCATACCGCCCTGTACGTGGAAAAATAAAAAAGTTATAGGGGTCAGAAGATGACATTTTTAAACGTATACATTTTCCTGCATGTAGTTATGATTTTTTCCAGAAGTGCGACAAAATCAAACCTATATAAGTAGGGTATCATTTTAACCGTATGGACCTACAGAATAATGATAAGGTGTAATTTATACCGAAATATGCACTGCGTAGAAACGGAAGCCCCCAAAAGTTACAAAATGGCGTTTTTTCTTCAATTTTGTCGCACAATGATTTTTTTTGCCGTTTCGCCGTGCATTTTTGGGTAAAATGACTAATGTGACTGCAAAGTAGAATTGGCGACGCAAAAAATAAGCAATAATATGGATTTTTAGGTGTAAAATTGAAAGGGATATGATTTTTAAAAGGTAAGGAGGAAAAAACGAAAGTGCAAAAACGGAAAAACCCTGAGTCCTTAAGGGGTTAAGCTGGTGCTCTCTGGGAGTACATGCTACAACAGATCATTTAACTGCATAACATAACATGTGACAGGCTTACTCACAGGTCCTTGAGACCTCCACAGGTCCTGTATACTATCTAGACATAGGGATCCTGTCTAAGAATTAAAGGAACATACACCACATTTAATAAACCAACAGGGAGACAACAGGGGGAGACCCTGCAGGGGAGCCCCCAGGTCACTGAGGGATTCAACCTGACAGGGCCTACAGGTAGTATAGGACCATGTACCTGTACTGGGACATTACACCTAATAAAGTGGCCAGTTAGTGTATGTTGCTATTATCAGGGCAGTATTGTTTAGCCAAGGTATGGTATTATCTGGCAGTATACGTTAGTATGTGGTGTCCCAGCACCAAAGGCTGTCCTGTGGCTTCAGACTGCTTCGGGCAGACCAGCAGCACCGGTGTTGGGCTCACTGAGAGACTTCTTGCTATATTATTTATGTTTTGCACTTTACTAAGAAGTAATATATTTTTATAAATAGGTGGCCTTGACGTGGCGAGTGGACTTGTACTTTTTGATCAAAAATGTATACTAACAACCTGTTAGTGTTTGATATTATGCTGAGAAGCAATCAGATCATTATACAAGATTGTAGATGTGCACCATGTCTGTTTCTCTACCCGAATTCACACTGTGTTTTCTATCCCCTCTTTTTTTTGTTTGAACATGTGCTGCACTCTTCCCCACCCCTTCAGCCCAACCCTATATAAGTAGTAGTTAGCTGCACATGGGCCATTTCTTTCCTAGCAGCCTCCCAGTCTGACTGGGAGAGCATGGTAAGTGAGCTATCACACCTTGTTCACACTGGTGTGGTGCCGTGCGGCGTCCGTTGCTGCCGTGGCGCCCTGTTTGGGGGGGGGGTGCTGCACATAGACTGGTTTGAGTGGCATTGGGGCCGCTCTGCCAGTGGGTCGTTCCCCGCTGTGGGCACTGGTGTCGCGGCGGTGGTGGTCTCCGCCCGGTGCTGCGCCATTTTATGCTAGGGACGTTAGGGACCCACTCTAAATAGGTGGCCTTTACATGGTGAGTGGACTTGTACTTTTTGATCAAAATGTATACTAACAACCTGTTTTAATTTATGCTGAGAAGCAAGTAGATCAAAATACAAATTGTGGATATTCGGTTGTGTTTCTTTTTCTCTATTTTTGTTTTACAAATATATTTTTGAAAAGTATTTTGTTATTGTTATCTTTATGTATGTTATGTGTTGCTGTACCCTTAAAGTGGTACACCGGTGCTTTTTTTTATTTTTATTTTTTTATCAACTGGTGCCAGAAAGTTAAACAGATTTGTAAATTACTTCTATAAAAAATTCTTCATCCTTTCGGTACTTATTAGTGGCTGTATACTACAGAGCATTTTTTTCTTTTGGGATTTCTTTTCTGTCACAACCACGGTGCTCTCTGCTGACACCTCTGTCCATTTTAGGAACTGTCCTAAGCAGCATATGTTTGCTATGGGGATTTTCTCCTACTCTGGACAGCTCCTGACATGGACAGAGGTGTAAGTAGAGAGCACTGTGCTCATGACAGAAAAGAAATCCAAAAAGTATAGAATTTCCTCTGTAGAATACAGCCTCTAATAATTACTTGAAGGATTAAGATTTTTTCATAGAAGTAATTTACAAATCCGTTACACTTTCTGGCATCAGTTGATTAAAAAAAAAAAGTTTTCCACCAGAGTACCCCTTTAAGAGAGGAGCTGTCTAAACCCCATGTGACCCTGCCTGCAAATGGGTACCCCTAAAGTCTAGCCAACATAGTGTAGTGGGGGGAGGAGTTGTTCAGTTCAGTTGTTCCTGAGCATCAGTGTGGTAAAGGTATAAGGTGTGTTGTGTGCTAGGAGGGAAGGCCCAGATTAAATCTATTTTATCCAGTTATTCTGCAAGGATCATCCACACAGTGGAGGTTCATGCCCTGGCGGAGGAAACTACAAGACTTTGACAGAAGCCTAGCTACCAGGATCATTCTCCAAGTCTCACAAGTCAGTATCAATTTATTGGTTGAAAGCACCACAAGTCTCAGCAAGGCAACAGGGCTCCCAAGGGGTTACGCTGCATCCTCTCACTCTGCACCAGACTGTCTGTGTAATACCATCTGCACCCAGCTCAGTAAAGAGAGTTATCCATAACCTGACATCGGTGTATTCCTTTACTCCCAGTGTCTGGCCCAGGAGAAGCTGTCTCCAACCATGGACCGTTTACAGGATAACAGTGCCCTGGCATCACGAAGTGATAATGTATTTCCCTATACCACCCGTAGCACCACAGGTATTATGCTGGTAGTGAATTTTATTGTTTATCTGACACTTTATGGTAATGGTATTATCATGTCCATCTATCTCTGTGGATCATTGTCTCTCTATCTATGTGGATCACTGCCTCTCTATCTCTGTGGATCATTGCCTATCTCTGTTGATCATTGTCTTTCTATCTCTGTGGATCATTGTCTCTCTATCTCTGTGGGTCATTGTCTCTCTATCTCTGTGGGTCATTGTCTCTCTATCTCGGTGGATCATTGTCTATCTCTGTGGATCATTGTGTCTCTATCTCTGTGGATCATTGTCTATCTCTGTGGATCATTGTCTTTTTATCTCTGTGGATCATTGTCTATCTCTGTGGATCATTGTCTCTCTCTATCTCTGTGGATCATTGTCTCTATCTCGGTGGAGCATTGTCTCTTTATCTCTGGATCATTGTCTCTATCTCTGTTGATCATTGTCTCTCTATCTCTGTGGATCATTGTCTCTCTATCACTGTGGATCATTGTCTCTATCTCAAGGATCATTGTCTCTCTATCTATGTGGATCACTGCCTCTCTATCTCTGTGGATCATTGCTTATCTCTGTTGATCATTGTCTCTCTATCTCTGTGGATCATTGTCTCTCTATCTCTGTGGGTCATTGTCTCTCTATCTCTGTGGGTCATTGTCTCTCTATTTCTGTTAATCATTGTCTCTCTATCTCTGTTGATCATTGTCTCTCTATCTCTGTGGATCATTGTGTCTCTATCTCTGTGGATCATTGTCTATCTCTGTGGATCATTGTCTCTTTATCTCTGTGGATCATTGTCTATCTCTGTGGATCATTGTCTCTTTATCTCTGTGGATCATTGTCTCTCTATCTCTGTGGATCATTGTCTCTCTATCTCGGTGGATCATTGTCTCTCTATCTCTGTGGATCATTGTCTCTCTCTCTGTGGATCATTGTCTCTCTATCTCTGTGGATCATTGTCTCTCTGTCTCTGTGGATCATTGTCTCTCTATCTCTGTGGATCATTGTCTCTCTATCTCTGTGGATCATTGTCTCTTTATCTCTGTGGATCATTGTCTCTCTATCTCTGTGCATCATTGTCTCTCTATCTCTGTGGATCATTGTCTCTTTGTCTGTGGATCATTGTCTCTCTATCTTGGTGGATCATTGTCTCTCTATCTCTGTGGATCATTGTCTCTCTATCTCTGTGGATCATTGTCTCTCTCTATCTCTGTGGATCATTGTCTTTCTATCTCTGTGGATCATTGTCTCTATCTCTTTGGATCATAGGCTCTCGATCTCTGTGGATCATTGTCTCTTTGTCTGTGGATCATTGTCTCTCTATCTCTTTGGATCATAGGCTCTCGATCTCTGTGGATCATTGTCTCTTTGTCTGTGGATCATTGGCTCTCTATCTCCATTTCTCCAGGCTTCGGAGACAAGGAGAAGATATGACCATCTTTTGTTTTCTTTGAGCCGTCACCATTACTTCATCTCTCTAGTTCTGTAACGTAAGATCTTTGAAGTTGTGCAAAACGTGATCCATAGAGACTTTTATAAGAAATCAATACCCCATTTAATCTCCCGGGTGTAATGGTTGGAGTGAAGTAAACAGGATTTTACAGCTTCTAATTGTTGATTTATTGGAAATGAAGATTAGACATTGTTACTTACAAACAGCGGATGTTTAAAGGGTTAGTACGGAGTGATACAGTAATAGTCTCACCATTTCCAGACTGAAGACTCGGATATTACAGTCAGCACGGGCTATGGTGCAGAAGCTGTATCTGAGCCTAAACCACCCATCCAATTTTTGGCCACTTAAAATACATAGAATATTATTTGTACTCAGTATTGACTTGGAGGAATACATTATACCTATTACATTAGAAAGTAAATGATGAAGACAGCGTTATTTTGTATACCTGTCTATGGGTTCTTCAATAGAAATCCTTGAGTCGCATAATAAAGGAATCACTTAACTTGTAAGGAGAAAAACACAGGACAAAATTGCCAAAGAGAAAACTTAAAAACTAATAACTACTGTTTATTTATATATTTTTTAAAGCCACAAAACCTGCATCTTAGGAGTGCAAAATGTGGGGGCATTATTTTGTGGCATTTTTTTTTCTCCAATTGATAATACCAACAAAGCTGCTCCCGGGTTACCTCCAGTTTGACTGAGCACAAATACAATGGAAGGGGGAGACAGGCTATAAGCCCCACCGAAGCTGGCTGATATGTTGCCGGCCTCAGAGGTGAACCTTTATGCTACCAAAAATGATAGAATAGGTGTATTAGTATAAACTTTAAACAACTACATTGAAGTGGTATCAGGTAGCAGAAGGTGCTCAACCCCTGAATGCAGATGGGCATAGATACCGGGGGGCAGAGCCTGCGCTTGTGGTCCATTGCTATGGGTGATCCCCAGCAAATAATGCATACAATAGACGATGCCTGCAAACGACCACAAGTACCACATTGGCATCCCGCACCAGATAAATAGGTGTGGATGTGAAACATGTTATGAATTTAGCATAATTTATGATTAGGAGAGGCCAATAAATAGTGTGGACCTTTTCTATTGATAGATACTCAAAAAGCAAAGTGCCCTCCTTTTTCCCCCATGCATTTAAAATATGTTGCACAGGAAATATGTTCACCCAGGATCTCACACACACAAGCTACCCATCAATCAACTCAGATTTTTTTTATATGCATTTCCATAATTTGACCACCAGGGGGAAGCAAAAGCTTAATTCTATTTTCTGCAGGAAACCCTCAATACTGTACACATCACTAGAGTTATTCTATTGACATATAGAAAAAAAAGATAATTTTACAGGAAGAAGCCTAACACTATGTATAGTGCTGCACATCTCAGGAGGGTTTCCGATCGTCTTGTGTGTCCCCCAAGTATTTCTATTACAGTGGTCCTTACATCTGTAAAATATTTGGGAACTATCATTAGGACAACCCCAGAGTTTCAATACCAGTGTTTCTGAACCAGATTGGACTGTATCAATTGCTGATTCATGACCTGCACTGAGGCATTGTACAGACCTAATAACTGATTGGCGGAAAGGGGTGGGGGAGGGGTAATTTTGGCTATTGGGTTTGGGGGTTGAAAATTAGACGTCTAGACCTCATGTTATTCAGTTTGGATCATTGTCTATCTCTGTGGATCATTGTCTCTCTATCTCTGTTGATCATTGTCTCTCTATCTCTGTGGATCATTGTGTCTCTATCTCTGTGGATCATTGTCTATCTCTGTGGATCATTGTCTCTCTATCTCTGTGGATCATTGTGTCTCTATCTCTGTGGATCATTGTCTATCTCTGTGGATCATTGTCTCTCTCTATCTCTGTGGATCATTGTCTCTCTATCTCTGTTGATCATTGTCTCTCTCTATCTCTGTGGATCATTGTCTCTCTATCACTGTGGATCATTGTCTCTCTATCTATGTGGATCATTGCTTATCTCTGTTGATCATTGTCTCTCTATCTCTGTGGATCATTGTCTCTCTATCTCTGTGGGTCATTGTCTCTCTATCTCTGTAGATCATTGTCTCTCTATCTCTGTGGATCATTGTCTCTCTATCTCTGTGGGTTATTGTCTCTCTATCTCTGTCGGTCATTGTCTCTCTATCTCTGTGGGTCATTGTCTCTCTATCTCTGTTGATCATTGTCTCTCTATCTCTGTGGATCATTGTGTCTCTATCTCTGTGGATCATTGTGTCTCTATCTCTGTGGATCATTGTGTCTCTCTATCTCTGTGGATCATTGTCTCTCTATCTCGGTGGATCATTGTCTCTTTATCTCTGTGGATCATTGTCTCTTTATCTCTGTGGATCATTGTCTCTCTATCTCTGTGGATCATTGTCTCTCTATCTCTGTGGATCATTGTCTCTCTATCTCTGTGGATCAGTCTCTCTATCTCTGTGGATCATTGTCTCTTTGTCTGTGGATCATTGTCTCTCTCAGTTTTTTGCGCCATAAGTTTTTAAATGATCTCGACATTTAAACAGAAAAATTACGTACATCTTGGCAAAACATTAACCTTTCTAATATACATCATAAGAAAATTGTATTTCAAGCTACAAATAATAAAATTAATACCAGAGCTATAATATTGTGAATATTTATTAAATAGATAAAAATTTAAAGCATGAACAATTTGGCGAAAATAGGATGAAATAAGATGTCACCCAGAAAAATGATGATGTCCTTGGGGCTGAGTGGTGTTCCACCAGGAAAAGAGGGAGTACGAGGAAACTGAGAAAACACAAACGTAATAGGTATATAGAATTTTTGGATAACAAAATTTAAGTATATATAGATAATACCAATGCGCTACATGTACCTAAATTGAACGTGTCACTGAAATGGTTCAAAAGCTGTCCCTAGTAAAAGGGCTGAGTGTGAGTAAAGAGAGTACGGAGCATTGCTATCAGACATGAGAGAGCACTAAGGAGTACTATCAGAAAGGAGATAGCACAGAGGAGTACTATCAGACAGGAGAGAGCACAGAGGAGTGCTATCAGACAGGAGAGAGGACAGAGGAGTACTATCAGACATGAGAGCACTAAGGAGTACTATCAGAAAGGAGATATCACAGAGGAGTACTATCAGACAGGAGAGAGCACAGAGGAGTGCTATCCAACAGGAGAGAGCACGGAGGAGCACAATCAGACAAGAGAGAGCACAGAGGAGCACTATCACACAGGAGAGAGCACAGAGGAGTGCTTTCAGACAGGAGAGTGGACAAAGGAGTACTATCAGAAAGGAGAGAGCATAGAGGAGTGCTATCAGACAGGAGAGAGCACAGAGGAGTACTATCAGACAGGAGAGAGCACAGAGGAGCACACAGGAGAGAGCACAGAGGAGCACTATCAGACAGGAGAGAGTACAGAGGAGCACTATCACACTGGAGATAGCACAGAGGAGTGATTTCAGACAGGAGAGTGGACAAAGGAGTACTATCAGAAAGGAGAGAGCATAGAGGAGTGCTATCAGACAGGAGAGAGCACCGAGGACTGCTATCAGACAGGAGAGAGCACAGAGGAGCGCTATCAGACAGGAGAGAGCACAGAGGAGCACAATCAGACAGGAGAGAGCACAGAGGAGTGCTATCAGACAGGAGATAGGACAGAGGAGTGCTATCAGACAGGAGAGCGCATAGAGGAGTGCTATCAGACAGGAGGGAGTACAGAGGAATACTATCAGACAGGAGAGAGCACAGAGGAGTCCTATCAGACAGGAGAGAGCACAGAGGGGTGCTATCAGACAGGAGAGAGCACAGAGGAGTCATATCAGACAGGAGAGGGCACAGAGGAGTTCTGTCAGACAAGAGAGAGCACAGAGGAGTCCTATCAGACAGGAGAGAGCACAGAGGAGTGCTATCAGACAGGAGAGAGCACAGAGGAGTGCTATCAGACAGGAGAGAGCACAGAGGAGTGCTATCAGACCGGAGAGAGCACAGAGGAGTGCTATCAGACAGGAGAGAGCACAGAGGAGTCCTATTAGACAGGAGAGAGCACAGAGGAGTGCTATCAGACAGGAGAGAGCACAGAGGAGTGCTAGCCCATCCCCATGATTTTATAAGCCACAATTTCTATAAAACGGACATCAAGTTTTCCTTATGAAGTTATTAAAAAGGTAAATGTTTTGCCAAGATGTACAATATATAAAATGTTTTTGAATCTGATGCCACCAAAGGAGAAAAGTAAAGTTGCAGTGTTAGAAAATATAATTTAGCTAGCTTATTGAGGCATAGTATCCCTGATAAGGATCCAGTTTTTATTCTCACTCCTCACTGAAGCAGTGCTTGGCTTTACTGTGGTCCCTTCCAGCCCAAAATGTTCATAGCTGTTTCACTTGAGCAGCTCGGCTCCGCCTCCTTGACACTTGACTTGACCACAGAAGGTGGTTTTATAAGTTTGTTAACCACCATCAGCTCCAGGAACAGTAACATTTGCTTTTATACCCTAACAGTTATAAACCATGTCTGCAGCTCATATCAGTGAATCCAGCTGACAGATTCTCTATATGTTTTATGGTTCCTTTGATAAAATTCCCAACAACAGGACAAAGTCCCCCAGAAGTATCCAGATGATGGGGAATCAGCCAACGGAAGTACAGCCACTTTATACAAATCGCTGCCTGGTAAGCGATAAAGAGGCAATGTGGCCCCATCAGTGAGGTGATCAGGAAGGGTGAGGGAGTCAGAACCCACTGATATGATATTGATGGACAGGCCATAAATAAAAAGTAATAGAAAACTCCTTTAGGCTGGAATTCCACAGAGGTTTTTTTTTTTTTTTTTTTGCAAAAACGCCGTAAAAAACACAGATTTTCCCACACAGCGTTTTTTCTGTGAAAAAACGCCGCGTGCAGATGTTAGCTGCAAGTCAATAGTAAACTGCAAAATGCTAGATTCACTTGGCGTTTTAGAGTTTGGCATTTTTTAAAATCCTTTTGGCGTTTTTCAGCAATTTCGGGCTCAGAGGCTGGATTTTCAAATCAACCCACAAAACCTAGTTTGGCGTTTTTTGCCCTGAAATCGTGGTGTTTTCCTTTCATAGAAGTCTATGGGAGAGCAAAGATGCCAAGAAAAACGCCATGTTGGTTTAAAATTTTGCATTTTTGCAGGCGGTTTTTATTCTTTTTTGGACTTTAGCGATCAAAAAAAATGATGGAGATACCCTTTTTTATGAAAATTCGTTGGGTACCATAAAAATTTTTTCATCACGAAATGTTTATTCATTTTTAAACAGGGATCAATTTATGTGGGTGGGTAAAGCACTAAAAATGTAACCGACAATAATAAAAATTCACTTTTTTATTTTTTTACATTTTTTAGGTAGTACTCCCAGCAAGGAACACACTGTTCCATGATGGGAGTAGTAGTACCTGTACTAATTGACAGATCGCCCATTGCGATCCTCCTGTATAATGTATGGATGCAGCGGCCGCTCTTCTTTGGTCCCCTGCACTGACGTATATATACACATATTCATATTTCCCGCAGAGCTGTGATTGGCCAGATGGTTCCAGCCTATCACAGCTCTAGGAATATGTGTATATATACGGCAGTGCAGGGGACCAAAGAAGAGCGGCCGCTGCATCCATACATTATACAGAGGGATCACAGCGGGTGTCAGGAGTGATACTCGCTGTAATCTTTACTTAACTGCAGGTACTACTAGTCCCAACATGGAGTACACTCTGCTCCATGCTGGGAGCTGTAGTACCTGCATTAATAGACAGCTCCATGCTGGGAGCTGTAGTACCTGCGATCTGTCTATTAATGCAGGTACTACAGCTCCCAGCATGGAGCAGAGTGTGCTCCATGTTGGGAGTACTAGTACCTGCAGTCAAGAACAGATCACAGTGGGTATCCTTACTGACACCCACTGCGATCGTCCTGTCTATAGCAGAGATGGAGCGGCTGTATACATTGCTCGCATTCCTGCTCTGCACTATACTCCGGGCCGGCCACTCATTCATTCATATTTTCCTCAGAGCTGTGATTGGCTGCAACCATCCGGCCAATCACAGCTGTGGGCGGAATATATGAACGGTCAGTGATGTGAATAGAACATCACTCAGAGTACAGAGCAGAGGTGCGAGCGCTGTATAGAGCCGCTCCATCTCTGCTATATTATGGACGATCGCATCGGGTGTCAGACGACACCCGGGGCAATATGTCTATAGTACAGGTACTACTACTCCCAGCATGGAACAGTGTGTTCCATGCTGGGAGTAGTAGTACTACATAAAAAATGTGGGGAAAAAAGAGAAATAAGTTAAACACACACACACACTTAATAAAAAAAATTATTAAAATTTTGTTATAAAAAACAAACATTTAGTTAAATACATTTTTACGCCCCTACTGCGTCCTTTTTTTTTTTTTTTTTTATTGTTTTTGGTACCCAACTATCTTGCAAAAAAAACGCCAAAGGGGCCAAAAAAGGCAAAATCCACACAAAAGTAAAAACAAAAGAAAAATCGCCTGAAAAAATGCCAAAACGCAGGGAAAAACTGTGGCAGTTTTTCTGGCGTTTTTTTTGGCGTTTTTTTGCCACAAAAATTGCAGGGCAAAAATCTCAGTGGAGTCCTGGCCTTAGGACAGTCTAGCCCTCTGGGGATATTATAGGAATGCTACGTCAACCCCTGCATGTGATATAGATAGATGCTGAATAAAAGGGGATTTTTGCCGCCTCAGGTGTGAGCATCAATGCATTTGGGAACCAGCTAAAAAAATCCTATGTATGCCACGGGAACAGACTAAAAGACTATAAAGAATGTGAGAAATACCTCCATAGTGATGCTTTTGGATTTTCCTCTTTCTTGTTTTCTCCCTCCCCCACCCATGGACCCATGCTATGAATATGTGATACGGGGCATCAGCCATTATTTTCAATAATGGCCTTTCTATGACTATTCTACTCAGTACAGAGTCTCAGGTCTGGTTATTGGACAACCCAAGGAATGCCCCATATCTGCCATCAGCATTCTCTCCTTATCTGAGCAGCTGTTCCCTATCTGACCCGGCTCCAGTTCACCTCATTCTTCTCACTGCTGGTCAGATGGCGGATAATATGGAAGATTTTCTGTATGATTTGTAGTCACCTCACATAACCTGATACTAAGTATTCTACAGTGCGGATTCAAAAACATGATGCAAATAGTTTGAAATATATGGTTACTTCTTCTTTAAACCTCCATATTATGGCATCTCCTGGCAGTTCCTCAAGTATTACATACCTCTATATCCGGCACCCCCTCCCCGTATATTACATGCCTCCATATCCTGCACCCCCTCCCCGTATATTACATGCCTCCACATCATGCACCCCCTCCCCGTATATTACATACCTCCATATCCTGCACCCCCTCCCCGTATATTACATGCCTCCATATCCTGCACCCCCTCCCCGTATATTACATGCCTCCACATCATGCACCCCCTCCCCGTATATTACATACCTCCATATCCTGCACCCCCTCCCCGTATATTACATGCCTCCACATCATGCACCCCCCGTATATTACATGCCTCCATATCCTGCAACCCGTATATTACATGCCTCCACATCATGCACCCCCTCCCCGTATATTACATACCTCCATATCCTGCACCCCCTCCCCGTATATTACATACCTCTATATCCGGCACCCCCTCCCCGTATATTACATACCTCTATATCCGGCACCCCCTCCCCGTATATTACATGCCTCCATATCCTGCACCCCCTCCCCGTATATTACATACCTCCATATCCTGCACCCCCTCCCCGTATATTACATGCCTCCACATCATGCACCCCCCGTATATTACATGCCTCCATATCCTGCAACCCGTATATTACATGCCTCCATATCCTGCACCCCCTCCCCGTATATTACATGCCTCCATATCCTGCACCCCCTCCCCGTATATTAGATTCCTCCACATCATGCACTCCCTGTATATTACATGCCTCCATATCCAGCACCCCCTGTATATTACATACCTCCATATCCAGCACCCTCTGTATATTACATACCTCCACATCCTGCACCCCCTGTATATTACATGCCTCCATATCCTGCACCCCCTGTATATTACATACCTCCACATCATGCACCCCCCATATATTACATGCCTCCACATCATGCACCCCCCGTATATTACATACCTCCATATCCTGCACCCCCTGTACATTACATGCCTCCATATCCTGCACCCCCTGTATATTACATGCCTCCATATCCTGCACCCCCTGTATATTACATGCCTCCACATCATGCACCCCCTGTATATTACATGCCTCCACATCATGCACCCCCTGTATATTACATGCCTCCATATCCTGCACCCCCTGTATATTACATGCCTCCACATCATGCACTCCCCGTATATTACATACCTCCATATCCTGCACCCCCTGTATATTACATGCCTCCACATCATGCACCCCCTGTATATTACATGCCTCCACATCATGCACTCCCCGTATATTACATACCTCCATATCCTGCACCCCCTGTATATTACATGCCTCCACATCATGCACCCCCTGTATATTACATGCCTCCACATCATGCACCCCCTGTATATTACATGCCTCCATATCCTGCACCCCCTGTATATTACATGCCTCCACATCATGCACCCCCCGTATTTTACATGCCTCCATATCCTGCACCCCCTGTATATTACATGCCTCCACATCATGCACTCCCCGTATATTACATACCTCCATATCCTGCACCCCCTGTATATTACATGCCTCCACATCATGCACCCCCTGTATATTACATGCCTCCATATCCTGCACCCCCTCCGTGTATATTACATGCCTCCACATCATGCACCCCCTGTATATTACATGCCTCCACATCATGCACCTCCTGTATATTACATGCCTCCATATCATGTACCCCCTCCCCGTATATTACATGCCTCCATATCCTGCACCCCCTCCCCGTATATTACATGCCTCCATATCCTGCACCACCTTCCCATATATTACATACCTCCATATCCTGCACCCCCTCCCCGTATATTACATGCCTCCATATCTTGCACCCCCTCCCCGTATATTACATGCCTCCATATCCTGTACCCCCTCCCCGTATATTACATGCCTCCATATCCTGCACCCCCTCCCCGTATATTACATACCTCCATATCCTGCTCCCCCTCCCTGTATATTATATACCTCCATATCCTGTACCCCCTCCCCGTATATTACATGCCTCCATATCCTGCAGCCCCTCCCCGTATACTACATATCTTCATATCCTGCACCCCCTCCCCGTATATTACATGCCTCCATATCCTGCACCCTCTCCCCGTATATTACATGCCTCCATATCCTGCACCCCCTCCCCATATATTACATGCCTCCATATCCTGCACCCCCTCCCCAGGTGCTACATGCCTCCATATCCTGCACCCCCCTCCCCGTATATTACATGCCTCCATATCCTGCACCCCCTCCCCGTATATTACATGCCTCCATATCCTGCACCCCCTCCCCGTATATTACATGCCTCCACATCCTGTACCCCCTCCCCGTATATTACATGCCTCCATATCCTGCACCCCCTCCCCGTATATTACATGCCTCCATATCCTGCACCCCCTGTATATTACATGCCTCCATATCCTGCACCCCCTCCCCGTATACTACATATCTTCATATCCTGCACCCCCTCCCCGTATATTATATACCTCCTCGTATATTACATGCCTCCATATCCTGCACCCCCTCCCCATATTTTATATACCTCCATATCCTGCACCCCCTCCCCAGGTATTACATACCTCCATATCCTGCACCCCCTCCCCGTATATTACACACCTCCATATCCTGCACCCCCTCCCCGTATATTACATACCTCCATATCCTGCACCCCCTCCCCGTATACTACATACCTCCATATCCTGCATCCCCTCCCCAGGAGTTACATGTCTCCATTAGTGTTGCTCGCAAATATTCGCAATGCAAATTTTATTCGCGAATATCGTATATTCGCGAATTCACGAATATTCGCGAATATAGCACTATATATTTGTAATTACGAATATTGTTTTTTTTTTTTTTTATCACTGTACACATCACAGTGATCACCCCTCTCTGCTTCCAGCTTGTGTGGTGTAATGAAGACTCTAATACTACTGTGTGAGACTGGCGTGCGAATTTTCGCATATGCGAAAGTTGCATATGCTAATTTTCGCATATGCGAATTTTCGCTTATGTTAATTTTTGTATATGCTAGTTTTCACATATGCTAGTTTTCGCATACGCGAATTTCCGCATACGCGAAAATAAAATGCAAATATAACGAATATGCGAATTTAGCGAATATATGACGAATATTCGTCCATATATTCGCGAATTCGAATATGGCCTATGCCGCTCAATACTAGTCTCCATATGCTGTTAACCCCTTCCCCAGGTATTACATGCCTCCATTATAAGGGACCTCTTAAAGATTTTACATTGGTGCCCTTTTGCACACTAGATGTATCCTACAAAGAGCTGAGATATCTTTTTATGGCTTCTATGATTCTACTTACACTCTGCTCTCCATTCATCTCTGGCCATGACGCTTATCACACTTCACTTCATGTTTATGGATTAGTTAAGCATCCTAAATAACACCTACTCCATGTAGTATTATGTCATCTTAATCCTTGTATTGTATTTATAAGGTCTGTTTCATGGCAGCCTCTGTATAAACATATTTCAACATTATATAAACCAACACTGGAAAGAAACTGTTCTCTTCTTCGTTATAAAGCATTAATCTTACCATATATCATTGTACTGCAACCTGTGGTACACTAGCTGTTGCAAAACTACAACTTCTTTTTCAGTAATATGGGTATGGTGTATGCACAGCTTTACTTCATTCAGTGCAAAGAAGATTCACTTACTTCTCCGTAGCTTGAAAGCATGTTTCTTTATTGATTGCAATCAAAACTTGCAATCAATAAAGAAACATGCTTTGAAGCTACGAAGAAGTAAGTGAATCTTCTTTGCATTGAACGAAGTAAAGCTGTGCATACACCATACCCATATTACTGAAAAAATTGTCTATTACAAGGAGAAAGGTGGTGTCTCCGAAAATGGGTGGAATTATTCACACATACCGCTTTGAACTGAGCAAGACTACAACTCCCATCATGACTGGACAGCCTAATCAATGACTGACTGCTACCTTTGTATATAAACAAAGTTTGACAAGCACTGTGAAGGGCCACCCACTTGACGCCTAGGCTGTAAATCTCCGTGAAGGACCATTGACTGGATGCCTAGGCTGTAAATCCCTGTGAAGGACCACTGACTGGACGCCTAGGCTGTCAATCACTGTGAAGGACCACCCTCCGGACGCCTAGGCTGTCAATCACTGTAAAGTACCAACCACTGGATGTCTAAGCTGTCAATCACTGTAAAGTACCATTGACTGGATGCCTAGGCTGTAAATCACTGTGAAGGACCACCCACTGGACACCTAGGCTGTCAATCACTGTGAAGGACCACCCACTGGACGCCTAGGCTGTCAATCACGGTGAAGGACCACCCACTGGCCGCAGAGATGTACACAAATAAAATAAAAGCTGTCCTCAATGTTTTCCCACAAAACTATATATCAGATAAGCTTCTCCTCTAGAACATGATGCCTATGGAAAGGATAACATTTCTAATGTGACATCTTTGGCCACACACTATATTTTGTAGTTACATTTGGCATTCTTCTCTCTATTATCCATTTAGTTATATCTAAGTACCACATGTTACAGCAAAAACCTGCAGCATGGAATGACGCACATTAAACCCTATCTAAAATCTTCACTATTCATTGTTATCAGCGGCAAATAAATCTGAGGTTTTGCAAGTGAATAGCAATAAATGTAACGTGAAGGGTGATAAGATCTTTGTTCCATCCTTGCCGATGTGATCCGGCCATGGGAACCTGCTCTCTGGTATTGGAGGAGAGAGTGTCGCCAGCGTTGCTGTCCAGCTGAGATCTAGGAGTTCCAGGGAGAAGAGCTCTTAAGGTGCCCATACACCTTTAATAGCTGCGGTCAGAGACCTCTGATGACTGCTTATCTCCAGGGAGAACAAAGGATCAGGCATTGAACCTTGCCGAAAGTTAGGCAGACTCATCAGTGTGAGCTTATAGAGAGACACCCATAAGGGTACTGTTGCAGCATACCTGTCCTATCACAGAAAAAAGTTTATATATGTTACTCACTAGGTCATGCATATTCTTTACATGTCTTTGAGGTGGCCCAGTACATGAGTTGTCATCCTGTACACCTGCCCATCCTCCTCAGGACTCTTGAGTGTTAAATGTTCTCATGTTATATGCTGGTTAATCTATTGAAACATTTGTCTCTTTAAATCTATGTTGCCAAGGCCTATGTAACCAAAGAAGGTGCAAGTGAACAGGTGACTTGTTGGTGACCTATGGGATTCCTCCAAATTGCTCTCTTATTTATCAGGAAGGAGTTAGCCTAGAGCAGTTCAGTGGAGCCAAGTGAAGACCTGAGAGTTGTCTGGTATTCCTGGGGGAGACCAAGGCCTAATCACGCAGCCACGCAACTACTACCAGTAACCCCTGCAGGTGAAAGTCAAAGCCTGGCGGTAAACACAAATACAAGTCTATTCAAGATAGTCAAGTCTGTCAAGTTACCAATGTGGTAGCCCAGTACGGGAGGTGTTACCCGTGCTCCTGCTGTCCTGTCAGGCAGCCTACTTCAGTGTCCCCAAGGCCCCTGCACTTGTTTCCCCATTGTAAATATGTTTTACCATGTAAAGTGTTAAAAAATGTAATGTAGCTTTAAGAGTTATACCATATGATGTCATGTGATTGCTACCCAGGAGGTACCAATGACCAGGTGATCCCAAGAGTGACCCATGGGCTCCCTGCTAGTCTCTCCCATATAAGCCCTGGGTGGAGCTAGTGTGGTAAGCTTGGGGAATAAAGCCTTGTGGGGGTGTAGGGTAGTTGGGGTGTTGCTGTTCAGTATTATGAAGGGCGCTGTTAAAGGACATGTCCGGTGCTCACTTTTCTTATTGCATCCGTTCCGGGCTGCAAAAATAAATAAAATAAGCTTTCTCTTGCCTGCCTAGGCTCCCCCGGTGCTCTGGTACAGGCGTTCGGTCCCCGGGCTGTATTCTTCTTACTTCCTGTTAGCCCGGCACGTCACACGGAGCTTCAGCCCATCACTGGCCGAGGCGGGACATCGCTGCGGCCGGTGATAGGTTGAAGCTCCGTGTGACGTGCTGGGCTAACAGGAAGTAAGAAGAATACAGCCCGGGGACCGAACACCATTACTGAAGCACCGGGGGAGCCTAGGCAGGTAAGAGAAAAAATTTTTATTTTATTTTTCAACCCGGAACGGATAAAATAAGAAAAGTGAGCACCGGACATCTCCTTTAACCCTTGTCACTTGTGACGCCAGGCTTAGGCTTAAAACTATGTATTGATGCTGGACCTAACGCCACCCTTCCCAAGAGCCATAGGTGAGTGTGAAATAAAAGGATTGTCCACAGCAGTGCTGAACTTAAAACTTGCGGAATCTTAACAACGGTAACAGTCCAGATAACAGAGTCTGTTTAAACAGCACAGCAGTGATTGACAGATGCTTAGGACTGGAAAGTTCTCTTTAGCTTTAGAGGATTGTATTTGCATAGATCCGATGCATTTAGGGGTTTGATTAGGTCCGGAGATCTTGCGGAGATAGCGGGGAGTTGTATGAACTATCCGTCTCTAGCACAGGCTTAGGCCGCAAGGCTTAGGCCTAGTAATTTGCAACCCGGTTCTGCAACCCGGTCACATGACACGCAGATCCTGCAACGCTAACAAGGTAAATATTATTGTATGGTGGTTAGGGGACTACATTGGTGATGAGGTGTGTGTGTGTGTGTGTGGGGGGGGGGGGTTATGGGGGTGATGAGAGGTGCAGGGAGGGTGTTATGAGGGTGATAAGAGGTGCAGGGGGGGGTGTTATGGGGGTGATAAGAGGTGCAGGGGGGGTGTTATGAGGGTGATAAGAGGTGCAGGGGGGGTGATAAGAGGTGCAGGGGGTGATAAGAGGTGCAGGGGGTGTTATGGAGGTAATAAGAGGTGCAGTAGGGGTGTTATGGGGGTGATAAGAGGTGCAGTAGAGGTGTTATGGGGGTGATAAAAGGTGCAGGGGGTGTTATGGGGGTGATAAGAGGTGCAGGGGTGTTATGGGGAATGTTATGGGGGTGATGAAAGGTGCAGGGGGAGTGTTATTGGGGTCATGAGAGGTGCAGGGGTGTTATGGGGGTCATGAGAGGTGCAGGGGGGTGTTATGGGGGTCATGAGAGGTGCGGGGGGTGTTATGGGGGTGATAAGAGATTCAGGGAGGGGTGTTATGTGGGTGATGAGAGGTGCCCCCCTTGCACCACTCCTCATCACCCCCCCATAACCCCCCCTGTTTATAGTAGTATTATATTCAGGGTACAGTGTATGGCAGTATTATATTCAGGGTACAGTGTGGGGCAGTATTTTATTTAGGGTACAGTGTGGGGCAGTATTTTATTTAGTGGGTACAGTGAATAGCAGTATTATATTCAGGGTACAGTGTGTGGCAGTATTATATTCAGGGTACAGTGTGGGGCAATATTTTATTTAGGGTACAGTGTGGGGCAGTATTATATTTAGTGGGTACAGTGTATAGCAGTATCATATTCAGGGTACAGTGTATGGCAGTATTATATTCAGGGTACAGTGTATGGCAGTATTATATTCAGGGTACAGTGTGTGGCAGTATTATATTCAGGGTACAGTGTGTGGCAGTATTATATTCAGGGTACAGTGTGGGGCAGGATTATATTTAGTGGATACAGTGTGTAGCAGTATTATATTCAGAGTACAGTGTATAGCAGTTTTATATTCAGGGTACAGTGTGTGGCAGTATTATGTTCAGGGTACAGTATGTGGCAGGATTATATTTAGTGGGTTAAGTGTATAGCAGTATTATATTCAGGGTACAGTGTGGGGCAGTATTTTATTTAGGGTACAGTGTGGGGCAGTATTATATTCAGGGTACAGTGTGTGGCAGTATTATATTTAGTTGGTACAGTGTGTGGCAGTATTATATTCAGGGTACAGTGTGCGGCAGTATTAATTTTAGTTGGTACAGTGTGTGGCAGTATTATATTCAGAGTACAGTGTATAGCAGTATTATGTTCAGGGTACAGTGTGTGGCAGGATTATATTTAGTGGGTACAGTGTATGGCAGTATTGTATTCAGGGGTACAGTGTGTGGCAGTATTATATTCAGGGTACAGTGTGTGGCAGTATTATATTCAGGGTACAGTGTGTGGCAGTATTATATTCAGGGTACAGTGTGGGGCAATATTTTATTTAGGGTACAGTGTGGGGCAGTATTATATTTAGTGGGTACAGTGTATAGCAGTATCATATTCAGGGTACAGTGTATGGCAGTATTATATTCAGGGTACAGTGTATGGCAGTATTATATTCAGGGTACAGTGTGTGGCAGTATTATATTCAGGGTACAGTGTGGGGCAGGATTATATTTAGTGGATACAGTGTGTAGCAGTATTATATTCAGAGTACAGTGTATAGCAGTTTTATATTCAGGGTACAGTGTGTGGCAGTATTATGTTCAGGGTACAGTATGTGGCAGGATTATATTTAGTGGGTTAAGTGTATAGCAGTATTATATTCAGGGTACAGTGTGGGGCAGTATTTTATTTAGGGTACAGTGTGGGGCAGTATTATATTCAGGGTACAGTGTGTGGCAGTATTATATTTAGTTGGTACAGTGTGTGGCAGTATTATATTCAGGGTACAGTGTGCGGCAGTATTAATTTTAGTTGGTACAGTGTGTGGCAGTATTATATTCAGAGTACAGTGTATAGCAGTATTATGTTCAGGGTACAGTGTGTGGCAAGATTATATTTAGTGGGTACAGTGTATGGCAGTATTGTATTCAGGGGTACAGTGTGTGGCAGTATTATATTCAGGGTACAGTGTGTGGCAGTATTATATTCAGGGTACAGTGTGTGGCAGTATTATATTCAGGGTACAGTGTGTGGCAGTATTATATTCAGGGTACAGTGTGGGGCAGGATTATATTTAGTGGGTACAGCGTGTAGCAGTATTATATTCAGGGTACAGTGTATAGCAGTTTTATATTCAGGGTACAGTGTGTGGCAGTATTATGTTCAGGGTACAGTGTGTGGCAGGATTATATTTAGTGGGTTAAGTGCATAGCAGTATTATATTCAGGGTACAGTGTTGGGCAGTATTTTATTTAGGGTACAGTGTGGGGCAGTATTATATTCAGGGTACAGTGTGTGGCAGTATTATATTCAGGGTACAGTGTGTGGCAGTATTATATTCAGGGTACAGTGTGGGGCAGTATTATATTCAGGGTACAGTGTGGGGCAGTATTGTATTCAGGGTACAGTGTGTGGCAGTATTATATTTAGTTGGTACAGTGTGTGGCAGTATTATATTCAGGGTACAGTGTGTGGCAGTATTAATTTTAGTTGATACAGTGTGTGGCAGTATTATATTCAGGGTACAGTGTATAGCAGTATTATGTTCAGGGTACAGTGTGTGGCAGGATTATATTTAGTGGGTACAGTGTATGGCAGTATTGTATTCAGGGGTACAGTGTGTGGCAGTATTGTATTCAGGGTACAGTGTATAGCAGTATTATGTTCAGGGTACATTGTGTGGCAGGATTAAATTTAGTGGGTACAGTGTATAGCAGTATTATATTCAGGGTACAGTGTGGGGTAGGATTATATTTAGGGTTCACTTTCTGGCAAGGTTATAATGATTACTGTCTTCATGCAGAGGATGAGGATCTGCTGACAGTGAGGAGCCAATGATGTCTGGATGTCAGACTCTGCAGAGAAGATGGAGCTGGAGTAAGACCTGGTCTCTGGACCCGATGAAGAAGAAAAGATAACAGAGAAGATGTCACTCAAGGCAGAAGACATCACTCAGGTCACTGATCTCATTGTGTATTCTCCTTACTGTCCCATCAGAGCTGTAGTCACTTGTAAGTTCTGCAGTGATGATGGGTAAAACTGTGTCCAATCTGTGTCTCTCCAGCTGTTACAAAACTTCAACTCCCATTGCCAGAGGCTCTCCAGACATGATGGGAGTTTTAGCTTTCCAACAGCTGGAGAACCACTTCAACCGAGGTGATCGGTGGGGGTCTCAGCAGTCAGACCCCCACCAAAAAAAATGGCCCGGGGGGGGGGGGGGGGGTTTGTGGACAGGGGGTATGAGTAGGGAACACTGCTGCACCTAATGTGGGGGGAACACTGCCTGCCTAATGTGGGGGGAACACTGCCTGCCTACTAAGGGGGAACAATGCCTGCCTAATGTGGGGAACACTGCCAACCTAATGTGGGGGGAACTCTGCTGCACCTAATGTGCATTGTATCGACGTTCGCTCACGTTGCGCTCCCAGAATTCAAGGGCTGGCGTTACTATGTCCTGACGCCGGCCGTAGAGCGTGACGTGCGTGAACATCAAAGGGGGGGTGGGGGCCTCCTTGTCCATTTTGCTTGGGGCCCCCAAATTCCTTCAAACGGCCCTGGGGGGGGGGGGGGCGACTACCGCCCTTAGTTCATCTATACAGGGTGCATCCAGCTGTTTCACCACTACAACTTCCAGCTTGCCCTGACATATATTGGCTGTCAGGGCATGCTGGGAGTTGTGGTGGTGAAACAACTGCAGGCACCCTGTTCTGAAAACAATATCTTTATTACGGCCGCGGCCGCAAACCCGCTACCCCGTACCCCTCCGTGCCACCTGCTCTACTCGCACCCCCCCCCCCCCTTCGTCGGCGACAGTCCTGAGGCAGCAGCAGCAGCGCGTATCTGCCGGCAGGCTGGGCTGGCGTGCGAGGCCAGGGAGCCAATGCACAAATCCTCTGTGCTCTCAGCGCTCACTCCCGCCTGTCTGCAGGGAGCGAGCGCAGGCTGACTGGCTGACTGAATTAGGACTGATTGCCCGGCCGGCATCGGTCCTAATTCAGTCGTGACTTAATGGCAGGCTGCAACCGACCACTAGGAGGGAGACCCCTAGTGGCCGGTTTTCAAATATAAAATAAACTATTTTAATAAAAAAACATTTTATGAAAGTATATTAGAGAAATGTTGTAGTACATAAGTACTACAACATATAAAAAAAAAAGGTTGGTGACAGTGCCCATTTAAGGTCTCTGCATCACTGGTCACCTCCTTGGGCCCTGGCTGAACTGTATACACTTTACCAACTGTCTACCCTCAGTCAAGCTACCGTTGTCCGTAACTTGGCTTCGGGGGCTTTATTGCCCACGTGCCTAGCCCAGTGTACAGCGGGATACTTTCGGGTGGTTATAGGATAAATCACGCCCTGGCATCACGAATACAGGGGTTAAAGGGGTACTCCGGTGCTTACACATCTTATCCCCTATCCAAAGGATAGGGGATAAGATGTCTGATCGCGGGAGTCCCGCAGCTGGGGACACCCGTGATCATGCATGCGGCACCCCGTTTGTAATCAGTCCCCGGAGCGAATACGCCCCCTCCGCGTAGCTATCACGTCCCCTCCCGTAGGCTTGCATTGAGGGCAGAGTGTGAATTCACACTGGGGCAGAGGCGTGACGTCACACGCCGCCGGCCCTGCGGTCGACCGTAATCAGACCCGGAGCTAACACGCTCCGGGGACTGATTACAAACGGGGTGCCGCGTGCATGATCACGGGCGTCCCCAGCTGTGTGACTCCCGTGATCAGACATCTTATCCCCTATGCTTTGGATAGGGGATAAGATGAGTTAGCACCGGAGAACCCCTTTCATGCCATCTACCCCTAGGGAAACAACATCTGCCCTGCACCACACACCCCGCCACCACAACTTTTGGCGTCACGAACAGGATACGGGTGTGTGCCTTATGCAACAAGTCCTCCTCCCCTAGTCTGAACTGTGCCCAATATTTTTGTCTGCAAAAACCACATGCCGATGCGATTCAAGTCTGCGCCAAAAAAGTGTATGGGACTTTGCAAGTGAAAAGTATTTTACTTGTGCGCTTGTGAAACAGAGGGAGAGGGGAAGAAAAGACTTTTATTTGCCATCATGGATTGTAGAGAGTCGGTACCTGAAAGGGTTAATCGGGTCCGGTGTTTCCCGCGCGCTCGAGCGGTCGCAGCTCCGCCCCATCAGTCCCCAGCGGTGATGCATCTCCAGCACAGTGAGGAGGAACCAAAGAGCCGCTCTCTGTTGCACAGGGGAAGACTTTGCCCACTGTACCAAAACAGGAAGTTCCCTGGGCGCAGTCATATTGGAGGGTCTGGCGGCTGCGTCCAGCTCCGTTGCCTTCTATTAAGCATCCGCTGCAGCGCAGATTCTGCAAACGCCAATGATTACCAGTATCAAGTCTCCAGTGCCGGTAACATCAGCATTAACCAACTAGTGTCAGCAAGTCTGGTCGCAAAACAAATTATTACTGGGTACCTGCAAAATAGAGGGGGAGCATTCATTATAGAACTCCCACTAGCCGAGTCTAAGCCGCTGCAACACTTCAGTAATGCTCTTAAAGGGGAAAGCACCTTATTCCTCTTAAAGCGACAGAGCACTCAAAATTCAACAAGATGTCAGAACCCAGCTCTCCAGAGCAATCAGGTGCGTTGACCCTCCATCTCCAGCAGCAGGATCATCACCTGCCCCAGCGGCCAGATTGTTGCCCGTCCTGCCTGCAGTCCACATTCCAGTGTCTGCATCGGAATTAATGGGGAACCCTGTCCTCCCTACCTACAATGGAGATTCCTTCACCCTGAGGGATTTCAAAGAAAGGATCCAGAGTTTGTTTATCTTTTACTCTTTCCCTCCTTATCAACAGGTGCATTTGCTCACAGGACAACTACAGGAACCAGCGTTAGAGTAAGTCCGTACCTCGCCAGCCTCTGAGAAGGCAACGGTAGAGCAGATCTTTGAAGGACTGTACCAGTTATTTGAGTTCCATTTCCATCAGAGGTACGTCACAAGCTGCATGAAAGGCGACAGAAGCCAGGTGAGACCTTGAGAGCATATGCTGTAGCCCTACAGAATGCCCTAGAGACTGTTCAAAAATCTGATGGTACAACTCCCAAACAGGGCAACAAGGTGTTAATAGGCAGATTTATTGATGGGGCTCATAATAAGTGGGACAAAGCTTAGCTGAGAATGTTAGTGGTCCAAAACCCCAACTTGTCATTCCCCGCTTTCAAGAGACTGGCTATCCAAGTGATTGAGTCCGGGACTGAGTTAGAGAAAGCTTATCCACCTGTCCAAGAGCCATTAGTGCGGTAGCCAGACCTATACCACCACCATCATTAGCCCCCGCCCCAGTGTCACCTGCTCTGCCAGTCACTGCAGCCTCAGATTTACAGACTGTTAGGCAGGACATTGAACAACTGACTAAGGCTGTGAAGGACCTTGCCACCCGGTTCGCCCCACCTGACCGTGAACCGCCCCTACCCAGAAAACATGCCCCTGCTCCTGCTCCCCGCAATTTCAACCTCTGCAACCCTCTGCCTAATAGACCCTCAGGGACTCAAATACCCCTTTTGTACCTATTGTAATAAATCAGGACATTGGAAAATGCAGTGTGGGGATTTAAACGGATTTCCCCTGAGGTCGCGGACTGGCCCTCAGGAAAAAAGTCATCAGGTTTAATCCCTAACCTTAGTCAGGACTCTCACTTCATGTCGTCTCCTGCCCCTATGTAGAAATTATCGTAGAAGGTGTACCGTTGGAGGCGTTGATAGATACAGGGTCACAAGTGTCTACTATACCTAAAAATGCTTTCTATCAGCATTGGGATGCTAGATTATTGTGTGAACCGGAGGATGTTAACTTCAGAGTAGTTGCGGGTATTGGGCAACCAGTCCCCAGACATGGATACTGGGAGCTAACCATTCAGTTGGGAGAGCATGTACTTAGCGGGCAGGGAGTGATTGTAACTAAAGTGACAGATAAGGGGTCTGCTGAATTTTTACTGGGGATGAACATTATGTAAAAATGGTTTGCTGAAGTATTAGATGCCTTGTATGCCTCTCTTCCCCATATGTCCCCTTCAGGCCAGCGGGCTGCACAGCACCACTTGAAAGTTGTACAAGAGGAGCAGAAGTTTGCAACAAGCAAGGTGAAATCTGCAGAGTTCGAGTACAAGACATCCGGTCCGTGACCTTGCATCCCAACACAGAGACTATCATCTGGTGTCGTGCACATCCCAGAGTCAAGAATAGAGACTATCAAGCCCTGTTGGAGCCTCTGCAACTAGAAGACCACCCTCTTGTCCGAGCTGCAAGAAGCCTTGTCACCGTTACCAACGGGAGAGTTCCAGTCTGGTTAGTCAACCTGTCTGATGCTGCTACCCAAATACACCCCAGTAGCCCAGTTGTATCTCATAAAGTCAAAGGACATCTTAACAGGATGGAGGTGGCCTGACTGTGTGCAGCCCAAGTGGCTAAAGGATCCAGTAGGAGTCCTCCCAAGCCCTGGTGGGCACAACTCCAAGTTGGAGACGACACTACTCCAAGGGACCTAGTCAAGGGAGTCATCAATGTCGCCAAAAGGTACCATGAAGCTTTTAGCAAACACCAAATATCCATGATCCAACACCGAATCCTCACAGGCAACAGCCCACCTATGAAGGAAAGTCACCGCCCGGTCGCGCCAGGCATGCATAAGACTGTCAAGAAGATGCTGGCCGACATGAAAGAGGCAGACGTCATCCAAGAAAGTCAGAGTCAGCGGCGCCACTTATCCTGGTCTAGAAAAAAGACAGAACCATCCGCTTCTGTGTCGACTACAGGAAACTGAACAATGTCACACATAAGGACGCTTATCCTCTGCCATGGATCGAGGAGTCACTCACAGCCCTCAGGTCTGCTTCTTACTTCTCCACCCTGGACTTAACCCATGGCTGTGGAAGACTGGGAGAAGACCACCTTCGTGACACCCACGTTCGAGTTTAAAAGTATGCCGTTTGGGCTATGTAGTGCCCCTGCTATGTTTCAGCTTTTGATGGAAAGGTGCCTGGGCCATCTAAATTTTCAAATTGTCCTATTGTGCCTGGACGATGTCATTGTGTATTCCAAGTCCTACCAGGAACACCTCAGCCATATGTCAGACGTCTTCCAAGTCCTGATCAAGCATGGGCTGAAGATCAAGCCGTCAAAGTGTCCCTTGCTCAAACCTCAGGTACACTACCTGGGTCATGATGTCAGGGAGTCCAGTCCAATCCTGAAAAGGTGGAAATTGTAAAGAACTCTCCTACCCCACGCACGGTGAAAGATGTCAGGAGCTTCCTGGGATTTTCCGGCTACAACCTCCGCTTTATTGCCCACTTTGCCTAGATTGCAGAACCCCTCACAGCTCTCTTACGGGGTACGGTAAAAGAGAACTACAATGGAAAATTATCTGTTGAATGGGCAGAAGAGCAAGAGACAGCACTCTTAAATGTCTGCTGACAGAACCACCCATCCTGGCGTACCCAGACTACAGTCAGCCGTTCCAGTTATATACCGATGCCAGTTTCAAAGGTCTGGGAACTGTCCTGTCCCAAGTCCAGGAAGGGCAAGAATGAGTAGTTGCCTCTGCCAGTTGTAACCTGCGAGGAGCAGAGAAGAACAATGCAAACTACAGCTCATTCAAGTTAGAACATCTTGCCCTGGTATGGGCCGTGACCGAAAAGTTCAAAGACAACTTGGCTGCCACGCCATTTACTGTCTCCACGGATAATAACCTATTGGTCCACCTGAACACTGTCAAGTTGGGTGCCATCGAACAAGGTTGGGCTTCCAGATTAGCCAATTACAGTTTCTCCATCAAGTACAGTAATGTCAATGCCGATGAACTGCCTCGGATGATCCCCAGTGAAGAACCACCTGTCGAAGACGTGTGGGAAGACGTGGAGATGCTCCCATTTTATCACCGGTTTGTGTACCAGAATGTTGTGACCAGCCTGATGGACGGTGAACCCAGGTCCGAAAAAGTTAAAGAAGACCTGTACACCTGGAAGACTCTTCAAGATGAAAGACAAGTCATGGGGGATCTGTTGGAATACTGCCTGGCGAAAAAGGTACCAACCCATCTACGCCGGGCCCAGTGTTATTATGAGCTGAAACGTCCGTGGCGACAGAGGAAGCGACTGTTTGTGCACAAAGGGCTGTTGTGCCGAAATTCTTTGGATCCGGTTTCTGGTGATCGACTTCATCAGATTCTGGTTCTCCGAAGAGATGCGACGATGGTCCTCAACGCATACCATGATCAGTCGGGACACTTTAGAGACCACAAGACCAAAGCTACTGTCAGGAGAAGATTCTATTGGATCGGAACTACTGCTTTTCACCCTCTGGGAAACAGGCTCTGTGAGCGAATCAACCAAGTCTTTATCCACATGTTGCGAGCTGCCTCTGTGTCAAGATAAGAAGAGAGGCCCCGACTGTTGCCTGAACTATTAGAGATCTATAAAAACACAGTCCACTGTTCTACATCCCTTTCTTCTTGATGATGGAGCGCCATGGACAGCTGTATAAAGACCGAACATTTGGGCTCCAAGCCCCACTCAACAACTCTCTGCAAGCCTCCCTCGAGTCGGTCTCTGACCACCAGAGAAGAATCCAAGAGGCCAAAGAAATTGTCAGCAAGAAGATGGGCGAGGCCCAGCAGAGACAACAGGAGGATTATAACCGTCATGCTTCTGCCAAACCACTTCAGTTGGGCAATAAAGTCTGGCTGCAGAAGTTCCCAAGGACCCACAAGTTAGACTCTATCTGGGAGTCAGACCCTTACACGATGACGGCCAAACCCTATCTGGACTCGGATGTTTACTAACTACAAAAGTCTGGGTATGAGCCACACGTTGATCACCAAAACTGAATCAAGTTGTGTCTGAAAGAAGATCTACCAGTGCTCCCAGCACCACCTCCTCCAGCTGTCAGACCTGTGAGAGAATATGTCCCAGGCCAGGGAATCCACCCATCCATGGATTTCCCCATGTTTTCTCCAACTCAGCCAGCGATCTTATGTGTCTCACCTACCCCGGGGCTGGTTCAGCCAACACTATTCTCCACACCAGTCCCAGTCTTGTCACCATTGCCTCCGGCCTATACGCCAGTCTCTAGAGTAGCTACTCAGTCTCCAGCCTCTCCAGTGCAGATGCCAGCAACTCTGGGTCCCACCAGCCCTGGACCAATACCCGCTTTTGAATTTGTCGAGGAAGAGTTAGCTGCAGCTTCAGAGGCTCCAAGGGCTGTTGAAGATACAAGAGTAACTGATTCCCCCTAAGTGGTGTTGCGTAGGTCCCAACGGTCGACACATGGGCAAATTCCCGCCAGGTACAAAGATGAACTCATAATGTAAAGTTATATACCACACATAGTCAGTTTACATATGTTTAAAGTAGTCCACACATATGCAAATAGTTAAGATAGGACTGTAACATTATTTTGTGTTCCAGTCCACAAGTTCTAAATATATACAGTTATGTGTCTAATGTTTTCTCTCCTGTCCATGTGTACAGGGTACTCTGCTGGCCAGAGGGTTCACTTGATATCTAGATAATGCACGTAGAGCGACAGAATTGATAAATGTAAAGGTAACACTGTTGTATAGTGTAACAAGGTATATTGAGTTCTGGGGAGAATAGTTGAGAACCGAGGGGCCCCAGCAGCCAAGGCATTGGGTAGATAGCCTCCGGCAGCCCAATCCGTGAATCTATGTATATTGATATGTATATTGTTGTCTTGAGTGTCTTCAGAAAGCAGTTACAAAGTCAAATTAACCCCATATGTTTAAAGAGCATGTATGGACATTCACCATGCCACATGGACTCACCCATATCTTGTTTCGTAATCCAGACCTGAGAAGGACATTGTGCATAAATTCCCCAGGAACTGTCACTAGGCCTCAGTGGGCACTTCAATCCTCCGCCCTCCAGGACTGGGTGTCGAGGACGACTTTAATTAAAAGGGGGAGTTTGTGGTGGCCCAGTACAGAAGGTGTTACCCCGTGCTCCTGCTGTCTTGTCAGGCAGCCTCATTCAGTGTCCCAAGGCCCCCTGCTCTTGTTTCCCCATTATAAATATGTTTTATCATGTAAAGTGTTATAAAATGTAGTGTTGCTTTAATAGTTATACCATGTGATATGTCATGTGATTGTTACCCAGGAGGTACCTGTGACCAAGTGATCCCAAGAGTGACCTATGGGCTCCCTGCTAGTGTCCCCATATAAGCCCTAGGTGGAGCTAGCTGCTCTCTCTTTTGCTTTCTCTTTGAGCTCTGCTCTTCTGCTAAGTTGAGGTCTAGTGCAGTCGTGCCTAGTGTGTGTCCATATTGTTGGAGACCTCAAAGTCAAGTCCTGCAGCCACCATCAAGTCTAGTAAGCTAAAGTGACAGCTTTATGAATCAAGTCATGTCAGTCCCTGTCATCTGTCAAGTCAGTGTGGTCTGCTTTCAATTGTCCAGTCCTACTACAAGTCCCAGCAAGCCCTTAAGGTCTCTGCATCACTGGTCACCTCCTTGGGCCCTGGCTGAACTGTATAGACTTTACCAACTGTCTACCCTCAGTAAAGCTACTGTTGTCTGTAACTTGGCATTGGAGTCTTTATTGCCCCGTGCCTAGCCCAGGATCCAGCGGTATACCTTCGGGTGGTTATAGGTTAAACCACGCCCTGGAGTCACAAATACAATGGGTTAATGCCATCTGCCCCTAGGGTAAAAACATCTGCCCGGCACCACACACCCCGCCACCACACTAAAGTCAGCATGAGTTGCACAATTCAGTCCAAGTCCACTACAAGTCCCAGTGAGCCAACAAGCTCTCTAAAGTTCACTGAGCATCTCACCTGAACTGAGCTGTAAAGACTTTAACATCTGTCTGCTTCAGTAAAGTTCCGTAACCTTGCATAAGAGTGATTATTTACCCCGCCACTGGCCCAGGAACCAGTGGCCATACCTCGGGTGGTGTAGAGGATTACAACGCCCTGGCTTTACGAACACTAAGAGTTAATATCATCTGCCCCTCCAACACCCTCACCAAAATTTTTGGAGTCCTACAAACAGGATACGGGTGAGCGCCTTATGCAAAAATACCCCTCAAGTCTAAACTGTGTCCGTACTGCCGAAAATTTGCACGTCTGTGTGAGCCCAAAATTGTACAAAATTTGTCTGTGAAACTCATATGTTGAAAGGCGCACAGCTCATCCCACATCAGTCCTCCTCTCCAGCACAGCGAGGAGGAACCAAAAGGATCACCCTGTGTTGCACAGGGGAAGACTTTCCTGACCAGACCCAAACAGGAAGTTCCCTGGGCGCAGCCATCTTAGAAGCTTCCGGCTGCTGCGTTCATGCCCGGCTGTTGTATGCAAAGTCAACGTGGCAACTCTCAAAAGCCTTACCGATCATCAGTACAGAGCTTCCGGTACCAGGTCTGTTATTATCATCCTGGTATTGTCCGCAAGTCTGGTTATCAAGTTAACTGGTACTTGCAAAATAGAGGGGGAGTGTCTGCTGTTCCATCATCCAAACCGAAGCCGCTGCAGCACCTCACCAGCTCTCTTAAAGGGGAACACACCTCATCTTCCTTTAAGCGACAGCGCACTCAAAAATCTACAGGATGTCTGAACCAAGCACCACAGATCAACCGGGCGCCAGCGCCCCTCCATCTCCCGCAGCGAGCACGCCACCTGGTCCAGCAGCTAGTGTCCTGGCTCCTGCAAGCATCAACAACACTGGTTTTCCAGCGACCGCGGCGGTATTCATGGGGAATCCTGTCCTTCCTATCTACAATGGAGACCCCTTCACCCTTAGGAATTTCAAAGAGAGGATCCAGAGCTTGTTTGTCTTTTACTCTTTCCCTTCCAACCAACAGGTGCAACTGCTAACGGGATAGCTCAACTCCAGGGACCGGCACTAGAGGAAGTCTGCAGTGTCCGAGATGGCCAGTGTCCAAGAAGGCGACGGTGGAGCAGATTTTTGAAGGACTATACCTGGTATTTGAATTTGAGTCACATTCTCCATCAGAGGCACGTCTCCGGCTGTATGAAAGGCAACAAAAGCCAGGTGAGACTCTGAGAGTGTATGCTGTAGCCCTACAGTATGGCCTAGAGACTGTCCAAAGATTAGATGGTATAACTCCCGAGCAGGGCAACAAAGTGTTAATGGACAGATTTATTGATGGGGCCCAAGTAGGACAAGCAATAAGTAGGACGAGGCCCAACTGAGAATGTTAGCAGACCAAAACCTGAACATGTATCCATATATGTGGCCCACCCTGTATACTTCTTAATTTTGTGTACAGAAAGTAGTGTACAGTACTAAGTCAGGACTGTAATCTTATAGTCAGTATATGTAGATAGCAGTCCATTAAATTGTACTTGTCTAATGCTTATTGTTTTACTGTCCACTGTGCACAGGGTTCTCTTGTGGCCAGAGAGTGCACCTGGTGAGCGTTGGCAAAAAAAAGGCGGAAACGCTATTGTATATATGCTGTTTTTATATACTGTAAAATGTATAAAGTCAGTCTAATTGTTAATCTATTGTTACGGGGTGAAGTGGAGAGACATGGCGATGTGCCCCGTTAGCATAGGCATCTGGGTAGAAAGCCTCAGCCAGCCCAAGGACAATTACCCTACACAAACCATTTGTTGACTACACCCTGGTTCAAATACCCCATTCACATGAGTATGTCAGGACATTAATTTATAATGCCACATGAACTCTGTCTCTGTTACCAGCCCTGTGAAGGACATTGGCACAATGCTCCAGGAACTGTTTTTGTTTATTACTACTATTGCTTGGCCTCCAGTGGTCACTTTATGTCATCCGCCCTCCAGGACGCTATGCCGAGGACGGCTTCTTTTAAGAGGGGGAGTTTGTGGTCACCCAGTACAGAAGTTGTCATCCTGTACACCTGCCTGTCCTGTGTGGCGGCTACCCTTTCAGTGTTCCCCTGGGTCCACATCCCTCCACAGGACTCTAAAGTGTTAAATGTTCTTGTTATATGCTGGTTAATCTTTTGAGGCATTTGTCTCTTTAAATTTATGTTGTCAAGGCCTATGTAACCAAGGAAGGTGCAAGTGAACAGGTGACTTGTTGGTAACCTATGGGATTCCTCCAAATTGATCCCATATATATCAGGGAGGAGTTAGCCTAGAGCAGTTCAGTCAAGTTCTCTGCTTAGGTACAGCCAAGTGAAGACCTGAGAGTTGTCTGGTATTCCTGAGGGAGACCAAGGCCAAATCACACAGCCACGCAGCTACTACCAGTAACCCTGGCAGGTGAAAGTGAAAGCCTGGCAGTATGCACAAATACAGAGGAACAGTCTAGTCAAGATAGTCAAGTCTATCAAGTTACTAAAGTCAGCGTGGATTACACAATTCAGTCTAAGTCCACTCCAATCCCAGCGAGCCAACAAGCTCCCTAAAGTTCATAGAGCATCTCCTTGGGCCTTAACTGAGCTGAAAAGACTTTAACATCTGTCTGCTTCAGTAAAGTGCCATTGTTCCGTAGCCTTGCATCAGAGTGATTATTTACCCTGCCCCTGGCCCAGCAACCACGGCCATACCTCGGGTGGTGTAGAGGATAACCACGCCCTTGTGTCATGAACACTAAGGGTTAATACATCTGCCTTAAGGGTTAATCTGCCCTTCCAACACTCTCACCACATCTTTTTATGTGTCTAGCTTCTGTCTTTGTCTCACAATCCCTCTGTTCTGCTGCCCACTTATTCTGATATCCACTGCTCAGGAAGGGGCGTGTCCAAGGCAAGCTCTGAGCCCGCCCTCACTCACCATGCATTTACTTCCTCTCTGAGTCTGCTGTGCTGTGTTTTTTCATCCAATCACTGCAGGCTGCTCTGTTACCCCTTCTCTCTGTTTTCATGCTGATGTCTGATAGGACAGAAGTGAGCACAGCGGAGTGCTAGTCCCTTCCTCACTTACTGGACTTTATCCCATCCTGTGCTTCTTCTGGGACAAAGATGATGCTACAGCCCACAGGATAATGTTCTGGATGGTATGAGGACCCTTAGTGGTCTTTTTTTATAAGCCAGGATTTCTATAAAAAAAGAGATACATCTCTTTTGAATCTGACATTGCCCATTTTAACAAAGTTATCTCTTTCTACCAGAGTGAAGGCTTTACACAAGGATAGAATGGGAGCCTCCTGCCAGTTTGGATTTACTGGAAATCTGGTTGCATTGTGGTTGCGTTGCATTGTGGATGCAGGTGGCCCTTGCTGGTTTGTGCTAAAAAGCAAATAGGGTGTTATAGCAAAAACTAGCAATTATAAAAAATACAGGTTAACAGCAGCATTTCAGAAACATTTACTGCATACAGTAAACCGCAACAGAACCAGATCTACACATTCTCCACCTTTAACCCCAGCACGGAGGTATGGACTTTCCTTTTAGGCAATTGCTGACTGGTAGCAGTCGTGCTGGTGAAGCAGACAAGTAGTCAGGAAGAAGCCAAGGGTTGTCACAGGGAGAGCAGTCAGGATGCGAGACAGAATGGAGCAAAGAGTCCAAACCAAAAGAAGAACAACAGGTACCATATGAACAATTCAAAGGGTTAGACAGGAGCAAGGTTGAAGTCAAAGTCAGGATCAATCAGGAGACAAGATCAGTATCAAAATGCATATGAACTGGAGGTTAAAGGAGTACTCCGCTGCCCCAGCATTAGGAAAATTTAGTTTCGAACGCTTGGAGCGGGCAACCTGGGTCGTGATGTCACGGTCACGCCCCCTCATTACTTCACACCACACCTCCTCAATGCAAGTCTATTGGAGAGGGTGTGGTGGCAACCACGCCCCCTCCCATAGACTTGCATTGAGGGGGTGTGGCATGCCATCAAAAGGGGGCATGGTCATGACACAACCCCTGCCGCCCACACCCAGTGTTCTAAACGAACGCTGGGTGCTGCACAGAGATCGCAGGGGTCCCACCATCAGACATCTTATCTCCTATCCTTTGGAAAGGGGATAAGATGTCTATGGGTGGAGAACCCTTTTATAAGATTTAGACCTAACATTATCAGCCTTACATCTCTCCATTGGCAACCTGCTGCCATTGGCCATGGTGGAGAGGACGGTCAGATCCAGTAAGTCCACAGCTGATGTCAGGATTAGTACCTAGCCGCCAGGTGCGCAGAGAGGTGAGTAACAGACTCATTATCTTCTATGGGGGAGTCTTGTGGGCATGCTCTGGGACCTGTGCTGAGGTCACTATGCAGGAAATGGGAGGAGGTGATCTTTGACCATCACTTATGCAATGTGATACCTGCCTCCAGCTTTATTATAGAGGTGCAACCTGTCATTATAATTCTGCCAGATGTTTAAAGAATATATCTAGCAACAATTTCAAATACACCCACAAAAAATTTGAAAAAAAAATTGTTTAACATAAAAGAAATGACCATTTTCTAATTATACATTTAAGATGATAAAAGTGGAGCCCTGTCCCTGTGGTCTCTGTGTATCTGCACATGTGACAGACTTTTTTAGTCTCACTTCCTCTTTTGCTCAAATCTTTTGCGCAATAAGGAATCTGGAGACATTCCACAGACGACCTGTACATTTCACTTCACTCAAACTCATAATAAATCTTATCAGGATTTGTTTATGGTGCCTGGTATGGTCATTCTTTTACTGATATAATAATAAATCTTTGCTGAGCAATTTGCAATATCCACTGAAAAAGAAAACAAAAAAAATCTAAGATAAATAAAATTACACTATAGCAAAGAATGTGTTACAGATCCGGTGTAGAATTAATGTGAATAAAACGTTGTGTCGATTTGTAAATACATTACTTATCCTGTACTGATCCTGAGTTACAGAATCTCCCATAAGTGAGTCCACACTCACATTATATATACAGTATCTCCCATAAGTGACTCCACCCCTCACATTATATATACAGTATCTCCCATAAGTGACTCCACCACTCACATTATATATACAGTATATCCCATAAGTAAGTCCACCCCTCACATTATATACAGTATATCCCATAAGTTAGTCCTTTCCTCACCTTATATATAATATCTCCCATGAGTCCATTCCTCTAACATTATATACAGTATCTCCTATAAGTGACTTCACCCCTCACATTATATATACAGTATCTCTCATAAGTGAGTCCACCCCTCACATTATATACAGAATCTCCCATAAGTGAGTCCACCCCTCACATTATATATACAGTATCTCCCATAAGTGATTCCACCCCTCACATTATATATACAGTATCTCCCATAAGTGAGTCCACCCCTTACATTATATACAGTATCTCCCATAAGTGAGTCCACCCCTCACATTATATATACAGTATCTCCCATAAGTGAGTCCACCCCTCACATTATATATACAGTATCTCCCATAAGTGAGTCCACCCCTCACATTATATATACAGTATCTCCCATAAGTGAGTCCACCTCTCACATTATATATACAGTATCTCCCATAAGTGAGTCCACCCCTCACATTATATATACAGTATCTCCCATAAGTGAGTCCACCCCTCACATTATATATACAGTATCTCCCATAAGTGAGTCCACCCCTCACATTATATATACAGTATCTCCCATAAGTGAGTCCACCCCTCACATTATATATACAGAATCTCCCATAAGTGAGTCCACCCCTCACATTATATACAGTATCTCCCATAAGTGAGTCCACCCCTCACATTATATACAGTATCTCCCATAAGTGAGTCCACCCCTCACATTATATACAGTATCTCCCATAAGTGACTCCACCCTTCACATTATATACAGTATCTCCAATAAGTGAGTCCACCACTCACATTATATATACAGTATCTCCCGTAAGTGAGTCCACCCCTCACATTATATATACAGTATCTCCCATAAGTGATTACACCCCTCACATTATATACAGTATATCCCATAAGTGAGTCCACCCCTCGCATTATATATACAGTATCTCCCATAAGTGAGTCCACTCCTCACATTATATATACAGTATCTCCCATAAGTGATTCCACCCCTCACATTATACATACAGTATCTCCCATAAGTGATTCCACCCCTCACATTATATACAGTATCTCCCATAAGTGAGTCCACCACTCACACTATATACAGTATCTCCCATAAGTGACTCCACCCCTCACATTATATATACAGTATCTCCCATAAGTGAGCCCACCCCTCACATTATATATACAGTATCTCCCATAAGTGAGTCCACCCCTCACATTATATACAGTATCTCCCATAAGTGAGTCCACCACTCACACTATATACAGTATCTCCCATAAGTGACTCCACCCCTCACATTATATATACAGTATCTCCCATAAGTGAGCCCACCCCTCACATTATATGTACAGTATCTCCCATAAGTGAGTCCACCTCTCACATTATATATACAGTATCTCCCATAAGTGAGTCCACCCCTCACATTATATATACAGTATCTCCCATAAGTGAGTCCACCCCTCACATTATATACAGTATATCCCATAAGTGAGTCCACCACTCACATTATATATACAGTATCTCCCGTAAGTGAGTCCACCCCTCACATTATATATACAGTATATCCCATAAGTGAGTCCACCCCTCACATTATATACAGTATATCCCATAAGTGAGTCCACCCCTCACATTATATATACAGTATCTCCCATAAGTGAGTCCACCCCTCACATTATATATACAGTATCTCCCATAAGTGAGTCCACCCCTCACATTATATACAGTATATCCCATACGTGAGTCCACCTCTCACATTATATATACAGTATCTCCCATAAGTGACTCCACCCCTCACATTATATACAGTATCTCCCATAAGTGAGTCCACCCCTCACATTATATACAGTATCTCCCATAAGTGAGTCCACCCCTCACATTATATACAGTATCTCCCATAAGTGAGTCCACCCCTCACATTATATACAGTATCTCCCATAAGTGAGTCCACCCCTCACATTATATATACAGTATCTCCCATAAGTGACTCAACCCCTCACATTATATATGCAGTATCTCCCATACGTGAGTCCACCCCTCACATTATATACAGTATCTCCCATAAGTGAGTCCACCCCTCACATTATATATATACAGTATCTCCCATAAGTGAGTCCACCCCTCACATTATATACAGTATCTCCCATAAGTAAGTCCACCCCTCACATTATATACAGTATCTCCCATAAGTGAGTCCACCCCTCACATTATATACAGTATCTCCCATAAGTGACTCCACCCCTCACATTATATACAGTATCTCCCATAAGTGAGTCCACCCCTCACATTATATACAGTATCTCCCATAAGTGAGTCCACCCCTCACATTATATACAGTATCTCCCATAAGTGAGTCCACTCCTCACATTATATACAGTATCTCCCATAAGTGAGTCCACCCCTCACATTATATATACAGTATCTCCCATAAGTGAGTCCACCCCTCACATTATATACAGTATCTCCCATAAGTGAGTCCACCCCTCACATTATATACAGTATCTCCCATAAGTGACTCCACCCCTCACATTATATTCAGTATCTCCCATAAGTGACTCCACCCCTCACATTATATTCAGTATCTCCCATAAGTGAGTCCACCCCTCACAATATATATACAGTATCTCCCATAAGTGAGCCCACCCCTCACATTATATATACAGTATCTCCCATAAGTGAGCCCACCCCTCACATTATATATATACAGTATCTCCCATAAGTGAGCCCACCCTCACATTATATATACAGTATCTCCCATAAGTGAGTCCACCCCTCACATTATATATACAGTATATCCCATAAGTGACTCCACCCCTCACATTATATTTACAGTATCTCCCATAAGTGAGTCCACCCCTCACATTATATATACAGTATCTCCCATAATTGAGTCCACCACTCACATTATATATACAGTATCTCCCATAAGTGACTCCACCCCTCACATTCTATATACAGTATCTCCCATAAGTGAGTCCACCCCTCACATTATATATACAGTATCTCCCATAAGTGACTCCACCCTTAACATTATATATACAGTATATCCCATAAGTGAGTCCACCCTCACATTATATACAGTATCTCCCATAAGTGACTCCACTCCTCACATTATATACAATATCTACCATAAGTGATTCCACCCCTCACATTATATACAGTATCTCCCATAAGTGAGTCCACCCCTCACATTATATATACAGTATCTACCATAAGTGATTCCACCCCTCACATTATATACAGTATATCCCGTAAGTGAGTCCACCCCTCACATTATATATACAGTATCTACCATAAGTGATACCACCCCTCACATTATATACAGTATATCCCATAAGTGAGTCCACCCCTCACATAATATACAGTATCTCCCATAAGTGAGTCCTCGCCTCACATTATATACAGTATCTCCCATAAGTGAGTCCACCCCTCACATTATATACAGTATCTCCCATAAGTGAGTCCACCCCTCACATTATATATACAGTATCTCCCATAAGTGAGTCCACCCCTCACATTATATATACAGTATCTCCCATAAGTGAGTCCACCCCTCACATTATATATACAGTATCTCCCATAAGTGAGTCCACCCCTCACATTATATTTATAGTATCTCCCATAAGTGAGTCCACCCCTCACATTATATATAGTATCTCCCATAAGTGAGTTCCCCTCACATTATATACAGTATCTCCCATAAGTAAGTCCATCATTCACATTATATATACAGTATCTCCCATAAGTGAGTCCACCACTCACATTATATACAGTATCTCCCATAAGTGAGTCCACACCTCACATTATATACAGTATCTCCCATAAGTGAGTCCACCCCTCACATTATATACAGTATCTCCCATAAGTGAGTCCACCCCTCACATTATATACAGTATTTCCCATAAGTGAGTCCACCACTCACATTATATATACAGTATCTCCCATAAGTGAATCCACCCCTCACATTATATACAGTATCTCCCTGTTAAGTCCATCCCGCTTTGCGGCGGGCTCTGGTGAAAACCAGTAACCCCTTAGACTCCGTTCCCCTGGTACGGCCCACGCCATCACCCCACTGACACAGAGGATCCACCACCAGTGTCCTCACTGCATACCAGTCCGGATCCTGACAGTAGATCTGGCGATGGATCCCGCTGAGGTCCCGCTGCCTAGTGTCGCTGACCTAACCAAGGTGGCCGCCCAGCAATCACAACAGATCACGCAACAAGGACAGCAGCTGACTCAACTGACCGTCATGCTGCAACAGCTTCTGCCGCAACTTCAGCAATCATCTCCTCCGCCAGCTCCTGCATCTCCTCCGCAGCGAGTGGCTGCTCCCAGCTTCCGCCTGTCTCTACCGGACAAGTTTGATGGGGATTCTAAACAGTGCCGTGGATTCCTGTCCCAGTGTTCCCTACACTTGGAAATGATGTCGGACCAATTCCCCACTGAACGGTCTAAGGTGGCTTTCGTGTCAGTCTCCTGTCTGGAAAGGCCTTGTCATGGGCCACACCGCTCTGGGACCGCAATGATCCCCCCACCGCTACTATCCAGTCCTTCTTCTCAGAAGTACGTAGTGTCTTTGAGGAGCCAGCCCGGGCCTCCTCAGCCGAGACTGCTTTGCTGAACCTCGTCCAAGGGAATTCTTCTGTAGGCGAATACGCCATCCAGTTTCGTACCCTCGCCTCTGAGCTATCCTGGAACAATGAGGCCCTCTGCGCGACCTTCAAGAAAGGCTTATTATCCAGTAACATCAAAGATGTCCTGGCCGCACGAGAAATTCCTGCAAATTTGTCTGAACTTATCCATTTGGCCACCCGCATCGACATGCGTTTCTCTGAAAGACGCCAGGAACTTTGACAGGAAAAGGATCTTGTTCGCATCAGGCGATTTCTCTCCCCGGGTCCTCTCTTCCAAAGTCCTTTGCAATCTGTTCCTGTGCCTTCCGACAAGGAGGCTATGCAAGTGGATCGGTCCCGCCTGACCTTACAAGAGAGGACTCGCCACCGTAACTAGAATCTGTGCCTGTACTGTGCTAGTACCGAACATTTCCTAAAAGACTGTCCTATCCGCCCTCCGCATCAGAAGAAACGCACTCTATTACCTCACAAAGGTGAGACGACTCTTGGTGTGAATTCTGCTTCTCCACGTCTGACTGTGCCTGTGCGGATTTCTCCTTCCGTCAATTCCTCCTTCTCAGCAGTGGCCTTCTTGGACTCTGGTTCTGCAGGAAATTTTATTTTGGCCTCTTTTGTTAATAGGTTCAGCATCCCAGTAACCTGTCTCGTCAAACTGCTCTATATTTCTTCTGTTAACGGAGAAAAGTTGGACTGCACTGTGCGCTACCGCACAGAACCCCTGCCTATGAGCATTGGACTGCATCATGAAAAAATTTAATTTTTTGTTCTGCCCAAATGCACCTCTGAAGTTCTTCTCGGCCTGCCGTGGCTCCAACGTCATGCTCCTACCCTCAACTAGACCACCGGGTAGGTCAAAAGTTGGGGTCCTTCTTGTCACAAACGATACCTCACATCTGCTCCCACTTGTCAAACCCGTGAGGCTCCACCTATACCGGGCCTTCCCAAGGCCTACCAGGACTTTTCTGATGTTTTCTGCAAAAAGCAAGCAGAGATCTTACCACCTCATAGGCCTTATGCTTGTCCCATTGACCTCCTTCCTGGTATCACTCCGCCCCGGGGCAGGATCTACCCTCTGTCTGCCCCAGAGACTCAAGCCATGTCTGAGTATATCCAAGAGAACCTAAAGAGAGGTTTTATTCGGAAGTCCTCATCCACTGCTGGAGCGGGGTTCTCCTTTGTTTCTAAAAAGGATGGATCCTTACGACCATGCATTGACTACCGCGGTTTAAATAAAATTACCATCAAAAACCGCTATCCCCTGCCTTTGATCTCTGAACTCTTTGACCGTCTTCGCGGAGCTAATATATTCACTAAATTGGACTTAAGGGGCGCGTATAATCTTATTCGCATCCGTAAAGGTGAAGAGTGGAAGACCGCTTTCAATACCAGAGATGGACATTTTGAATATCTAGTTATGCCCTTCGGGCTCTGCAACGCTCCTGCAGTCTTCCAGGACTTTGTTAATGAGATCTTTTGGGACTTATTGTATACCTGTGTTGTGGTTTACTTGGATGACATCTTGATTTTTTCCTCTAACTTAGAGTATCACCGTCGTCATGTCCGTCAAGTGCTCCAAAGACTCCGTGAAAACCACCTGTCCACTAAATTCGAAAAATGTCTCTTTGAATGCAACAGTCTTCCTTTCCTAGGTTACCTAGTCTCTGGCCAAGGGCTTCAAATGGATCCAGATAAACTGTCGGCTGTTTTGGATTGGCCACGCCCTTCTGGACTCCGCGCTATCCAATGCTTCCTGGGATTCGCCAACAATTACTGACAGTTAATTCCCCATTTCTCCACCATTGTGGCCCCTATTGTGACTCTGACCAGGAAGAATGCTAATCCTAAGTCATGGCCTCCACAAGCGGATGAGGCCTTCAATCACCTCAAAGCTGCCTTCGCCTCTGCACCAGTTCTGTCCAGACCTGATCCGTTTAAACCATTCTTCCTGGAAGTAGACGCTTCCTCAGTCGGAGCCGGAGCCATACTTCTGCAAAAAAAACTCTACCGGTCGTAACATTACTTGTGGTTTTTTCTCAAAGACTTTCTCCCCGGCAGAAAATAACTACTCTATTGGAGATCGTGAACTTCTGGCCATCAAGTTAGCACTCGAGGAGTGGAGACATCTATTGGAGGGTTCCAAGCATCCCATTGTCATTTACACTGACCACAAGAATCTGTCTTACCTCCTGTCCGCTCAGCGTCTGAATCCTCGCCAGGTCGTTGTTTTTTGCCCGCTTCAACTTCGAGATACACTTCCGTCCCGCTGACAAGAATGTCAGAGCTGACGCCCTTTCTCGTTCCTCTGATGCCTCCGAGTCTGAAGCCCCTCTGCAGCATATCATTCTACCTGGGTGCCTGGTCTCCTCTGCTCCAGCCTCACTGGGGCAAACCCCCCCCTGGAAAGACTTTCGTTCCCCCACGCCTTCGCCTCAAGATCCTCAAATGGGGGCATTCTTCTCACCTGGCTGGTCATGCTTGCATTAAAAAGTCCATTCAGCTCGTCTCCCGTCTGTATTGGTGGCCTACACTAGAGGGTGACGTTACTGATTTTGTTCGGGCCTGTACTGTTTGTGCCCGGTATAAAACCCCTCGCCAGAAGCCTGCCGGACTCCTCCTTCCTTTGCCCGTCCCTGAGCAACCATGGTCCCAAATTGCCATGGATTTCATTACTGATCTTCCCGTATCCCATGGCAACACCGTCATCTGGGTGGTCGTTGATCGTTTTTTCAAAATGGCTCCCTTCATTCCACTTCCAGGCCTTCCCTCTGCGCCACAGTTGGCGAAGCAATTTTTTCTGCACATTTTTCATCTTCACGGGCTTCCCACGCATATCGTCTCGGATAGAGGCGTTCAATTTGTCTAAAAATTTTGGAGAGCTCTCTGTAATCAATTAAAGATCAAATTACATTTCTCGTCCTCCTATCACCCCCAATCCAATGGACAAGTGGAAAGAGTCAACCAGATTCTTGGTGACTACTTTCAACATTTTGTCTCCTCTCGCCAAGATGATTGGGTCGACCTTTTGCCCTGGGCTGAATACTCGTACAATTTCAAAAATTCTGAATCCTCCGCCAAATGCTGTGGATGAAGTAACCCGGGACTTCTCCGTTATCTGGAAGGAGACTCAAAAGTCGCTCCTACTGGCCTCGTCTCGTATGAAGAGACATGCAGATAAAAAGAGAAGAACTCCTCCTGTCTTCACTCCTGGTGACAAAGTGTGGCTCTCTGCCAAAGATATCCGGTTTCGTGTTCCTAGCTACAAGATGGGTCCACGTTACTTTGGACCATTCAAAGTCAAAAGTCAAATCAACTCTGTCTCCTACAAGCTTAATCTTCCTCCTTCTCTTCGTATTCCTAACTCCTTTCATGTTTCCCTTCTCAAACCTCTCGTTCTTAACCGCTTTTCCCCCAAGGTCACCATTCCTGCTCCTGTTTCTGGCTCCTCAGATGTCTTTGCAGTAAAAGAAATCCTCGCCTCCAAGTTTGTCAGAGGTAAAAAAAAAATTCTTGTTGACTGGAAGAATTGTGGCCCCAAAGAGAGGTCTTGGGAGCCCGAGGACAATATCCTCGACAAGGAGCTCATCCATAGGTTCCTGGGCTCCAAAAAGAGGGGGAGACCAAAGGGGGGGTACTGTTACGCCGAGCGCTCCGAGTCCCTGCTCCTCCCTGGAGTGCTCGCGGCGTTCTCTTCTCTGCAGCGCCCCAGTCAGACCCGCTGACCGGGAGCGCTGCACTGTCACTGCCGGCGGGGATGCGATCCGCGTAGCCCACGGGTCGCATCCCAATCATCTCACCTGTCCCGTTCCCCGGCTGTCACGTCCGGGCGCGCGTGGCCCCGCTCTCTAGGGCGCACATGCGCCGGCTCTCTGAGATTTAAAGGGCCAGTGCACCATTAATTGGTACCTTGCCCAATGAGTGTCATCACTTCCCATTCCTATAAAAACCCACTTCCCCTTCCTGTCCTCGCCGGATCTTGTTGCCTTAGTGCCCTGTGAAAGCGTTTTAGTGTGTTCCCAAGCCTGTGTACCAAGACCTTCTGCTGTTGTCCCAGACTACGACTCTTGCTGCCTGCCCTGACCTTCTGCTACGTCCGACCTTGCTCTTGCCTTGTCCCTGTGTACCGCGTCTGTCTCAGCTGTCAGTGGGGTTGAGCCGCTATCAGGTGGAACGACCTGGGGGTTACCTGCCGCTGCAAGTCCATCCCGCTTTGCGGCGGGCTCTGGTGAAAACCAGTAACCTCTTAGATTCTGTTCCCCTGGTACGGCCCACGCCATTACCTCACTGACACAGAGGATCCACCTCCAGTGTCCTTGCTGCATACCAGTCCGGATCCTGAGAGATCTTTTGCTTGAAGATGCTCCAAAAGTTCTCAATAGGATTTAGGACAGGGGAAGATGGAGGCCACACTATGACTTTCTTTCATTTTAACCCCATACAGCCATGGATACATGGATACAGAGATATTCTTTACAGCATGAGATGGTGCATTGTCATGCATAAAGATGACTTTATTATGGAAAGCATAGTTCTTCCTTCTGTACCATGGAAGAAAGTGGTCAGTCAGAAACTCCACATTATTTGCAGAGGTCATCTTTACACCTTCGGGGACCCTAAAGTGGGCGACCAGCTCTCTTTCCATGATTCCAGCCCAAAACATGACTCCACCACTGCCTTGCTGATGTTGGAACAGGTTGGAACAGTGTGGCCATCCACCAACCATCCACTACACCATCCATCTGGGCCTGCCAGGGTTGCAAGGCACTCATCAGTGAACAGGACTTTATGAAAATTAGTCTTCATGTATTTTTCTGCCCAATGCAGCCATTTCTGCTTGTGAGTATTGGTTAGTGGTGGCTGAATTGAAGGTTTATGCACAGTTTAAAGGGGTTCTCCGCCCCGAGACATCTTATCCCCTATCCAAAGGATAGGGGATAAGATGTCAAATTGTCGTGGTGCCGCTGCTGGGGAGCCCCGGGATCCCCGCTGCGGCACTGCGCTTTCATTACAGCACAGAGCGAGTTCGCTCTGCACGTAATGACGCGCAATACAGGGGCCGAAACATCGTTACGTCATGGCTACGCCCCTCGTGATGTCACGGCCCGCCCCTTTCAATACAAGTCTATGGGAGGGGGCGCGGCGGTCGTCATGCCCCCCGCCATAGACTTGCATTAAGGGGACGGGCCGTGATGTCACGAGGGGCGGAGCAATGACGTCACGCGGCTCCATCCCCTGTATCGCCCGTCATTACGCACAGAGCGAACTCGCTCTGTGCTGTAATGATAGCGCAGTGCTGCAGCGGGGTTCCCGGGGATCCCCAGCAGTGGCACCGCGGCGATCTGACATCTTATCCCCTATCCTTTGGATAGGGGATAAGATGTCTAGGGGCGGAGTACCCCTTTAAGGACTCTGGAGGACTCTACACCTTGATGTCCGTGGAACTCCAGAGGCACCAGCAGCTTCAAATATCTATTTGCTGCTATGAAATGGTATCTTAGCAGCTGCTCTCTTGATCCAATGCATGGATTTGGCTGAAATCTTTCTCAATGTGCCTTTATCTGCACAAACCCATCTGTGCTCTGAATCCCAAATCTCTTAATAGTGCGATGATCACACTGAAATTTCTAATGTTTTCATACCTCGTCCAAGGCATTGAACTATTTCACTCTTTTCCACAGCAAAGACATCCTTTTTCTTCCCCATATTGCTTGAAAATGGTGCTCTGCTTAACCCCTTAAGGACCAAGCATTTTTCTGTTTTTGCGCTTTCGTTTTTCCTTCTAACTTTTTAAAAATCATAACCCTTTCAATTTTGCACATAAAAATCCATATGAGGGCTTATTTTTTTGTGACACCAATTCTACTTTGTAATGACATCAGTCATTTTACCCAAAAATCTAAGGCGAAATGGAAAAAAAAATCATTGTGCGACAAAATTGAAGAAAAAACACCATTTTGTAAATTTTGGGGGCTTCCGTTTCTATGCTGTACATTTTTCAGTAAAGATGACACTTTATCTTTATTCTGTAGGTCCATATGATTAAAATCATACCCTATTTATATAGGTTTGATTTTGTCGTACTTTTGGAAAAAAAACATAACTACATGCAGGAAAATTTATTTATTTTAAATTGTCCTCTTCTGAGCCCTATAACTTTTTTATTTTTCTGCATATGGGGTGGTATGAAGGCTAAGTTTTTTGCGCCATGATCTGAAGTTTTAATCAGTACCATTTTTCTTTTGATCTGACTTTTCAATCGCTTTTTATTCCTTGTTTTATGGTATGAAAAGTGACCAAAAATACGCTATTTTGGACTTTGGAATTTTTTGCGCATACACCATTGACCGTAAGGTTTAATTTATGATATATTTTTATAGATCGGACATTTACCCACATGGCGATACAATATATGTTTATTTTTATTAAGGTTTTATATTTTTTATATGGAATTTGGGAAAACGGGGGTGATTTAAACTTTTAATAAGGAAGGGGTTTTTAAAAATGAACTTTTGAAACTTTTTTTAAACTTAAAAATTTTTTTTTACACTTTTAGTCCCCTTAGGGGACTTTTAGGAAGAATAATTTGATTCCTTATACAGATCAATGGGGTTACATACAATCCCATTGATCTGTGTGCTCTGCGCTCGATTGATAAAGCCTGCCCCTGCCAGGCTTTGTCATTCTGAGCACCGGAGCTGCCGCAGCAGGAGGGGTAAGCCCTCAGGCTATCTCAGGATTGGATTGTTCCCCCCCCCCCAAAAAAAAATTGCGCTGTGGGGGGCCATCCATCCCACTGGACCACCAGGGGTGGGATACAGGCACCTTTAGACGCCGCTGTCAACTTTGACAGCTGCGATCTAAAGGGTTAATAGCCGGCCACGGCAATCGCCGCATGTCGGCTATTAACACCGGCCCCCAGCTACAGGAATCAGCTGGGGGCCGGCCGGTATGACGCGGGCTCGAGTCGGGAGCCCGCGTTATACCCCGTTAACGGCCATTGGACGACCATACACGTCCATGGTCGTTATCGGGTTAATAATGTGGAATGCCCACCTTTAGTAGTTTTTCCTTAATTTGGGCCCACCTGGTAATCTAATTATCACAAGTGTCCGAGATTGTTTTCAGTGATAAAAGGAGCCCTGATACACAAGGCAATCCATGAGTTAAACTGAAAAACAAAATATTTAATCTTTGTGACACTTAAATATCATTTGCATAACAATTTGGAACAGGGTGTAAATAGACAGAGGAGTGTAATATAGAAAAAGAGTAGTGTAAGAGACAGGGTGGTGTTATAAGGAGCAGTCAACAATCACGCACCAAGAGGAAGACCACACAAAAGTAGCCTCTGAGAGCCTTTTTGACGTCCTGTAGACCCATTGTCTAATCAGATCCCACCTGTAATCATTTATGTATCTGCAGCAATTCAACATTTGTATCTTGGTGTGTTATTTTGTTTGTCGGTGAGAATACATTCATTATAGTCATTATAACGTCACGTTTTCTGATTAGGGGATTCCTGGGATTTCCTATATTTCTCATCTGCTTGGTAGGAACTAAACCCCACTTTTAGGGATGTGTCTGACAATAGCTTTGCTGACTGTTTCCATCGATAACTGGCAGAATTGTAAATGGTTATTGGCAATGTTTTCATCACTGTAGTAATATTAATACGAGAATCAGTTAAAGTAGTTGTTTATGGTGGTAGTTAAAGAGTATTGTATAATTACAGGCTACCTGTGAGTCCGAGGTGAGTGAAAAATCTGTGTCAGCTGTTCAGTGTTATTATGTGCGACATATAAGACTATTTATCCATAAATCCATGAATACTGACCTATATTTCAGCCAATGTTGTTTCATAAGCTTCAGGCATGTTTCCGTATTAGAGAATTACCCATTGATTTTCACTGATTTGCTCATCTGTATTGCGGTATATTTATTACTTGCTATGTGTACAGTGACCCTTTTCCATTGACCATGGTGCCGCTTCCAGTGACTTGTTAGCTTCCTCTCATTTCGTCCACAGTGATGATAGATGTTGTAAATGAGTTTCTGGCGTCATCTGACATGTAGATCTTAGCGGGTCACATACTGTAACTCAGGAGGCTCTACATGTCAGAAGACACTAGAAACTAATCAGCGACAGGTCAGCTGTCCAAATCTGACACCTATAGTGTCAAAGCTAGTTCATCCGTGCAACCTGATCAATGCCAAACATGTAATGTAAGAGAGACCCAGAGGTGGAGTGAGCAGTAAAGCAAAAGTCCCACTAATCATGCCTTCTGTACCTTAGCATATAGCCTCACAAGGACAATCCTAGAAATTCCTTGGATTAAACATTAATGATATTCTTCTCTTATATTAACCATAAATCATTTGTGTGATGTCTCAGTACGGGATGATATGGCCCTGTACTGTCCTCCTACCCTGTCAGGCAGAGTACCCCCATTATGTGTATAGGCTTGCATCATTTAATGTACTGTTGCTTTAATGTTTATACCACATGATTGTTACCCAAAGGGCTCCAGTGACCAGGTGACCCCCCAAGTGACCTATGGGCTCCTTGCACAGCCCCCCTATATAACAAGGGGAGGGGCTGCAATCTCTCTCTTAGCACATTGCTACTTCTGCTGAGGTCAAGTTCAGTCAAGTTGTTCCAGTGTCTGTGTCCAGAGCATTGGAGGCCTCAAGCCTAAAGTCCTGCAGCCACAAGTCGGTCATCAGTAAGTCAAGTCATCTTATTGTCATTCACCATTTCTGTCAAGTCAAGTTCATCTGTAGTCACCGTGGCCTGTACTAAAGTCAGTCTAACTACTGCAATTTCCAGCTAGCCTGTGAGGTCCCCCTGTGTCACTGGTCACCTCCCTGGGATATTTGGCTGTACTGCAAAGATTATATCACCTGTCTTGCCTTAGTAAAGCTGCCATTATCCTTAATCTGGCGTTGGTGTCTTCATTGCCCCTGCCTAACCCAGGATCAGCAGTATTACCTTCAGGTGGTTAAGGCTAAACCACGCCCTGGTGTCACGACAAGAAGGGGTTAATATCATCTGCCCATTGGGCCATAAAATCTGCCCTGCATCTACCTCGCCTCACACCCCAACACCACACTTGTCTCATTCCTTCTGTTATGGGCTTCACACATTTTTGTGAATTCTAGTATATTACTGCTCTTCCTATACCGATGATGGAAATGCCTTCCAAAATGGGCATTTCCAGATTCAAAAACATTTTTTATATTATACATCTTGGCAAAACATTAACCTTTCTAATGTACTTCCTAAGAAAATGTTATTTCCTTTTTATAGAAATCATGGCTTATAAAAAAAAAAAAAACACCAGGGGTCCCCATACCATTCAGAATATAATCCTGTCAGGCTGCAACATCATCTTTGTCCCAGCTGAAGCACAGGCAGGGACGAAGTCAAAGGGCGGGACTAGCACTCCTCTGTGCTCACTCCTTTCCTATCAGACTCTTGTCTGAAAACAGAGAGGAGTGGGTTGCAGAGCAGCCTGCAGTGACTGGATGAAGAGACCCAGCACAGCAGACTCAGGGAGGATGTGACTGCATGGTGAGTGAGGGCAAGAAACAGATACCCCTCTCCAAAGCACAGGATGACAAACCAAGTGAGCAACAGATAGAAGGTATTTGTAATAGTAATATAGTTGCCGGACACATAAAAATTATATGTACATGATCAGGATAAGGTACTGATATCAAAACAGATTGTAGTCTAGAGCAGAGATCCCCAACCCAGTCCTCAAGGCCTCCAACAGTTTAAGATTTGGAATTTTTCTTGTTCTATTCCAATGAAGTAACTTATAAATGTTGGTGGGCCTTGAGGACTGGATTAGAGACCGCCGGACTAGGGGACAAGGAAGTAAGGTACTGGACCCCAGTAGAGTAGTTAGGCTCCTCTTCCATAAGGATTTCCTCTGCAATGAAGCTCCTCTCTATTTCTACTGCTGTCTCCATGTCTTCAGGATTTGGATGCTATCTTGTCTTTTTGTTCACTTCTACCAGTGACCAATTTCCATCAAAAGGCGTTGCCCTAGACACACCTGCAGTGGCTCCCAGTTGTCAATTGATGCACCAGTCTTATGGGAAAATCATTTAAACCTGGCTGTGGTGGCTGCAGGCGATAGGTTTAGAATTACAACAGTGTTACTGAAACTTGGCACCAGAGTAAGGGTCATGTAGATGGAACTAGCACAACATCATGCCACTTGGTGTTTTATGTACTGAAACTAGCAGAGTACACGGCAGCAGGTGCGTAGCTATAGGGGGTGCAGAGGTAGCAGTTGCATCAGGGCCCTGGTGGCTAGAGGAGCCCCAAGGCCTATCTGACCCCTAAGAGACCAGTATTATAATTGGCACATGGGGCCCTGTTGCACATTTTGCATGTGGGCCCAGAAAATACAAGTTACACCTTTGCCCGGCGTTGCCCAATCTTCCTACCTAAACCTTGTGGAAGAGGAAAAGCAACAATGACCTTCTCTTCTGCACATCCTTCCTCATATCCCATCCTCATATACCATCCTTGTATCCCGTACTCAGATCCCCTCCTCTTATCCCATTCTTGTATCCTGTCCTCATATTCCATGCCCATATCCCATCCTCATATCTCATCCTCATATCCCATTCTCATATCCCGACTTCATATACCAACCTCATATCCCGACCTCATATCGCATCCTCATATACCATCCTTATAGCCCGTCCTCATATCTAATCCTCATATCCCGTCCTTATATTCCATCCTCATATTCCATCCTCATATCACGTCTTCATATCCCATCCTCATATCCCATTCTCATATCCCATCCTAATATCACATCCTCATATACCAACCTCATATACCAACCTCATATCCCATCCTCATTTACCATCCTTATATCCCATCCTCATATACCATCCTTATATGCCGTACTCATATCCCATTCTCATATCCCATCCTCATATACCATCCTTATATCCCGTACTCATATACCATCCTCATATACCATCCTCATATACCATCCTCATATACAATCTTTATATCCCGTACTCATATCCTATCCTCATATCCCGTCCTCATAGTCCATCCTCATATTCCATCCTCATATCCCGTCCTCATATCCCATTGCACTCTTACTTGATCACCGCCAGCATAGGATGTCAGCTACCCATATGCAGCTTAGTGAACCCTGAGAAAAGAAAAAGGACATCATTACTACAACCACCATCATTGTGCACATAGACTACTACCCTACTTCTGGCATCACAAACCTGACAACCAGTTAACCTTGTATCCATATGACACTAACTGTCTGGTTTCCCATTCTGCCCTCATATTCCATCCCCATACCTTGTCCTCATATCCTGTCCCTCATATCAGACGGCCATGTCTATCTTTTAACATGTGCAAGTCAAACATGTTAGACCCTGCATTTTTTCAGTGCCGTCCCCTCCTCTACACAATGTCCCCATCTATAGGCCCACAAACTGTAATAATTCACTCCTTGTTGTCCTGCACAGTAAAAGGGCAGGTAGGTAGGTAGGCAGGTAAATAGGTAACTAGGTTTGTAGATCAGGAAGCCAGATATGTAGGTAGATGACTAGCCAGGTAGGTAGGTAGGTAGGTTGCTAGCTAGGTAGTTATAAACAAATAAAAAAGAGAAGGCCCAAGGAGGTGCCTAGTGCATTACCCTAAATATTGAATCAAACCCCACATGGAGTGGGGACAAGTGGGGGGTCTGATGAATGGCCGCTCACCTGGAGCGTATATTATATACGCATGTAACCTCAGTCTGAGGTGATAGTGGAGGAATCCGTGCAGGCCAAAAAAAAAAGGGGGATGGCGCACGCAGCTCCCTGAACCCCTAATAGGACCCGGGTTCATGGATCAGACCCCTTACCCCGGGTCCTATTAGGGGTTCAGGGAGCTGCGTTTGCCACCCATTTTTTGGGGGGGGGGCGCAGCTTTTTTTTTTTTTTCCTATTACTGTTATACACTTTTTACACCAAGCACCACACAGTACATACTTTACCCCCCCCCCCCCGCCACCGTAGAAAAAAGGCGATGGCCCGCCGGGCATTTTCGGCAGCGGAGGCTTACTCTTTTATAGCCTCCGATTCCGAATCTGCCAGTGAGGACGAGGAAGATCCTACTTTTTTGTGTTCTTCCTCGCCCTCCTCATCATCTAGTAGTGATGATGAGTCCCCTGTGAGGCGGCGGAGACGCCACCAGGTGAGGCCACGCACCCCCCATGAGAGTGACCCAGTGGCCGACACTAGTACGAGCGGCAATGCCGCTCGTAATAGGAGTCCGGCCCCCCAGACATGTTCCGGTGACCCTGTCTGAGCCCCCCAGAGGGGTATCAGCCATGGATTCCTGAGTTTGTTAGCTACTCAGGAATCAGGATTGACACGGCTGGCTTCACTGATCTGGACTTTTTAAAGTTTTTTTTCAGTGACAGCCTGGTCAATCACATGGTGGAGCAAACGAACTTATATGCCCATCAGTTCATTGCCCACCACCCCGATTCCTTTTTGGCCAGGTCCAATGAATGTCGCGCCATTGATGCAGTGGAAATGAGGACATTTTGGGGCCTCACGCTGCATATGGGCCTGGACAAAAAAAACAAGTGCTCGTCATTACTGGAGCGGGGACGTCCTCTATCAGACCCCGCTTTACAGTATGGAGATGACACGGAAGCGGTTCAAGGCCATTCGGAAATGCCTGCATTATGCAGATAATGCGGCATGTCCGCCCCGAGGTGATCCCGCCCATGACCAGCTTTACAAAGTGAGGCCAGTCATCGATCACTTTGGGGCCAAATTTTTGGAGGCCTATGTACCGCTCAGGAACCTCTCGGTAGATAAGTCTCTCATCAGTTTTAAGGGGAGACTCATCTTCCGCCAGTATATTCCCTCGTAGCGGGCGCGGTATGGCGTGAAGCTCTATAAACTTTGTGAGAGTACCTCTGGGTACACTTGCAAATTTAGAGTATATGAGGGACGAGATTCCCGTATTGAACCCCCTGATTTTTCCCCCACTCTGGGTGTTAGCGGGAAAATCGTTTGGGACCTTATGCACCCATTGCTGGATAAGGGTTTCCACGTATACATGGATAACTTTTATACCAGCATCCCTCTGTTCAAATCCCTTTCCACCAGATCCACGTCCGCTTGTGGGACCGTATGGAAGAACCAAAGAGGCCTCCCTCTAAATTTGGTCCAAGGGTGAGTCCCGTGCCCTGACCCATGATAACCTGTTGTTGGTGAAGTATAAGGATAAGAGGGATCTCCTTATGCTGACCACTGTTCATGGGAATGGCAGCACCCCTGTCCATGTGCGACTGGTCCTTAAGCCCGATTGTATTCTGGACTACAATCGGTATATGGGGGGAGTTGATCTCTTAGATCAAGTCCTCAAGCCATACAACGCCATGCGGAAAACACGGGTATGGTACAAAAAAGTTGCGGTCTACTTGGTACAGGTTGCCATGTACAACGCTTTTGTACTATCCCAGTACGCTGGCAACACAGGGACATTCCTCCAGTACCAAGAAGAAGTCCTAAGGTTCCTGATCTTTGCTGACCGGGAAAGAGCAGGCCAAACTTCCCAAGGGTCTGGAGTTATAGGCTCCAGGATCGTCCCAGGCCAACACTTTCCAGGTGAAATCTCCCCAGTGGAAAGAAGGGACCATCCCAGAAAAAATGCGTGTTACAGGAAGGGGATGCGGAAGGACACCAGGTATCAGTGTGACACTTGCCCCTATCATCCGGGCCTCTGCATAAACTGCTTCAGGGAGTATCACACTTCCATGGAGCACTAAATTTTCCCTTTTCTTTAGAATTTTCCATAATTTGACCAATGTACCAAGTCCAGAGTACATTCCAAAATATAACCCCCATAAATAACTAAATTGGCCAAAAAAAACTGAAAAAAAAAACCTGATAAGACCTCTGGGGGTGTTTTTTCACAAATGGGTCATAGGTCACTGAGTCACTATCATCGGGGACTTTTTTATGTTGCCGCAAATGCGCAGCGCTCTCTCTCCACCTGAGCGGGGTGCGCATTTGAGGCAACAGGTTAGGGACGGCCACACACATCACATTCCCAGAATGATGACTCAGGGCATAGGGTTTGGGGCGGGCATATTTTTTTTAGTTTTGGCTATGCTCTGGGTCATCATTCTGGGAACATATCCTGTTTTATTATGTTTTATAATGTTCTGCCCCACTGTACCCCATATTATGGGCCTCTGTACCCCACCTGTCCACCCCAGTTACGGTCCGTTGTCCCCCATAGTGCTCCCCCCCCTCCCATTAACGCTCCTTGAGGGGGGTCCCACATCCTGGCTGCTATGAAAAGCTCAAGGCCCCTGACTGACCTCCCACTCCAAGACCTGGTGTGCACCCGCGGAGCCAAAATCATCCAAAAATAAGGTATGTCCTTACTCCAAAGAAATGTATTTACAAATTTTGGGGGTCTTTTCTGCTATTAACCCTTATAAAAATGTGAAATTTTGGGGAAAAGCCAAATTTTTGTGAAAAATAAATATTTTTTTTTTTACCTATGCAAAAGTCGTGAAACCCCTGTGGGGTATTAAGGATTACTTTACCCCTTGTTACATTCCTCAAGGGGTCTAGTTTCCAAAATATAATGACATGTGGGGGGTATTTTGCTTTCCTGGCACCATTGGGGCTTCCTAAATGCGACATGTCCCCCCCCCCCCCCATTTCAGCAAAGTTTGCAAATGTGACTCCTTCTCTTCTGAGCATTGTGGCGCTCCTGCAGTGCACTTGACGTCCACTTATGGGGTACCTCCATACTCAGAAGAGATGGGGTTACAAATTTTGGGGGGTATTTTCTGCTATTAACCCTTGCAATAATGTGAAATTTGGGGGGAAACACACATTTTAGTAAAATATATTTTTTTTTTTTAACATATGCAAAAGTCGTAAAACCCCTGTGGGGTATTAAGGCTCACTTTATTCCTTGCTTTGTTCCTCAAGGGATCTAGTTTCCAAAATGGTATGGCATGTGTTTTTTTTTGCTTTCCTGTCACCATAGGGGCTTCCTAAATGCGACATGCCCCCCGAGCAAAATTTGCTCTCAAAAAGCCAAATATGACTCCTCTACTGAACATTGTAGTTCGCCCGTAGTGCACTTCAGGTCAACATATGGGGTACTTCCATACTCAGAAGAGATGGGGTTACAAATTTTTGGGGGTATTTTCTTGTATTAACCCTTGCAAAAATGTGAAATTTGGGGGGAAACACACATTTTAGTGAAAAAATTTTTTTTTTTTACATATGCAAAAGTCGTGAAACCCCTGTGGGGTATTAAGGCTCACTTTATTCCTTGCTACGTTCCTCAAGGGGTCTAGTTTCCAAAATGGTATGGCATGTGTTTTTTTTTTTTTTTTTTTTGCTGTTCTGGCACCATAGGGGCTTCCTAAATGCAACATGCCCCCCAAAAACCATTTCAGAAAATCCCCTTGTCGCTCCTTCGCTTCTGAGCCCTCTACTGCGCCTGCCGAACAATTTACATAGACATATGAGGTATGTGCTTACTCAAGAGAAATTGGGCTACAAATATAAGTATACATTTTCTCCTTTTACCCCTTGTAAAAATTCAAAAATTGGGTCTACAAGAACATGCAAGTGTAAAAAATGAAGATTGTGAATTTTCTCCTTCACTTTGCTGCTATTCCTGTGAAACACCTAAAGGGTTAAAACACTGACTGAATGTCATTTTGAATACTTTGGGGGGTGCAGTTTTTATAATGGGGTAATTTGTGGGGTATTTCTAAGATGAAGACCCTTCAAATCCACTTCTAACCTGAACTGGTCCCTGAAAAATAGTGAGCTTGAAAATTTTGTGAAAAATTTGAAAATTGCTGCTGAACTTTGAAGCCCTCTGGTGTCTTCCAAAAGTTAAGACACGTCAATTTTATGATGCAAACATAAAGTAGACATATTGTTTATATGAATTTTAAAAAAAATTATTTGGAATATCCATTTTCCTTACAAGCAGAGAGCTTCAAAGTTAGAAAAATGCTAAATTTTCACATTTTTCATCAAATTTTGGGATTTTTCACCACGAAAGGATGCAAGTTACCACCAAATGTTACCACTATGTTAAAGTAGAATATGTAAAAAAAACAATCTCGGAATCAGAATGATAAATAAAAGCATTCCAGAGTTATTAATGTTTAAAGTGACAGTGGTCAGATGTGCAAAAAATGGCCGGGTGCTAAGGTGTAAAATGGCTGGGTCATTAAGGGGTTAAAGGGTTATTCCGGTCTTAGACATGTTATCCCCTATCCATTCTGTGCTGGGTGCTGCTTCAGTCTCAGAAATGCTGGTTTTCCGAGATGAAGACGTGACAGCATGCCATGCCCCCTCCATTCATGTCTATAGACATGAGTGGAGCGGGTGTGGCGTAACTACATGTGCCTCTGTCTGGGAAAACCGGCGTTTCTGAGACCGAAGCAGTACCCGACACAGAATGTCGGGTGCTGCACGAAGATCATGGGGGGTCCCAGCGGCGGGACCCCCGCGGTCAGACATCTTATCCCCTTTCCTTTGGATAGGGGATAAGATGCATAGGGGCGCAGTACCCCCTTTAACTTCTTGTATTCTGACCAATCTGTAGTTTTTATCTGTATCATTTTTGTTTAGTTAGGACTTTAGTTAGGGCATTTTTTTGTGTTTATGCCCTTCACCGTGTTTAATCATAAACATTATATTTTAATATTTCAGACAATTCTTCACGCTGAGATATCAAATATGTTTTTTTTTTTTTTTACATTTATTTATTCATAGAATGGGAAAAGGTAATTATTTAGCTTTTTTTAGGGAAGGGGCATATCTTTTTTTAATTTTTTTATTATTAATTACACATAGGAGACTATTAGATGTGATCTTTTAATTACTAACTCTACTCAATGCTGCGCTATAGCACAGCATGGATTAGTGTTAGTGCCACCCTTCTTGTACAGCCTGGTAGACTCTACAAGAAAAGCTTCACCTTGACGCAGGGAATCCCAGTAATGTCATCAACCTCATTATAGGTTTTCCTGAGGACAGCTACAGCACTGCTGCTTCTACAAACAGAAACACAGTGTTAAATAAAGATGTTTTATAGCTTATAGGCTACGTTATTTACGCTTCACTGGGAATCCTGGGAAGAAAGGATATGTAAAGCAGCTCTCACACCACCTTTTCAGGAATCTTTCCCTTAAAGTGAGTGTTTCACGCCAACGAAGAGTCTTGAAAACTAATTATTAGTTACCCCTTTAGCCCCACAAGGATTGGCCTCTCACAAGTAGCACACCCTGCTCTGTACTGACAAAGGGCAAAACCCAAAATAGCAGCCTGCAACCACCCAGTAACAGTTGCAGAATGGTGTTTTTTGGTTTTGCCCCTCGTCAGTACAGAGTAGGGTATATTAGTTTGTGGGAGGCCAAACCTTGTGGGACTAAAGGGCAAATTTTTCTTGTTGAGCAGAAAAATACTCAACTTCAGGGTGCTGGCTAGTGAGAGGGCTATCATTGTGGGACTAAAAGAGTAATGTTTCTCCTTGAGGAGAGGGTCATAAACATGTGTGATTACTTATAGGTCATTCACTCTCCACTAGGAATCGTGGGAAGAAACAATATGCAAAGCAGCTTTCTCACACCACTTTTCCCATGTGGCTTTCCCTTAAAGGGGTACTCCGTTGGTCAACGTGTTTTTCTGTTTTTGACTTACCCTATTTGTTTTGTTTCATTTCTATTCTTGTTGTTTAGCCTATTCTATTTCCGTTCTTTGTTGTCTTTTTATCCCCCACTTTGTTTTCCTATCTTTGCTTCAATTTCCTGTTTCTTGCTGTGCTGAAAACTACAAATCCCAGCATGCCACATGCCTTGCTGGTTTGGGGCGGCTCCTTTTTTTTTTTTGTTCCGCCCTTTACCCACCCTACTATATTCTCGGTTCAGTCCCCTTATACACAGCACACTAATATAATCAGCCCTGGTTGGGATACACTGGCATACACACACAAAAGGGACTACAACTCCCAGCATGTGTCATTCAGGAGTCTTCAGTCTGTGGTATAACACCAGCATGCTGACTCTGTAGTCTCCTGGGGGTTGTAGTTCATCACACCTCTATAGGGCATACACCAGTATTTCCCAACCAGGGTGCCTCCAGGTGTTGCAAAACTACTACTACCAGCATGCTCGGACAGCCAAAAGCTGTCCGGGTATGCTGGAAGTTGTAGTTTTGATACAGCTGAAGACACCCTGGTTGGGAAACAATGCACTTTGTTTGTAATACACTGAATTGGCTAGAACAGTGTTTCCCAACCAGTGTGCCTCCAGTTGTTGCAAAACTACAACTCCCAGCATGCCCAAAGGCTGTCAGGGCATGCTGGGAGTTGTAGTTTTTCAACAGCTTTCACACATAGAAATCATCCCCAGTCCGAGATGTATTCCCCTGCAGTCTATACATCCCCAGCCCGTGCACTTTGTTATCCTCCCCTTCAGATAAGAGTGTTATCTTCTCTGTCTTCTTTCAGTGCAGACCTGCGTCCTCAGAAGACTGAGCAGGGGGAAGGGAGATGAGGAGCTGTGTACTTCCTCTCTCCCCCTGCTCTGGCTTCTTTCTCTCATGCAGACCTGCATCCTCCGGGAGGGGGAGATGAGGGGGCGTGGCTTATTTCTCTCATGCAGACCTGCGTCCTCCGGGAGGGGGAGATGAGGGGGCGTGGCTTATTTCTCTCATGCAGACCTGCATCCTCCGGGAGGGGAAGATGAGGGAGTGTGGCTTCTTTCTCTCATGCAGAGCTACGTCCTCCAGGAGGGGGAGATGAGGGGGCGTGGCTTATTTCTCTCATGCAGACCTGCATCCTCCGGGAGGGGGAGATGAGGGGGCGTGGCTTCTTTGTCTCATGCAGCTCTGAAAGAACAGAGGGGAAAAAAAGCCCTGATGCGTTGTCCACAGCCTAATCCTAACATGGCCGATGCTGTGGACGACAGTAAGAGATTCAACACAGAACTTACTGGCCCACAAACAGGTAAGAAAAAAAGACACATGCTAAACAAACATATAATACATGTCAATTGCAAAAAACATGAACATTAAAAGAAGATTCAATATAGCCAAAAATCTTAACCACCGGAGTACCCTATTAAAGTCAATGTTTCACTCCAAGAGTCTTAGAAACTGACTAGGAATATATGCCAAGCCAGAGATCTCTCAGGAAGATGAGAATACCATCTGCAGACAAGTCTCCACATATCTATATGATGCTCTCCTAAAAGAGAAACATTACCCCTATAGTCATACAATGATAGACCTCTCACTAGCCAGACAGGGGGCAAAACCCCAAAACATCTGTCTGCAGATGGGTATTTTCTTCTTCTGAAAAGATCTCTGGCTTGGCATACATTCCCAGTCAGTTTCCAAGGCTCCTAGTTGGAGTGGAACAGCCTGATCCACATAATGGCAGTGCATGGTCTGACATCAAACATAGCATGTAAACTAAAGGGGTTTTCTAGGACTTAAAGCAAATTGGATGAGCTGCATTATCAGGTACAACCTCTGCAGTCCCTCTACTTGGTGGAGTCTGACCCTACTGTTCTAATGTTAAGAAGGAGAAGCCATGTATACAAAAGTCCTAGAAAACCATTAGTACATGGACCAAACCATTGGGCTATTAATGTCCATGCAGATGGTAGGAGGAGGTTAAAGGGGTACTCCTCCCCTAGACATCTTATCCCCCATCCCCAGCGGCAGGACCCAGGCCTATGGGAGGGGGCATGATGTCCGTCACGTCCCCTCCCACAGACTTGCATTGAGGGGGCATGTCCATTGAGGTCACAAGCTTCCGGAGCTGCACCTGACGCTCTAAACAAACATTGGGTGCAGCAGGGACATCGCGGAGGTCCCCAACGGCGGGACCCCCACAATCAGACATCTTATTCCCTATCCTGGTGGACAAGCATCTTACTGGTCCCATGGCCCAGGTCAGTGTGGGTTGAGCAATATGTGGGTGATGCACATCTGGACTATTTTCCATGGAGCATACATTGCAATAGATTAAGGTGATGACCCCTTTATTTGTCCCACCTGTCAGGCGTAGGTAGCTGAAACCATGTTTAAAGTGAAACTGACATTAATGAGTATCCCAACATGACTGGGCAGGTGTCCCCTACCCCCACCCTCCGCTACTGTGTGTGGGAACCCTTACTTATATAATAACACAAAACAGCACTGAACTGGTTCAGCCCTTGGGCTTTGATGGTTATTGGGCTGCAGGGAATCATGCCTCGTCTTGTTACCTGTATGGGCTAATACTCAGACACAATCCTCTCAGTCATCAGGACTTGTATTCAGGTGCGTGGAGGACGAGGAAGCAGCTGCTAAAAATAGATGTAGTGATGATGAAGAAGAAAAGTAATGTGTTGCAATGTGTAAATTGGATGATTGCATGAGATGGGGGGGGGGGGGGTTGGTGGCCTGGGAGAAAAGCTGACATAAACTTAATATAATCTGAAAGGACACGCACATTACAGCTGCTTTGTAACACGGTGTTCACGATTTCGCATTCAAACAGATAAAGTTTACAACCCCTACCCTTCATCCACCTGTACCAATTCACTTCCCCTCCTTGGTAGAACTTGATGGACATGTGTCTTTTTTTTTAACCGTACTATGTAACCTGCATGGTTTGTTACTTTAACCCTTCATAGTGATGACAAGGTGATTTTAGTGTTCTTACCAATGGTATTGAGCCCCTCCATGATGCACAGCTATTTCTCATTCTTTGCATTTCATAGGGGTGGGACCAGAACTGCCAGCACTACTCCCACAGGACTTCCTTCCACTTTCTTCTCTTGCCAATCAGAGACCAGCACCTACTCCTGTTTGCTTTGCCAGGACATAGTGCAAGGAGAAAACGCACTGGGTTGAACTTAAAA